>NC_045426.1:503022817-503372817 GCF_902635505.1 Sarcophilus harrisii
TTCCTGAAGAAGTTCTTTATTATATTAGTTTGGGAGGTTTCAGTCATACTGAATCACAAATGACAGTATCTTACTTCAGTAAAGAATCTTATTCTGTTAATAAATTACTGCCAAAAATGGTTTATTCAAATGTAATTAATCAAGAGACATTATGCAGCTATCTTGAACAAGTATATTAAATGAAAAATTTGGAAATTTCTGCCCACAATATAAGACTGGTATCTTTAATGTCTGTAGGATTTTCTCTGAAGTTGTTAGAGATCAACGTTTTAAATATTCATTTAGATTTGCAAGGTTAACTCAGTTTTGAAATCTAGTTTTATTTATGTTTCTTACATATCCCAGCATCCAAAACATCTTTTAAAAAATTTCTATACATTTATGTACTTATGCAAATGTGGGATATATATATATATAATATATGTATGTATTGCACAGATATATATGCATATGCACACATACATAATATATATATATGTATGTCATTTCAAAGTAATGTCATATTACGGCTGCATCGTATTTGAAAGTAGTGAAACTATATTTGAACCACTATGTAACTTTACTTGTGGACAATAGGATTTACCAACTTATTCCTCCCCCAGTTTGAGTTTTATTAGATAGTACAGTAGAATATTTTTAAAAAGAAGAGAAAACTCAGAAAATGTATCTGCAACACTCTTATCTGAATTCTGTTTTTAAAAGTCACACTATCAAAGGGTGACTTCTAATGCCTACTGCACATCAAAACTTGCAAATTTTCTATCTCACCTTTCTCCTACCTTATACTGTTGATAGTTGCTATGGCAAATGTGGGCTGCAAATTGCAAATGTTTTAATGGAAGAAATTGTTGCAAAACATTAAGAAATAGTGGAAATATTTTCATTGTTGATCTGATAAATACCAGTTAACTTCCCTATTTTGAAGGAAGTTGAAAATATTTAGAGCTCCACTTGAAAATGTAGTCTTCCTGTTTATTCCATCATTCTAAAAAATAATGTACTTCATCAGTTCTACAATACCACTAGGGATGGAGCCAAGACAAAGAAGTATGTTGCTAAAAGAATGAGAATATCTCTTAAAAGATACAAATCAGGAAGATTCTTTGTTATATAAATAAGTAAACTCTAGGATATCTTAAGATCATTGAGATATAAAATCATGTGTTTTTTTTTTCCAAATTTCAGCAGTTCAACTAATACAACAAATACTGTAAATTTCTATTCAAAATTGTTCATAATGAAGTTATCTCCCCTTAATTCCATAAAAGATAAGTCTAATTAAGCTGTATATTACAGCACTGAATTAGGACATTTTAGTATTTGGTATATCCTAATTTTCCTCTCTTTAGCTCTTTACTGAAAATGTCATGAATATCAGAAATTAATAGTTTTTGCTCAATGCTTAAGAGTTTGACCTCCAAAGTATAATAAATTCTAAGTTTCAATGCATTTCAGATTGATTTTAAAAAACTATTCTAAAATACTTACACATATTCTTTCTAACATTGTGTTACAAAACAACAAAAACTACTGAGTAGAACATTGAGCTATCATAAAAATATAAGCTGATATTTATAATGCATGACTATAATGGTAAAAAGAAGTTGAGATGAAGTGATAAAAGTTTCAAATAAATGTCGTTATTTTTAGCAGATATGAAATTTGTTTACCTATATCTTTGTGAGACAAGTGTTCCTACTTCTAGGTGAGATAAGACAAAATTTTTTTTAAAGTAAAATACTTCAGATATTCCTGTCAATAATATAGCAGCATTTTAGATGTTGCCTGGAATGTTAACTACATATTAACAGTATCAACACACACAGTAGCACTCACACAAATGTTAAGGTTTAAAAGCACACACTTTGTGGTAATTCTGGTTTCTATGCCAAATTCAAGTCTACTTAGCACAGCTTATCCTTACAACTTATTTATTCCCTACTTAAAGGACCATTCAAGGGTCTTTAGGGACCTTGGTTCTCTGATCAAAATGCTAGATTATTAATCATTCTAGCAACCCTGGGATGATTTCATTAATAATGAGTGAAAGACTATTGTAACATTTTAAACTCAGCCTCTGCTTCATTCCAGCTACTAGGAGCAATGCTCTGTTTGAATGTTGCAGAGGGATATTTCAAAATATTATGCAGCAGCAGTTTTGAGTTTAATTGTCTGCAGATGGTAGATGATCTATTTTCCTCACTCTATGCCACATTTCTAATAGCACCCAGGCTGTTCCATGTAAATTAGTAATCTTTCATCTAAGCCTATTCTTAATTTTCCAATATTTTTTCTTTACATCATTTTCCAACTGCATCATATTAGATCTGACCTTTTAATTTGTATATTTTTCCCCAATATATGTGTGTCACAACTCCTTTAACTACTTAAAGACAGCTGTTGAACTATGCTGGCAAATCAAGAAACTCAAGAGGTCATATTCAGGAACCCTAATTCTTTTTTAGACTATGATTACAGCTTTGGGAATGGCAACCAGAAAAAAAAAATGAGTTTATGTGTTTTCTTGCACTTAATCTTAACAGGGAAAGTTTGAACTTGCATTGGAGTTGGAATGAGACTTCTAAATGGAAAAGTTATAGATAGATTAGAATTTAATTATGGAATCACATTTTTTTTGTTCATCAAGCATTCTATTTGTAGACTATTTTAAGAGGCCAAAAACAATTTTGACTTGTATGGAAAACCAAATCTTAACAACCAAAAAGGAAAGGGGAAGGAGAAAAAATTATCTGAATTGGGAGCAACCTAACATAGTGGTTTGAGCACTGGACTCAGAATCAGGAAAATCTGGTTCAGTTCCCACTTCTGATACTTTCTAGCTGTGTGACCATAGGTAAAATGCTTGCTCTCTAAATCTAGTGGAAGAAATGAAATAATAAATCTTTGATTTAACTGAATTAGCAGTAAATTTTGACAAATGCACATTCAAGATCAGATGGAACCACTAATTATTTCTGATTAATGGATTAAAATATTTTTTCTTCAATTGGTCTTGTCTGAACCACAGCCAGAGTCAGTGATTGGTAACAATCTAAAGGCCTCCGAAGACTCTGCATGAAGAGTGAAGGGAAACCTGTCTTCCTGTGTTTTCTCTTTTTTATTGTGGTTGTTGGAAAGCAATTGAGACAACTTGATATAATGACCAAGAATTCTTCTTGCTAGCCTAGCTTCAGTCTGGCTTTTTTTTCCCTCATGCATGCTGACCTGGGAATCTTCCTTTGCCTTAGCTGCGATACTCGTGACTCAGCTTACAACACCATACATTCGCATCGCCCCTGCTGCAGGCGACGAGCAACTAACAGGTCAGACATTCAAGTATAGATGAGTCATCTTGCCCATTTCCTTTTCATTTTCTTCAACTCTGTTTCCCCTTCATATCTCCTTCTTTGCTTATGGATTGTTTACTCCATTTTTAGACCTCTGATTTGGTCCCATACCTTAATTCTCTCATATGCTTGGCACTCTTCTATGTGTACATTTATATCCATGCATATTTAAAGTTCAATTCCACTGCATGTTTTCATTGTGTACCTTGTCTGTGGATATGTTCCTTCTGGCCTAATGTGTTAGAGAAATGAAATTATTCTCAACTTGCAGCATTCACAACATGAAATAGGGTTTTAGTTCAAGTACATGAAGATGTAGTTGTTACATTTTCCAGATGAACATAACAAAACTTTGTAGTAGGAAATTTCTTGTTACCATACCAAGTTAAGATTGCATGTGCATTTACAAATGTGTTAACTTTATACATCTTTTGTCTAACCAATGTTAGCAAATTGGGGCCACACTATGTTGTTCAAATAAAATTTCATGTGTATAAATTTAGAATAGTAGAGAGTGTATCATTCATAGGTCCTTTCTCAAAGAAAAAAGTACTTGTGTATCTATATCTATAGCTATATCATCTGTATAGTGCTTATGTAGGGATAGAACATCTGCAATCCAAATCCACTGAATCACTTAGGACAGTTCTTAAAATATAAATGGCTTCATGTCCAGTTCAAGTAGAATAATGGCCTTTTAATCCGCTGGGGAAATTAGCTTGTTCATTCCAGATAGCTTGAAGGCACTTAATGGCCTCATGTAGAAGAAAGTACAGTAGAATTCTTCAAATGAAAGGTGAGTGAATAGAATACATGAAAGATACCTTAAGTCTAAAGATCATAAAACAACTCAGAGGTGCTTTACTGGTTTCAAACCATAAGTACCCATGCAGGATCCAAACCTTGTTTTCAGAGGAAATGATATGTCTTTTATAACCAATATATGTTGGTTTTACACACACACACATACACACACACACACACACACACACACACACAAAAACACATATATATATATATGAGAGAGAGACATATAAGGGTCATAAAATATAAATCTGAATAAGCATTTTCACTGAAGTATCCTTTTTCTACTATTTTTTTAAAAAAATACTATGCACGAAAATTTTTCTTTACTAAAAAAAGAAAAAAGAAACTTGAATAATAGGAACACACCACAAATATTTTCTCTGAAGCTTATTCTACTATATGTAAAACCAGAGAATTATAGAGTGACAACTTAAAGTAATGAAATTCAAACTCCCTATTACTTTATGGGTGAAATTCTACATGTATGCTATATGTACCCTGGAAGCTTTCAAGCTGTTCTCCTAGAAGATATCTCCTTGCTCTCAGCTAAAACACTTGAATTTTTGCTATCTCTTTGATCATCTGAGATAATTTTCATATTTATCCACTAGGGTGCTTTCCTACTCTGTAAAGTACTTATTCCTTTCCTTTCCTTATTAGCAGAGATTTCTTTGTTTTCACAGAAATGTTTCTTCCTGTAAGAAATGAACGAATGTGACTTTAGGTATCAGGCCTGAGAGTGATTTTGATATTGGAATCCTTAAGGAAGATCAAACTATCAGTAATATTTGAACCATCAAAACTTTCATGACCTGGAAGCATTCTATTATATAATTAAAAAGTCACTCTTTAAGCAAAAAAAATTCTCATTGTATTATGCAATCAGGACTTTACCAATTAGAAGCAGAATGAAACACAACCTTTTTGGTTTATATCTGTCATTAGCCAACTTCAAATGTAACTTATAATCTATTAGATATTAATTAAGCAAAGGATGAACTGTCTTCTTGTGATTTCTACAAAGGTTTCATAACTATTACAACCCATTGACACTCATATGTGGAACCTGCAAAAGTTATCCAAGGTTGAAGGAATATTTTGGTTACTCAAAACCATAGTTTAGGAATACCTACTCATGATTTTATCAAACCATAAGACAATTTAAAGCAAAAGATATTTACTAAACAGTACAGTATATCATAAAGAAAATTTCTCCTATACACACAGGAAAATATACTTCCACATATTTCAAGGGTACTGGTAGAAGAGGGAAGACATGGTCAACAACTATTTACATTAGGGACCATACACATAACTAAGGAACCTCATGTTTCTGGGATTCTATCTTAGAATAATCCCTCTTTGACCCTCCCAGATTTCCCCTTGTTCCTTTGGAGAGGTGTTAATGTCTGCTCCTGGCCAGGTAGTGATATTAAACTTCAGGTTGCCATTCTACATTCTGTGGTTATTCGACTCTGTTGGCATTCATTGGTCCACCACAGTTGGGCTGTTGTTTGCTATATGTGGCTCTTGCCACTGTTTTCCAGGCTTTACTTGTTATATGCTATTTGACTTGTAGGCAAAAGAATATACTGACTCTATCATAACCCTAAAGCTTTCATGTCTATGAGACTGAGAGCCAGGCTAAATAAATATAGTCAGTTAAAAAAGTTTTTAAGCACTAAGTATTTTGGTACTCCTTTGCATCTGCATTAGCTACTCTCCAATCCTCAAAGTTCTATATGACTTGGTAGTAGAAAATTCCTTTCATCTCTTGTCCATTTCTGCTATGTTAATCATGATCTGTTCATACCTTGTTGAGACAGAAAAATTCTAAAAGTAGCAGGGTAGAGATGGAGACTTTCTTCTTATTTCCCAAACAATAAAAAAGTGACTTTATTTATATTACATATATTAACCGTTTAAGCATCTTTCTGTTCAATGTACCATCTTTATTCTCTGAAATGCAAAAATGAAATGTGATACAGTTCTTGCTTTCAAGAAAATTATTTTCTACTAGGGAAGACACAGTATACAAAAGTATCTAGAGTAGAATATGATAAAGGAAATAAACTAGAAAAAAATTTATTTGGGAGAAAATAATTAGGAAAAGCTTCACAATAGAGAGAATGCTTGAATTGAATGTGCCTTGAACAAAGATTTTAGCAGTAGAGATGAGGAGTAACAAGAGGTTTGGCAATTGTTAATGCTGTAAAGTTACCCATGTATATATCCTGTAAATAAAAGGCTATTAAAAAAAAAAAAAAAAAGAGATGAGGAGTGACTCTGTTCTAGCATGGTGAACAGCTTTTGTGATTGTGCAGAGGCAAGAAACAATAGACCATATGGGGATAGAGAAGAAGCCACTGTATTGGGGAAAATATTTGAAGGAGAATGATGTGAACTAAGGCTAAAAAACAACATTAAATTGTAATCAGATTAGAGAGGACTAAAGAGACTGTTAATCATTTATTTTAGTCATTTAAAACTGTAACCCTATTGTGGGTTTCCTTGGCAAAGGTACTGGAATGATTTGCCATTTCCTTCCCCAATTCATTTACAGATGAGGAACCGGAGGTACACAGAGTGAAACGACTTGAAGATTTGAGTAGGGTTACGTAGCTAGTAAGAGTCTGGATTTGAAGTAATGTATTCCTCAGTTCAGGTTTGGTGCTTGAACTGTCCCACAAAAGGCAGCAAAGAATCACTAAAGATTTATCAGTTTTTCAGTCACTTAGTCAAATCTGGGCTGTAGGAAGGTAGTTTAAAATGTTATAACGAGTAACAGAATGTGGTTAGAGACTAAATTTGAGTTGTGGCTTTGAGAGTAGACAGGTCGCTAAAGAAAAAAAAGAGGATAAATGTGAGGAATATTATGAAGATAGATTCAACAGCATTTGACAATAACCAAGAAAGAGGAGTCAAAACTATATCATTAGGAGTTTGGGAAGGCTGAAAGATTTTTTGCCTCATGAGAAATAAAGAAATTGGGAGAAAGGTTAAGCTTGTAAGCTGTTTTGAATATGTTGAATTTCAAGATTCAGTGAGATAGATCCAAGTAGAGCCATATAATGACTGGCTGGATATGGGAGATGTCAACCAAAGGGTTTGATATATAGATTTGAGAATCTTTTTCATAGGTTTAAAGATTGTATGTTAATTTGGTCACTAATGAAAATGTATCAAAAAATCCAACCATTCTGGCGAGTAGTTTGGAACTATGCTCAAAAAGTTATCAAACTGTGCATACCCTTTGATCCAGCAGTGTTACTATTGGGATTATATCCCAAAGAGATTATAAAGAAGGGAAAGGGACCTATATGTGCACGAATGTTTGTGGCAGCCCTTTTTGTAGTGGCTAGAAACTGGAAACTGAATGGATGTCCATCAGTTGGAGAATGGCTGAATAAATTGTGGTATATGAATATTATGGAATATTACTGTTCTGTAAGAAATGACCAACAGGATGATTTCAGAAAGGCCTGGAGAGACTTACACGAACTGATGCTGAGAGAAATGAGCAGGACCAGGAGATCATTATATACTTCAACAACAATACTATATGATGACCAGTTCTGATGGACCTGGCCATCCTCAGCAATGAGATCAACCAAATCATTTCCAATGGAGCAGTAATGAACTGAACCAGCTATGCCCAGAGAAAGAACTCTAGGAGATGACTAAAAACCATTACATTGAATTCCCAATCCCTATATTTATGCCCACCTGCATTTTTGATTTCCTTTACAAGCTAATTGTACAATATTTCAGAGTCTGATTCTTTTTGTACAGCAAAATAACGTTTTGGTTATGTATACTTATTGTGTATCTAATTTATATTTTAATGTACTTAACATCTACTGGTCATCCTGCCATCTGGGGGAGGGGTGGGGGGTAAGAGGTGAAAAATTGGAACAAGAGGTTTGGCAATTGTTAATGCTGTAAAGTTACCCATGCATATATCCTGTAAATAAAAGGCTATTAAATTAAAAAAAAAAAGAAAGAAAATGTATCAAAAGAGAATAGGACCCAACATAAAGTATTGTTTGATGTTCATCCTTCAGGCATGGGAGGAGGATAATGAAGGAATAAAACAGACAAAATTAATTTACCATGAAGGAATGAGAAACAGAAAAAAGTAGAGTCACAGAAGCCAAGCAAATACAGGATTTTCAAGCAAAAGTAAAAGTCAGCCACATTGAATACTGCATAAAGTTCAATTTCAGTGAATACCAAGAAGTCATCAGATAGACATAGAGAGAAGAAAATTGAATGCAAATCTGGCTTTAGACACTTAACCCCACTCCAGAGTTCTTATGAGAACAAAAATGAGATGTTTTACAAAATATTTTGCAAACCTTAACATGCTATAAATACTAGCTACTTAGAGATCATTGGTAATGTGCAAGCACTAAATTTTAAAAGAATGATGGAGTCAGAACCCAAATTGAAATGAGTTAATGAGAAAATTAGAAATAAAGAGATACAGCAAGTATGGTCTGTTCTTTCTAGGAGTTTAGGAATGAAGGAGAGCAGCGTTATAGGATATTTCTGATTATAACAAGGTCAAATAAGTTTTGTTTTATTTTGTTTTAAGGATAGAAAAGACTTCAAAATATTTATAAGTCATGGGAAAGGAGATAGCAGAAACAGAGAGATCCTGAAGGTGCAAGGTCAGAATTTAGACTGTTCAATTGGGCAAACTTCTGGAGGTGATTAGAATGTTTGATCATTGTACCAATGGAGAAGTCAACTTAGGGTGAGGAGTAGAGCTATCTCATGATAAATTACAATTTATACATTTATTCACTCATTCAATGTCATGGTACATAAGAAAGAGTCCTAAAGGTAGATTATTGATTTTGAATTCTTAAAACTGAGCTCCAATTCTGCCTCTGAAGCCTACTACCTCTATTGTCAAGCCATTAAACTTCTCTGAGATTTAGCTTCTTCATTCTCTGAATAATAGAGTAGGAATACTTAAACTGGTCTCCATGATTTAAAAAATATATATTTTATATAACACATTTCCTATGTTATGCATTTTAAAAAGATTATTCTGAAGAAACAACCATAAATCTCACCTGATTATCAGAGAGGTCTTTGATGTACACCAAATAATTAAAACTCAGACAATGCTAGGCATTCTGATCCTAAAACAAAAATAAAATGGACCTTGCCCTCAAGGAGCTTACATTCTACTTAGGAGCTTATAACATAGTTTTTATAGTGCTATATATCATTTCTTTTGGTTCCTTGTAGAGTTGCAATATACTTTAGAACCCAACTTCAAACTAATTTCTTCTTAGTACATGAACATATCTACAGACAGATCCCAAATATGATTTTATATCTATTGTCCTTTCAATTTATATTAGTCATTAAAGCTCTTTTTTTTCTTTTTAGCAATAGTACTAATTTCACCATTTTTGCTTTTGTCCACACTGCAAAGCTGATTACCAAAATGAATACCTAGCTTTTATGAAGAATTCTTGTTTATATTGTTCCCCCGATGTTTTGGCACTGGACAACTTTTTACAAACACAATTAAAAAAACACACAACACATATAGATAAACAAACATACAAACACACACATACACACACACGCACACACACACACATCCTTGTACTTGAGCAGTTTATATCACCAACATCTGGGGAGGTTAAGAGAGCACAGCAATCATGGGAAGTGATCAAAGAATTGTGTTTCAAGACCTTTTACATCTGGTTTCATTGTTTAGAATGTGCTCAAGAAAAAATATTATTTAACATGTGGGAGCCACCCAGCAGTTATAGTTCTAATTTGTTCCCTGATTCAGCATTGTGCCCAAACTTAATTGAGACTGTATCATGTAGGAGTTGAGTCTCAAAGAATGGTACTTCTAGATTTGTCTTTTGTTGTAATTGAACTAATATAGCACAATGGTACAGAAAAGAAGTGCTCAATACTTAACCTCACTAAACTTCAGTTTTTTCATATGTAAAATGAATAATTTGACTGGAGAGCTCCTTTTTCTATCTCTATATTGCTCATTCAAATACAGCCCTCAGGATGGTGTAAGCATCTAACTTGAAATATTAATATCTAATTTCAGAACTGGATCTGTTACTTGCTAGTTGTGGTACATTAGGAGTTATTTCACTCCTCTGGACCTCGGTTTCCTCATCTGTGAAATGGAAGTGTTGGATTAAATTAGCTTTATCTTTTCATCTTTATGAACTTTTGTGATTTTTTTGTGGCAAGGAAATTAGCAACTCTGTTTTAAATTTGTTCTAGTAAGACCAAATCTGGAGTATCATATTTACTCCTGGGCATTACTTTTTTGGAAAGACATTAGCAAGAACATAAGGAACATGGAGAGGACAGGATGATGAGAGACCTGGAGGTCACTTGAAAAAAAAAAAAAACTGGGGATGTTTCTCTTGAAGAAGAAATGTAATAGGGAAGGAGGGGAAGATAAAAGATGATATTACTATCTTTAAAGTTTTATACGATTGTCATCTTGAAAAGGGATTAGATTTATTTTGGCCCATTGGAGACAAAACTAAGAGAATGTATAAATAGAATAACAGTCTTATCTTATTCTAGCAAATGTTCAATAAACAGAGTTGTAATACTCATTTACAATCAGAGCAATGAATTAGTTGGTCTCTGAAGCTAGGTGGGAAAAGCAGTGGATTGAGCCCTGGTATTGGAATCAGGGAAGAAGTGGATTCAAATCCATAAAGTCACTTAAACTGTGTCTGTCCCAGCTTTCTCAACTTTAATGGGGATTGCAATAACACCTACCTTCCAGGGTTGCTGTGAGGATCAAATGAAATAATATCTATAAAATGTTTAACAAAGTATCTGGCACATAGTAGGTAGTTAATAAATGCCTTTTCTCTTCCCCCTCCTGAAGATCTTCCAGATATAAATCTCTGAGACTTTGATCCTAATTACATAACTAAAGAGCCATCCAAGACTACAAGATATTATTAGGCTTGAAGGAATATACCATTTTGTGGCTACCTTCAAACAGAGAATGGATGGTGATTACCACTAGTAAAGAAAGAAGAGTTCCTCAGGAATGAAAGTCCCATCCTTTATAGTACACAACACTGCAATTCTAAGGTGGTTCTAGTGGCTTTCTCTAGCATCTAGTCTGCTTCAAAACAAGGGTCTTCTGGGTCTTCAGATTTTAATTAGTGGGAATATGATTTGATTGATTTATCCAAACACTTCATGCATATAAAATTTTTGCCACTTCATTCTGAGGTTTCTTGTCAATCCTAACCTACAGAACCCTATAAACTGACCTGACCCACAAAGACCAGGATCTCAAACTCAGTAAAACAACAATTGAGTTCAGGTTTTGGTATAGTTTTGTGATATTCCAAACTATTCATTTGAGAAAATATTTGATTCATATATGATTTCAGGGGTGGGATGGGGGGAAATGCTCCTTTTTTTTCTTTTCTTTTTACTTTTGTAAGATTTGGGGGTTTACTGAGAAGAGCCTTTCATTTGTTTGATGCTTGATTTTTTTTAAGGAGTTAAAATTTAGCAATTTACAGAATTATTGCAGTTTTTGTACCTTGGGGATCTCAAATTTTACCTAACCTTTCTCAGCTCTAAGCCTGTGAGAAATTGGTCAGAGATCTATGTAGCTGTTTTGAAAAAAGCTCTAGAGTACAGACTCTAATAACATCCACTGAAATCAGGCCATGTAGTACCCTCCTCCCCCAGTTCTTGTAGCTCAATCAAGATATTATAAAAAAAGAAAACTAAAATTTGGAACTAGTTTAAAATATGAGAGAACTGTGAGTTGTTTAAATAATGTTCTTACCTACATCATATTTCCTCACAATAAAAGAAGTTACACTTACAAGTATCAGCAAATTAAAGATAGTTTTACCTCATTGTAGCATAGTAGATACTAAATTCTGGACTTGGGTTAAAAAGACTTGTATTCAAAACCTGCTTTTAATGCTTAGCAGCACTGTGGCCATGGAAAAGTCCTTAAATCTTTCTAATCTTTAGTTTCCTCATCTGTAAATTGATGAAGCCTAGTGAAATTGATGATAACCTCAAAAGTTATTTTTGGGCATAAATTTATACAGTGCTTTACAAACCTTAAGTGCTATTTAATGTCAGATATTTTGGCTCTCTTCCTTTGACATCTGTAAAATTTAATACTATAGTGAAAAATACTAGACATATTGATAGATTCTCAGTCCATTTTTCTTCTTCTTTTTCAATACATTTTTCTTAGTTAAAAATGTGTCTCAGTCACTTTGTTGTATACTAAGTTTTTTTGGTTCATAATTTAATAACCCAGCTTGCAACCATATGCTAAGAAGGATTCTGTAAACATTGTTTTTATTTACCAGTTTGGTTAGTACACACAATTGGAAGTATAAGTTCGATGTCCAGAAGTATTTATAAATAAAGTAGCAATTATTATCCAAGTTCAAAAATATGCTGTATTTTGAAGAAGTTTTTGCTACATAATTTTTTAAAAAGAGCACTAGCCTGTGGTTAACACAAGCAAAATTTGCCATTTCAAAGAAAAACATTTTTTTCATTTATCACGTTTTTCCTTGAAGAAATGCTCATTCCTTCTTGTCTTGTAAAAAATAAACAGTTCTTTTAATTGTAAAATGTAAACATACAATTTCCTGGATTCATTTGCATCTAACAATCACTCAATTGTAACAAGTGATGTTTTTCCAACAAGTTCCAGCTATTAGGCAGAACTCATTTTCCCACCAAATGTGATCTCTTTTTTTGCATGTAAAAAAATATTTCCGTATTAGCCTGTATTATGACAAAATAACTGATTATCTGAACATCTTTGATTTGCATATAACTTTGATATTTGAAGAAACTTCATAAAAGTATCAAAATAAAATTAAATAACCGATTTTTTGCATACAAATACAGATTAGTAAAAATTACACTTAAACTACAGATTGGTTAATTCAAAATAGTGTAAAGATCAGAGCCACTATTATTTCTCTGCCTCATCATTCTTTAGTAAAATAATTTAAGTAATCCTAAAATATTTAAATGGAGCTATGATTTCATAGCAACCTATCATGTCTATCCATCTTATATTACTTTTGGCTTTATGTTATCATAAGCTTGCTACAGAAGGTCCATCCCATACTAGAAGCATTCCCTTCTGTATCCTGACATTGTGATGATGCCAGTAGAACATTTAAATTGTCCACTAGCCTTCTTCATCCTGTGTGCAGCCCATCTTCATTTTCTATCATTCATTTTTCTAATTACATTTTCCTCTTGTTATACTTTTTACTTGTTACACTGTTTACTTAAATAACTATTTGTTATAGATTGCAGTTCTATCACATACACAGTGAGCTTCTCTTTTGCCGTCTGGGCAATACTGATTTTAAACGTATGGGTGATACTGATTTTAACTTTTATTGTGACTGTTGTGTCTCATCACACAATTATGTAAGAACATTAGTGGAATATAATTATTGAAAATATGAGGATTTGTGGAAGAAATTTGAGTTCAAGAAAGGAATTTTTCAAATTTGTGAAGGCACTCTATCTTGCTCTTCCCCTTGTTTAAGTCTGAACTCATGTCATAGATTATTGTACTAAACTAGTACAATACGCATGCTGATGAACAGGTACTGCATTGATTAATCTGAATAGTAAACATTTTTTCATATTCTTGGACTTTTCCTGTATTCTTGGTAAAGTCCAATTCTTTTGAGTACTTATAGATCTCTTCTAATAGGTTCTGAACTATTTCTGGTCTTGATACACAAAATGTGATGTCATTTACAAATAGGAGCTTTTGAAATAATTTGTCATTCACAAGGAATTCCCTTTTCAACTTAAAGTTTCTCTTGGATTTCCCTTATCATAATGGCAAAGATCTTCGTCAAGTATGTGTCTCCATTTTATGCCTGATCCTGATATTCATGATCAGCTATTCACTGATCAAGATAATCTTTTAACAAACTAAATGGTTTTGATGTGTTTATGGAAGATAACTTTGCTGGAAGAGAATCTTTAAAGTAGTTTTTTCTTTTAACAACAATTTTTTTTTTGGTAATCGACAAGCAATAAGTATAGTATTTTTTTTAGTTAGCTATGATAAGTCTACAGTCCACTGGCATATCACTTGTGAAATCCTGTATATTCTCAATGAATTGTGTCATCTAAGATGTCCTCAATGTATGTCAGACAATTAGAAAAAAAATTTTGCATAGATAAATAGTCAATAGATGTTAATGTTCTCTATCTTAAGGAGGTTTGAGATTTTTGTTTCATTTTGTTTTTCATATCTGTGCCATCTTCCACCTTTTTTGATACATTATAAAACAATCTCTTGGTGCCCTCCAGAACAGATCATCTCTGTGTGTGCTTGGTCCAATACAACTGCCTTTCTTGTCTTTGGATACTTTGGTTTCATTTCTGTTTTTATAAGCAAATCAAGAGTGTAGTGTAAGAGTTTAAAGAGCTAGCTAAATAATGGGTATTTGTGTACACTTTTAAGATACGCAAAATGCTACCTAAATATTTTCTTATTTTATCTTCACAACAACCTTAGGAGGTAAGTGCTATTGTCTTCTTCATTTTACAGGTAGGACAACTGGAACAGAGGTAGAGAAGTTGAATGACTTTTTTAGAATCACACAACAAATTACTGTCTGAGGTAGAATTTTAACTTGCCTCTAAGTTCAGAATTCTCACTAGGTGCTTCTGATTCCAAATGTTGTGGCTTGTTAATTCATCTTTGTGAAAAGAGTTTAGTTTTTAAAAATAATATTTGCAGATCTTTTCCATTTTTTTTTCTTGTTTGTTGCCCTGCTTTCATTTTTATCATTGAATTCCCTCAGGCTGACTTTGCTTAATAAGATCTCTTACCAACCTTTTAGAAAAAATATCCTTCACTTTGTCTCTTTGTTTTATGAGGCAATACTGTTCAAAATGTAGCATCATCTTTCTTCATAAAATTTTTATAATGAATTTTTTGTGTTGCACTTAGCTGACTTTTACTCTCTCTCTCTCTCTCACAAACACACACACACACACACACACACACACACACACACATCCTTTTTCCTTCTCTCAAGAGAACATTGACTGTTTTTAGGCTCTTGATTTCCTGTCATGGCAATTAAATTATATTGGTTATCCATCAGTATAAAATTATTATAACTGTTTATCATTGTCATTTCTGTTGTTTGTTACCCATTTCCTTCTACATTGAAGCTATAGTATTCTTCTTTTCTAGAATATGATTGTTCTTTGTGGGACAGATTTCTTGGGAAGGTTCTGGGGGCAGCCTTAGTTTCAGTTCCAAGTAATAATCACCTCAAATGCAGCCAGCTGTTAAAAGTTTAAATCCTTTATTGTCTCCTTCAAAATAGCCCAGTTAGTTTTCTTAGAGGCCTATCTCCCTCCTTGGTCCCAAGAGCTCTTGCAGCTTTTCTGCCAGCTTCAGCCTCCAGCTCTCTCTGAATCTTGGTTTTACTCTCCCGACAGAATTCTGGCTCTCAATCTCTTCAACTCACATCTCACTTCTCAATCTCTTCAAGTCTCTTGACTGAAGCTCTAAGAGCTTCTTATATATGATCCCTTAAAGGTCTGAACCCAAAGGTTGACTCCTGCTCTAAGAGAGTGGGATTGTGGAAGGTGTAAACTTGTGAATCTCATACTGAATCCTGAAATCTCCCAAACTTGTGACCTAATGGGTGAGCTAATGTGTGAACTCTCAAAGGTATAAACATAAGCATTGTTTCTATCAATTCTAGTGACTTAACACCTTGTAAGGATTCTAACAGAAGCCATAATCTTTCTAAATTATTATTTTATTTCTGCTTTTGTATTAATTCTGATTTGTGTTTTAACAAGTGGTCTGACTATATATGTTGACAGCTGACTGAGCAATTATTTGACACATCTGGAACAAGTCTTTTCCTGAATATTAAAATGTAATAAATTTCTTTTTCTTATTTATTTATTTATTATGTCTAAACACTGCTACTTCTCTCAAAGAGATCATTAACCATATGAAGAGGTGGGGTTTCTGTATAGGATTTAAGTAAACTTCATCATCTTAATTTCCCTGGATCCCATGCTTTCTGATATGTTTCTCCATTTGTTCACCATTTGCATTGAACTCATAGAATATCATTGTGAATATTGACTTCTTTTGGAGAATCTTCCTGAGTTCTTCATAGAATTTCTTTACTTCTTCATTTCCTGCAACCAATGTTGTTGCATAAGCTACAATTAATATGCAAATACTTAAAAAGATTAAAATGTGAGATGATCGAATATCCTTTGAAATGATGTTTCTTTTTGCCTTTGAGTATTTAATGAAACAACTCTCATTTTGAAGGCTAGATACTCTCCTTTCCTTTTCCAAAAATGCTTATGAAGACATCCTTTCACTTAGCTTTTTTTTTTTTTTTTAAACAAGATTGTCAAAATAAATTTTGTTCAGTTCATTCAGGGCAATGTCCTCTAGTGTTATATGAATCCATATTCAAGGACTATTTCCCTCCCTAACCTGCTTTAGTATTTTTTTATTTCTAATTAGCCAATTTGTTGTAAGGGAACTGTAAAACAAATTTTAAATATAAATGACTATTTAATTGTTGGTGAAATTTTAATGGAAAGAAGGTACTGATGTTAGCAACCATTATACTATAGCTAGCCTTCAAAATCAGATATGACAACCCCTTCTGTTGGAGCACTGGAAATTGAGGCCAATATCAAAACAGAATGAAAGGAGAATTTTGTTGGGCTCCTTACATTGGAATTTCAGGATTTCTTCCAAAGGTTGTTTAAGGATTCTGAAATTTCCTGTTCAGCCAGAAAGAATGTAAAGAGAGAGTGGGGTGGGGAAGGACTTTACTTTCTGCAACACCAGCTGAATGCATTTTAATGGGCTGTAGTGTCACTGGTGATTTATTGCCCCTTTTTGTTCTTTTATGTGTTATATTTGTCATTTTGCTTTGGCAGTTTCATCTATAAAACAGTATAGTTACAAGGAAATGGTGAGAGGATATAGGAATACTATGGGACATGGTGGGTCTTTTTTCCTTGCTTTTTGAAGTGAGATACTGAGTCAGATGTCAGATATTTGATTTCAAGAACAATATAACAAAACCATGCAGTTATTTTTCAGTCCCAGTGAAATTTTAAGGCACAAAATGTAAAACTTACCACCTCTAGTGCCACTGATTTCTTCTGTATAAAAGAACCATTTTCTCTCTCAAAAATAATTTGTTCCCACTTTGAGTTCCTATCAACAGAAATCTCAAATAGTACAGGAATGTAAAGCTTGCTGTCTACATAGTCCTTCCCTTTAAGAGCTAAAGTTTTTTTTTCCTTTTTAATGCACAAGTGACAACTTTATAACCAATTTTCCATTTCTAGCTTTATTCAAGTAATATACTACAAATGTGTGAAAGGAAAATGTCAGAATTAAGTTTCTGAATCTAAAATGAACAATCTTTGCTTTGGGCAAAAGATACAAAAATATTATTAAAGCAGTGTTCACAAAGATTTTAAATTTTTTTTCATACATGCATTAGTATATTTCTATTTGAAACTTTTCATATTATTTAAAATCATTTCACTTTCTTTAGCAAAACAAGTTAGTCTAATTTCAGATTTCATATTTAATTACATTATTTATGTTAATACTTAATAAAAATCTTTAAAATCCTACTCTAATAATGCAACATTACTTGGAAGAGATGAATTTTGTTTTCTAAAAAGTTTGTGTCAGCAAAGTATTAACTTTTGGCACATATTTCCAAAAAGACAAGCTAAAAATATTTTGAGTATGGTGAAAACAATGTATCTATTGCTGTGGGGGTAGCCTAGCTAAATCCATTAACTGCCTGGTCATAAGGGAATGATGAACTCTTTTGGCAATAACAACACACACAGTATAAAAGGAACTGAAAGCTTGTGATCCGCATCTGTAGAGAGTGTGTAGAGAATCTGTAGAGAATACCAAAGAAATCATAGCATGTTGATGTCTTATTAAGAAAAATAGAAACTATTATAGATAATGTATTAAGTAAATCAGTGAAGATAATTAACCCTGTACATTTTTATTCACATCACACAGTACTTAGCATATTGTTATAGTCCATATTTATGAAATGTGTGTTCATTGTTTGACCCTAAGTTTGAGGTTTTCCGTTTAATCTTTTTTCTTCCCTAAAGATAAAATTATTGACTCTTTGAATTTAAGAACAATTTAGAAGAAATGCTCATGTACATTGCTCTGCTGTGGGATTTTTACATAACCATGATTTAATCCATCTTCTTATTGTTCCTACTTTCAAAATTGACATATTTTGTCTAATATGCTAAATTAGAATAGGAAATATTTTTAAAATTCTGTTACTTTTCATTGAATGGTAAGAATGAATGAGTAAAGACTATAGAAAAATAGAAAAGATATTTAGAAGAAATATTTTGAAAATTTTACTGACTTCAATAAATTAAGGAGAAAATTACTATGTAGAGATTATAAATTCAAACAAAAAATTGAAAGTTAAAAGAAAAAAATTATCTTTGGTCCATTAGTGGAATACTTGTGAGCTTGTATTTAACATCTATCTCACCTGCTGAATCAAATGGAAATTTGTTGTACCTATTAAATTATAGCTTCATTTGAAGGCTATAGTTCATAAAAAATGTTTCATTTGCAAAATAAATTAAGAGAGTCTTCCTGTCATTGTTTCATTTGACTTATACTGAAAAACTAGCTCTTTGTTATGTGATGATTTTTAAAAGCAGAGTCAAGTTTATTCTAAGATCATGGACACAAGGCCCTTGGCAGTCCACGAAGCACTTTCCAGATGTATCTTACCTTAGGATAAGAATTACACTTCACTCAGTCATATATTTTCTCATTATCTTACTTGAACAGTAGATCCAAATCTCTCTCTTCATCTTCTTCAGTTCTTGGTAGTATACACTTGATTTGAAGAATAATTTTCATCCATTTTCCTATTTTTTATCTCAGTAAACCTGTATGATTCCCATCTGTGATGTAATTCTCCATATGTAAGCAACTGTAAAAATAGACCAGCATCCATTATTCTTGTGGAGTCAATAATGGAAGAACAGTTTTCCAGTTGCCTACCATAAACTTTTGACAACTCACTTGGTAGTTAGAGTGTGATATTTTGTGTGCCAGGACAGTCCCTTGAAATTATTAGTCTCTGAGTATCTTACATGGCCCAAAACAGCTTTAATTTTTTTTCATATTAAAAACATTCCATGCCCCTTTTAGTGTGTTTTTGTTGTTATTGTTGTTTGGAAGGACTGGTAATTAGTTTGTAAAAATTTTTACTCTTCCTTACTCCTGTTTTAAGTGGACTTTTTTTTCTAAATCCAGTTAGAATCATAGAATTCTACCATCTAACCCAAATCTCTTTCGCTAAATTCCACATACGTTGAATTGTAAAAGTGTAAAAACAAAACTCTTTTATTTCTGGTCTTAAATTCTTTTAGACTTCACCATAATATATTGCCTTATTTACTAAATGTTCATCTCTTATTACAACAGTTTTTTCCTGCATTACGTGGGATCCAAGGCCCAGAAATTCTCCCTAATTCTTTCCTATTTAACTATGGCCTTTTAACTGTGCAACCATTGGCTTTTAGGATTAGTCAAATAATATCTACTTATTTTGCTGAGTAGCAGTTAATTTGCAACTTGCAAGGGTGAAAGAAAGGTAATTACTGAGGGATATTTCCTGTTTCAGAACTCTACAGGTGATATAAAATTTTATAAATTCAAGTTATAAAAAATGAACGGACTTGCCCTGGCTTATGAACTTCTACTAGGAGACGTATGCTACTTATAAGGTATTAGTGGCAGAGGCACATGTGTAAAAACACACACATACATATACATTTTGACTGTCCTGTGTCCCAAGGAGCACTCAAGCACACATGCAGTGTATATTTTCTATTATATCAGGACCTGTAATATTGCCTCCTTCTCCATTCCCCTAATTGATGTCATTATCTGTCTCTTGGATGGAAACAGCATTAGTATAACCTAAGCTATTATCTTGCTACTGGCAGTCATGGCTTGATAACAATGATAAAAAGAAGGGATTGAGTTTTCAAAATTAAAATAAAAAAATTTGCTTTATTTGAAGCAGTCATTGCCCAAAGCATTATGCAGGAGATTCTGTGCCTCCCAGTAGCCTGTTGTGCTGAATAAAACCCAGGACTGACTCGATTGTACTTTTCCTTTGGATTCCTTTTGTTCTTCAGTGTCCTTCCTTAAACATCAACTCTTTTTGACAGTACTTCAGCAATGTATCTTCTCCAGAGAGCACATGAAAACACACTGCAATAAAATACAATCAAAATGGATTGCATCTCCTCGTGTAATAACTTTCCTTAAACTCTAGGGCCTGATGCTGGAAAACACAGAATAATGGGAGAAGAGACTGTTCTTTTAAAAAAAAAAAAAAAGGACTTAGCTGCAAGAATGTCTTACCTTGTGATTTCATTTGGAAGAGAAAATTATTTTCTCCTAGAAATAGCCATTGAAAATAAGCTTGATATCCTCTATGGAATTAATAAATGTTATGCTCTCAGCACCCTTACTATGACTTCTGATGTGTTTTTCCTTTCATGATAGTAAATCCTCAAGCAATACACACATCTTAATAATATAATTTATAGCCTGAGACTATAACTGATACAGTTATCATGCCAAATTTTTATCTAGAACTCTGATCTTGTCCTTCAACTTATTAGCTGTGTGTGTGTGTGTGTGTGTGTGTGTGTACACTCAAGATAATATGATCCACATTTATGTACTGCTCTTCTAGGAGGGTCAATGTCCTAGGAGTTAATAATATTAGAATTTTTATGTCTTCATCTATAAAGTAAATGAATTTGACAAGATGATCTTATACAGCTTTTTTAGCTTTAATGTTCTGTGGAACTAACATTGTATTATATAGTTTTTGCTATTTTATCACTTCTTTTTGATGCACTTTATATGTTTTTGCCTACTATTATTTTACTTTTAATTATGAGAATGCATAGTAATCTTTTCAATATGATTTCATGTATGTCTAGGTTTTTATTCAGGATTTTTATCTATGGTAGCACTATAGATCTATTCCTTTATTTTGATGGGTGGGAAGGAATATAGAAAATACCTCTGTGGCTGAAATATAAAAGTAAGCAAAAAAAAAAAAAAAACTCTTTAAAAATTAAAAAAGACATACAGTTTTAGTTTTCAGCATGAATTTATTTCCCAACAAATCCAAAACCAAATCATTTAAAATAGTGGTAAGGTTTACGGATCAAATGGAAGATCTTCATCAGAAGTGTTGTATAATTTTTTCTTAATTTTGTATATTTGTCCATTGCATTAAATAACAACTTTTAACATTCATTTTGTTTTAAATTTTGAGTTCCAGATTCATTCCACTCTAACCCCTGCTAGAGAAGGAAAACAATTTTATAGTTACACATGTAAAATCATGCAAAAATTAAATCCATATTAACTAAAGGAAACATAAACCCCTTATCCCCATCCTCCCCCCGCCCCAGAAAAAAAAAACACAAGAAAAATTAAGAGTAAAATATGGTTCAATTCACATTTAGACTCCATCTCTTCTTGATCTTGGAAGTGAATATCATTTTTTATCATAAGGCTTTTAGAATTGCTTTGATCATTTTATTGCTGAGAATAGCTCATTAATAATCCTTACAATATTGCTGTTACTGTGTATATGTTCTTGGGTCCTGCTCCCTTCATATTGTATCAGTTAATATAAGTCTTCCTCTCAATTTCCAATTCTTAGCTACCACACAAAAAAAGCCGATATAAATATTTTTGTACATGTAAGTCCTTTTCTTTCTTTTATGATATCTTTGGGATACAGACCTAGCAATGGTATTGCTAGGTGAAAAGATGCACAATTTTATATCTCTTTGGGCCTAGTTCCAAACTGTTCCACAGTGTGATTGGATCAGTCCACAGCTCCACCAATTGCACATTAGTGTCCCAATTTTCCTACATCATCTCCAATATTTGTTATTTTCCTTTTCTGTCATATTAGACAATTTAATAGGTTTGAGCAAGGTGGTTCCTCAGAGATGTTTTAATTTTTTCTGATCAATAGTGATTTAGAATGTTTTTTATACAATTATTAATAACTTTGATTTCTTCTTCTGAAAACTCCTGTTCATATCTTTTATTTATCAACTGAGGAATGATTCATTTTCTTGCAAATTTGACTCAGTTCTCCATATGGTTGAAAAATGAAGCTTTTATTAGAAAAGCAAACTGTAAAAATTTCTTTTCCAATTTTCTGCTTACTTTCTAATCTTAGCTGTATTAATTTTATTTGTACAAAAACTTATTCAAATTTGATGCAATCAAAATTGTTTATTTCACATCACACAGTTCTCGTTATTTCTTGTTTGGTCACAAATTCTTCTCATCTTTAGATCTGACAGGTAAAATATGGAGTATTATCCTAATTTCTTATATTACTCTTCATGTCTAAATTATATGCCTATTTTAATTTTATTTTGATATACAGTGTGAGGAGTTGATCTATATCTAGTTTCTGCCAAACTGCTTTCCAGTTTTCCCAGCAGTTATTGTCAAATAATGGTTTCTTACTCCAAAAGCTTGTATCTTTTTATTTATCAAATACTAGACTACTATGCTCATTACTATGTATGGAGTACTTAATCTATTACAATGATCCACAACTCTATTTCTTATTCAATCAGATTGTTTTAATGATTACCACTTTGTAATATAGTTTGAGATTTTTTAATGCTAGGCCACCTTCCTTCCATTTTTTTTCATTGACTCCATTAATATTCCTAATCTTTTGTTCTTCTAGATAAATTTTATTTTTTCTAGATCTATAAAAGTAATTTTAGTAGTTTAATTGGTATGATACTGAATAAATAAATTAAGTAGAATTGTACTTTTCTTACAAAAGAACCCATTCAAAAATAAAAATTTCTCCATTTGCTAGGATCTGACCTTATTTGTATAAGAAAGTTTTGTAACTGATCATATAATTCTACATTTATCTTGGCAGGTGAATTCCCAAATATTTTATATTGTCTGCAATTATTTTAAGTGGAACTTCTCTTTCTGTCTCTTGCTGCTGGATTTTGTTAGGAATATATTGAAATGCTAATGATTTATCTCGATTTATTTTATATTCTGGAACTTTGCTAAAGCTGTTAATTATTTCAGTTTTTTTAGTTGATTTTCTAATATTCTCTTAGCAATCATCTTATCCTTTGCAAAGATGGATGATTTTGTTTCCTCATTGCCTATTCTAATTCCTTCAGTTTTTTTCCTTCTCCTGTTGCTATAGTATCATTTCTAATATAATTTTGAATAATTAAGGTGATAAGGGACCTCAGTATTAGATGACTTAAAGGTTTCTCTAATAAACTATAATTGTTATAAAAATGCTTTATATCTACTTAATCATTGCTTAATGATTTAGTTTTCACCATTTTGCTCTTGATAGATAAGCCTCTCTTGCCTTCCTGGTATATATCTAGTTAATTTTCATATCATTGACATATACTTCACTACTTTTGAAAACTGAGGTTATAACTTTAAGCCATCAGTAATATATTCCTTCTGCTTATTTCTTCTGTGTATTATATTTTATCACTGATGAAAGTTTGGTTACTGAGCTTACTGGTCAGGCTAATTATCCAACATGAACCATTTGTTTTCCTGGCATCTTCTAGCATCCTCTGTAAGGCTATTATTTACACAATTCTCTCTTTGCTCAAATTAGTGGGTTTTATTATAAGGCTATTTGTAAGTTGCAACAACTATATTATATCTTACATGACTTCATCTGAAATATTTGGAAATTAATATACAAAGGAGAAAGTAATAGAATTCATTGGTTTTACCCTTTGCGTTCTCTTCTTTCTCCCTGATTCCCCCTGAGTGCATACTTCTGTGAAGATCTTAATGTAAATGGAAAGAGAAATGTGCTATAAAAAGTACCAAGGGGTTATTAACAGGAGAAAAGTTGGGCTATGCAGAGATAAACAATAAAAGAAATGTTAATGGATTTTTTTGGTACTTCAAAAGATTTGCAACTTTAATGATATTAGTATGTCTGTTAATATGAAACACAATGCCTTCCCATCTTAGTTATGGTATTTATTTGTTTTTATGTACAGGGGGAAAAATCATCACCTGATTGCCAGTTTTCTGATAATGAACCTTGGGTTTATTTTAATTTTGATGGGCAAATCCTCAGATAGTGGGTACATGATCTATTGCTAGGCTTATATTTATTGCCTTTTCATTTTGATGGAACTTGCCAAAACTTGTGTCTGCTAATATCATCTTTAAGAATCCAGGATCTCTCCAAGTTATGATTAGGCATGAAAGTAGGATTTTAGTGGAGATGTGAAGATTGTAGTATTAAACATTATTGCTAGGAGATAAAATAATACAGTTAGAATTGAGAAGCAAAAGATACATTGGTTAAGGCTAAATATCTATGATAGAAGGTAGATTTTACTTTCAGAATGAAAAAAATAGGACAAAATAATTAATATGGAATTATTTGACAACTAAACTAAATGAGATAGTAAAGGAACATTTAACTTAATTCCTTGCCCAGGTCTGAATAAGCTCTTCTTTAGGTTAATTAATAATTTGCAGATGTGATTATTGGATGTCTATCAGTGACCTTTAAAGAAATTTAACGAATGGAAGGGTTACCATATAGATAGAGATGGGCAAACATAATCTCTATTTTCAGAAAGAAAAGGAGATTTCCATCTGCCACAAAATAAGAATGAGTAGCAGTATGATGTAGGTGAAAGTAGACCTGGAGTCAGAAAAAAACTGGTCTCAGACACCCTTCTGCCAATTCATCAGTGACAATAGACAGATTATTTGATTTCTCTGGGCTTCTGTGTCTTCATCTGTAAAATGGGTATGACAATTCCTGTATAAAATGCTTAAGTACATTTTAAATTTTAGTCCACTGGACTTGATTATGGATATATAACTAATGATTTATATGAAAAAAGACATAGACATGTATGCAGCATGAGTTAGTATTGTGATCTATCAATTAAGATATAATGATTTCTTAGGCCATATACTTACTTACAGGGTCCATGGGACCCTGAAGCTGGATAATGCTGGAACACCTGCCACAGCCTTAGGTAAAAAGCTAAATTAAATTTAACATTTCAGAATGACTGGAACCAAGGAAACCAACCAGGTTTGTGCTTATCCATGTTTCTAATTATCTTTATTCCAAATTTTCTCTTTCAGGGAAGTTACTAGTCCAAGTCTTCTGTACATATTTCCAGTTATTACTTATTGAACTAGAAATTATATTCTCATTTTAGGCCTCATTATGATCTTTAGATTGACAAAGGTCCGGTTTGTAACATGTGTTCTTCATGCTTTTTAAATCTGGTTGATAATTGATTAAATTCTATATGGTTAGTAAGCTATTCAAACTCTGGATTTTGACAATGAGAATGTTTAGCATGTTGAAGTCAGGGCATGTAATAGCTGTCTTCAGATATCTAAAGGATTGACATGTTTAAGAATAGTGTTCCACTTGTCCTAGAAAAACAGAAATAGAGCTAGCAATGTGGAAGTCAGGAAGACAAATTTTAAATAGAATTTAAAATCAAAACAGAAAAAAACAAAAGCAAAGAAAAAACAATCATCTCAGTTGTTCAAAAATTAATTTAGGCTACTTTGGTAGGCAGTGAATTTTCATCATCACAATGATCTTTAAGATTTTGTGAACGGGAAATTATGCTATGTCTTTAATTTGATCATCATTTAGGGCCTTACATGATAAGTTACACATCTAAATTGAAGAGAGAAGGAAAAGTATTGACTGGAGGAAATACAATGGGCATTGTAAAGATTTATGGAAGAAATATTATGCCAAGAATAAAAAAAATAGAAAAATACTTCAGCTATCACGAAGGATGTTGTGGGTAGATTTGAAGTGGATGAAAAATTTGTTATCAATTCTGAGATCCTCTAGATGTTCCTGTTTTTGGATATCAGTGACCTGATTTAATCAATTCCCCAAACATATAAGTGGAGAAAGTGTTTCTAAGTTTTTTCTTGTCTCAAATAAGTCAATGTTAGCTTAAACTTCAGGTCAGCTTTTCTCAAATCAAGAAAATCAAAAGCTTATTTTTTTTTAATAGCTTTTTATTTACAAGTTGTATGCATGGGTCACTTTACAGCACTGACAATTGCCAAACCTCTTGTTCCAATTTTTCCCTCCTTCCCCCCACCCCATCCCCTAGATGGCAGGATGACCAGTAGATGTTAAATATATTAAAAATAATTAAATACAAAATAAGTATATATGACCAAAATGTTATTTTGCTGTACAAAAAGAATCAGACTCTGAAATATTGTACAGTTAGCCTGTGTAGGAAATCCAAAATTCAGGCAGGCAAAAATATACAGATTGGGAATTCAGTGTCATCGTTCTTAATCATCTTCCAGAGTTCTCTTGCTGGGTGTAGCTGCTTCAGTTCATTACTGCTCCATTGGAACTGATTTGGTTGATCTCATTGCTGAGGATGGTCAGGTCCATCAGAACTGATCATCATATAGTGTTGCAAAAGCTTATTTTTAGTGTCCTTGTATCCTTCTGTACATTTCCTCAGGTGTCAAACACTCTCAAATTGTCAAGGGACCCTCCTTGTGGACCTATCTCTAGACCTGCCTTTACAGAAAAGATCCCTTTATTTTTAAACTTTCATTCCCTTCTATACTGTCTATTCCCTGAAAGTTTATGTTCCATTTTCCACAGGTCATCACTAGCTAATCTTATTTATCTATGATTGTTCAGTAGTGTCTGACTATGACCTTTTTTGGAGGTTTTCTTGGCAGAGATTAGGCATTTCCTTCTCTAACTCATTTTACAGATGAGTAAACTGAGGCAAGCACAGTTAAGTGACTTGCCCATAGTCACACAACTAGTAAGACTCTAAAGTCAGATTTAAATTCATTTCTTGACTCTAGGCCTAGCACTTTATCTACTGCATTACTTGCCTACCCCAATTCATTGGGATTCAACTGGGATATTAAATGATTTAATAGTTCCTCTTCCAAAGCACATACCTCAGCTAGATAATAGATTTAATTAATGGCTTAGAACAAAGGATTAGCTTAGTGGTAATCTCTGGTCTCTAGGAATTTGTGCTGAAAATATTTAGAGGGAGGGGTGAAGACAACATCCTTACAGTGTACAATACAGGCAGCTGGAGGGCTAATCTTTGTTTTCCTCAAAGTATCTGTTTTACTTTGTAGGTGCATGCTAATTCATATGATTGTATTAATGACTTGCCTAAGTTCATATAATGAGTGGAGGTTGAGTCAATTGTAGTCTTCAGCAACTTCCCAATTTCCACATGAAGTCCTTTGAATTCTGTGGTACTTAACTTTCATAGAAGGAAATTCTGTGTTAGAGAAAAAATGAAAATGGTATTTAGCTATATTATGTTCTCATGTTCTTTAGAGTATTATTGCATGTTTTATATGTATTAATTTGTGATGGATTTATCCTCTTTTATTCAAGTAAAATAGATTTCATTTCTCTGTGTATTTAAAGTTTACAAACAATTTTTTTTTTCCCTCAAAAAAGACATTTGAAGTAGATAATGCATGTTATTATCCCTCTCTTAGGGTCGAGATACCATATTCAGAAAAACTAACTGCCTTGCCCATGGCCATATATTTAATATTTGTCAAATCTAGGATTCAAATTCTGACCTATTGACTTGATATCAGAGCCAATGCCCTTTCCATCACATGATCCTGCTGACTAATATATTACGTAGGCCATAAAAATGAAATTCCTGATGTTGTATCTTAAATAGAAAATGAGAACACTGACCATCAATTATGAATATTTCTCACATTTTTAAATTTTGAAATACAGAAAAAAGCAATTAAATTTGACAAATAAATGCTTTATTTCCAAAACTACTGGCTTCTAATTAGTTTGCTTATAATTAAAATGTCAATAATTTTTAGTGAATTCACTTTCTTCCAGCCTTTGATAAATTTTTTAGAAACACTGTCTTTACAAAATATATCTAACAAATGTTTAATAGCCAGATATAAATTTTTAATGGGGCATGCATTTTAAAATTGCTTTATAAAAATAAAGATAATGTTGAATTTTTCATAATACAAATTAAAGTTTTAATTGTTTTTAAAGTTAGCACAGAGAAAAATGTGTCTGATTTGAAATGAAGCATGTAGTGTCTTGTGCCATGAAATTGGAGCAATGGAGGTGACTTACATGATGTAGAATTTATAGAAAAATATTTATTTTGTAGTGGTTGTGGTAGTGGTATAATATTCAGTGTTTCAATAGACAGAAAAATTAAAGCATTTATTAAGTGCATATGCCAAAAATTGTGCAAAATTCTGAAGATACAAATAAAAACAAGATAGTCTCTAACCTCAATCTAATGAAGCTTACCATCTAAAGAAGATAGATTGTAAAGGCTTTCTAGAAAGTAAGGATGAATATTTGGCGAAATGATCTAAAAATGGTTTAAAATTGAGGTGTACATGTAGGTCCAGATTATAACCCAACCCAAGGGGACTCCAGGGTTGAAATACAATTTATAGTGGAGAATAGATAGGGATGAAGAGCAGAGTGAATTAAATTTTAGAAAGAATTTTTATTTTACATGGGCAGTGGTAGTGGTAGAATGTTTTATGACCTATTATACAATGGTTGCACCTTAAATATTTTAATCTCTCACTATGTCATTAAAAACTTTTATCTAAGACCCATCTTTTTAAAGACTGAAGCACAAAGCTTTAAAATTGTAGTAATAGAATTTTTCTCTTTCACTATTGTAGTAATAGAATTTTTTCTCATTTTGGTTATTCCTCTTTGCAGTGGAGGTTATCAAGTAGGACCATTTCTATATTCATATTAGTAAAAAAAAAGGGGGGGGAGGGAAGGGGATGAGCTAGGTTGGAAATTTGTGTTTGTATTTTAGAATTGAGTACTTAAAGTGCTTAGGTGTTTTTCTGTTGGGGGACATAAGAGTCCATTTGTTTTTGCTAGTTTAAATAGCCCATTTTTTAAATAATTAGGGAGCACAATTTAGGTAAATGGGGTCTACCCTAGAGTCAGGAAGACCTGAGTATATATGCTGCCTAAGGCATGGGCAAGTCTTAGTGCCCTGGACAAATATAAGATACTAAGACTGGTTTAAGTTACAATTCTGAATCTTCAAGGGAAGATTCCACATTAGGAGTTCCCCTGTTCCAATGAAGATCTTTATAATGATAACAGCTCACATTTCATAATACTTTCAGGTTTAACATGTTGTGAGACTGATGATGTAAGTGTCACATTATATCATCTAAATGAAGAATGGAAGCTCAGAGAAGTTAAATTGCTTGTCCAGCTAACAATAAGAGGGCCAGAACTATTTCATATGTTTCTAATTCCAAGACACTGTTCTTTCCATCACGCTTTGAGAAACATTATAGTCATGAGAACTCAGATGTATAGCTCCTGAAAATATGGGAAAATAGGAGGGGAGAGAATAAGGGAGAGAAAAAGCAAAGATGATATAAAATAAAAATTTTATCTATTTTGTAAAAACTTTTTAAACAATATCATTAGACTAGGAAAAACTTAGAGGGTTGGTGGATGAGATAATTAATCAAGGATTCTGCTGAGCAATCTAAAATATTTAATTTTCTGAATTATTTTGCAGTAACATCTTTGTGACTTTCATGTAATAGGGAATCTGTATGAATGAATTATTATAGCATCCTTTTGCCTGAAAATAGCATTTCTAAAAAAATTATTTCAGAGAAGCAGTTATGAAAAGCCTTAGACTTACTCAGATTCATTCTTACCTCTGATATTGCCTAGCTGGGTGGCTGTGAGCTGATTATTCAACTTTTTAAGACCTGTTTCCTCATTTGCAAAATGAGTCACATGTATAAAATAAGTTCACAGGGTTAATGTGAAAAAAGCATTGGGTAAACTTTTGTATTATATGAAAACAATATTATTAATAGTGACAAAACAATATCTTGTTTTGTGCTGAATTTTTCTTTGTGACAGCTCCTTACAGTGTACATGAACATCCTCTCAGTTGTTACAAGGTAAAAACATAAACTTTATTCCACTTCAACAACATATATCAGTTTAGAACAGAGTCAAGTTTTTTTTTTAATTTCATATCATTGTTTAATGAATGCAGAATCAATCATTACCCCAGAATAATGTGAATTCATACATTTATTGTTTGTAACCTGTTTATAGATGTATTTTGAATTTCTCACTCTTTCCTTGACTATCTTTAATTTTCCACTGCATTGCATATAGAATATGTTCAGCTTTTGCAAGTAATAATAAGAAACATAGTTTTTCATATAAAACTGAAATTATAGATGATTTGATACATTCACCTTCTCTGAGATATTAATTTACTTTTTATTCTTTGTTCTTATTTTCCTGCTTTTTACTGCTCTCATTTATTGATGTAGCTGACACAGTGTGGATAAGATAGTATATCAAGTCCTTATCTCTTGCCAGATAGATAGTAAAACTTCTAGGAAATTATTAGTACCATTACGACCCTGATGAAATAACTTCATTTTTCCATTTGCATTTCCATAGTCATAAGCAAGTAGTAAAAGGAAGAAACAATCTCTTTGTCAATAAGAAATTCCCAATTGAATCATTCTTTCTAGGTAGCAGCTCATCAATAAATCTTATCACTGGTGATGTATGCAAGAAATTATTTTTAGTTTATTTTGTTTTGTTTTTGTTTTTTGTGTTGGCAGTAGAAGTAGCCTTGTAAAAGTTATTTTTTACTTTTTCAAAATTAAACTAAATCAATTCCAGTGAAAGTTACTTTCTTCAAGATTTGCTTATGAACATTGCATTTGAGTATCTCATTTTTGTTATTTCATTATTTTGTATCTCATTATTGCTTTCATCCTTATTCTAGATAACATGTACCATATTTGTGTACCATATACTATGGTACAAACAACTCTGAATTCCCAGTAAGGAAAGATCTCTTCTCTTATGGTATGTGACAATAAACAAGTCACTTCATCAGTGAAACAGTAAAATATCTACCTCCCAATAGTATTCTGAAGGTCAAATGAAATAATATATACTTAAAGAAATACATAACTCTTAGCCGTTATTGTTAATAATGCTGATAATAATAATTACAATAGTAATGGAGTAAAACCTCCTTGAAAAGCAAAAAAAATGGTAGTCTTCATAATTTTTCTCTGGGTCTCTAATCACTAATAAGACAAGTTAAATCAATTTGAATTGTTGTTATTCTCTATTCTTACAGCATGTAAATCATTCCTCACTACTTGTATTTTGAATGAAATGTGATATGTTTTTTTACCAATCTTGTTTTCTTCCTTTCTTCTGTCCTCTATACTCATGAGTCCTTGATACTGTCCCTCTTTAAAATTTGTTCCTATTATTTCCCAGGGCTATATAGCTAGTAAGTGCCTGAAGAGGGATTTAAACTCATGAAATTTTGCACCCCTCAGCTGCTCTACTTTGTCATTCTGGGAATTATGGGAAATTTTCTTTGCCTCCCTAACTTTTGCCCTACCACCAGGGAAGCTTCCTTTCTGGTATCTCTCTTTGATTCCTCTTCATAACTTGAGATACTCTTCTTATTATACACATCATTGAATACCCTATCTGCTTGCTTGATGTTATTCTATTCCTTTTTCTTCTGAGGAAATTCATATGGTCAACAGAATAGTAATAGTTTAGTCCACACCCCAAGGTCACTAGGTATTCTGTATCTGATTTGCTGATTTTGTTTAATATTCCACAAAACATTGGATCCAAATAGGCTTTTCTGCCTATTTTAAAAACCAACCATCATTACGTTGGATCTATGTTTCTTTTCTTTGACTTTTTAATTCCTATTGGATACCATATCAGAGATCCTCACTGATAAAATTTGACTCCCTTACCCCCTCCCCCCACTCCATTCTGGTTTTCTTGGTCACAAGTTATTCCACCTGACAGGAACATGATTCAATCAACATAACTATTGAAAGGCAATGTTCCCAATAATTGTCTGTTTCTATCCTTAATTTCACCAGCTTCTCTTGCTAGATCTCTCTGCAATACTTGTCATTTTATTACTACTGAATGAGTTTACACCAGCCTAAATTATACCCATCACAACGATGCACACATTTAGCTTTACTCTTTAAAGATACCCATATAAATACAGATTTATAATAATCCTCAACCAGAATATTCATAAGTATAGAAAGTTATGCCAAGGAGAATATTAAGATTTGATATCATTAGAAATCTGACAAGAAAAATTAGCAAAACAGAGGGGAAACATTTTTTATAACAACTTATACCAAGTGGCAGTTCATAAAATTGTACTTTTAAAAACATGTGTATGGGTTTAAAAAAAAAAAAAAAAGAAAGAAAAACTAACAGTCAAAAGCGCCTTCTATTTCCAATCATACTTTGTCAGTGGCTTACTGATACTATATAATTATAACATATATTTTAAAGAAATTTTCTCATAGGTCAATTAAAAACTCATGGACTAAGGTATAATAAAGGGAAAGGAAAATCATCACTTTTAGTTAGAGTTAACTATGAGTAATAATGTAGACTTCTGGAATAGAAACTAGTTTTTCTTTGTCTTTACTTTCTTTTACTTGTAGTGAGGCTAAGGCAAAGCAAATAAAGATATTTCATAAAATTTCAAAATTCTTATTTTGGTGACTTATTTGAAGAACTTTCAGATATGAATATTCTTTGATCTGTGAATCTTCCAGACTTTTTATTTTGAGAAAATTGTCATTTTCATCTATACATGAAGAGTTATATAAAAATTGTGCAAAAAAATGAAAACAGAGGGTGGCAGTTTATTTCATATCCAGATTTTTGTTTATTTTAATCTTTCTCTAAAACATTTAAAAACCCCAAATCAGGCATCTAAACTAGTCTCATAATATAGATAAAAATACTTGAATTTGGCAGCCAGTACCTAGTAGTACTATTAAAGAAGAGTTGGAATAGAAGGTTCATCAACAACATTGTCCAACAGCCATACCTGTTATTTTTCCCTTTAGTGATAACCCATTTTTCATGAGTCATCCTACTCTACCACATACCAATATTGGTCAGGAATAATACATACCATTTTCTTGGCCTACACTTCAAAATGAATTAGTAGCAGCAACCAAATAATGATGCTACATAGAAAATGCCAACTGCTTAACAATTTAATTTTTCTCCTCTTGAAACTTGCAGAAGTTGGGTAGGTGCTTATTCAACATAAAACATTTAAGTGAACATCCTACTCATCATGATGTAGAATGGATTCAATGGATAGCTTCTAAGAGGAAAAGTATTGTAGTCCAAAATATTCCACTTTCAGTTATTAACTTAAAGCATATCTTTGTCATAGCAATTGTAACAACAAATACAACTAGAAAAAAATCATTAAAAATTTCAATGGTGACTTATAAAATTCATTTGGAGAATCAGAAGTCTAATACCACCAATAAAACAGAATGACAGGCCACGGAATAGCATTTAATTAGATCAAAAACAATCTTAGTTTAAGAGGATATATATTAAGGGATTATAAAATTCCAGAACTGAAGGTACCATAATGACAGCCTAACCTCTTGCCCCCAGATTAATCTAATCAACTATGAAATTAAATCAGCCATCCTAGGGATAGACTGTCCTGGTTAGTGTGTGAGTGAATGAAAATTCACCTACACTATATAGATCCATCTCCAGACCTTACTTTACATCCCATTCAGCCATTTGCCAAGAATATAGGATCTGTGTAGGTAGCTTTTTTACCTGTCCTTCTGCCATATGTATAACACCTTTCTCTTCTCACTCTGGGAACAGTGATCAAACCAAATATTACTGTAAATGCTATAATAATTACTCTTTCTGTGCCTCTACTCAAGAGTATCTGTCACTTTGTACATCAAAACTCCTTCCCCAGGTCAAAAGCTCCCTTAGATGTCTGCTTCTTGAGAAAAGTGGCTTTCAAATTTTTGTATTTATAATCCTGAATGCATAGCACATAGCCAGTACTTTAAAAAAGGTTATTTCATTCATTCATTCTAATTGTCCTTTTTTTGTATGGCATTTATCTTATCAACATGATTTGTAAAAATGTGATCACATAAAATATGTGAACTGATCAAAAGAGAGTAGAGCAAGACTCACTTTATTGTTCAAGACTACTATTACTCCTTTTTTTTTTTTCTAAACGACTTATATCTATATCTAAATACTTTGGCTTATATTGAGTTGGTAGTCCACTGAAATCCTTGAATTTTTTTCAAATGAGTTGCTATATACCAACAGGCGCCCTTGATTTCTACTAAATAAGTTGATTCCTTAAACTCAGATTTTATATTTATCCCAAATAAATTTCATCTTATTTGCTTCCACTTAATATTCTAGATCATACAGATTTTTGTTGTCATCTTATTTATTAGCTATCCTTTCCAGATTTGTGTTGTCAGAAAATTTAATAACTGTTCTCTATGTCTTTATACAAATAATTTTTTAAAAATATTAAATAACACAGGGACAAGCACAAATTCCCCGTGTGATTAACTAAAGATCAGCTTCCAAGTTTTTGGATGAGAAAAAAATAAAGAATATTAGAAATACTATTTTAAGACTGAAACACTTCATTCTTGATATTCACAACACTTTTCTTTTAAAATAATTTATTCTGTGTCTATCATCTATTTAGGCTAAAGTATGGTGTAGTGAAAAAAAATGCTGGGTTTGGAATCAGGTTCTGAGTTCTGGTATTTCTTCTGCTGCTTATTATCTATATGAATTTTGGCAAATCACTTAACTTTCCTTCATCTGTTTTCCCAGTTTTCTGAAGGATTTCAGCTGAATCAATTCTGAACCCTCTTGTATCTTTTAATATTAACTTATATCATTTTTCACATTTTAAAAAATTACCATGTTTTAATAACATTATTCAAGAACTGGAAAATTTGATCCATTTTACAATCGAGGTAGAGAAAACCATTACTATGTAGTTAGTTGTTTTCGGAAATTATGTATATCAGATCCTATTTGGGCTAAAATCATAATGAAAAAAATGTCTTTATCCATTCATTTTAATATTCACTTAGATTTATACTTATAAAAATCTGAGTTTTATAGATATTTAAACAACTATAAAAGAAGAAAATTTAATTTTTTTCATTTTACTTAGATATATATGCATTTAGCATACAAGTTAGAACTTAATGAGAACAACAATCAAAGCAAATAGTGGCTCAATCAGCAAATAAAATACCCACAGTTTAACCACGTGAATGTGATTTCAGTAATGATGACTTTCCATAAAAAATGGAGAATGCCTTTTTTTGAAATCCAATACATGCCTGCTGAAATTACTGTTTTATACAATTTGCATATATATTTCAAGAAAAGAATAGATGAAAAGTTATCCTATGGCTTGCACTATTTCTAGGTGATTACAAGAACTAAATGTGGAGAAAATAAGAATGTAGAGGAATCTGAGTATAAAAGAAAGAAAAAGACTGGTACTCACATAAAATCTTAACTTTACAAAATAAATAAATAGATAATAAAGGGGGGAAAGCATACTGTGAGAAAATTTAGAAATAAATCCTTCTTTCTTGATCCATCTGTCTACCTTGTAAAGGTAATATGGTGCCTCAGATGATGAATGCTGTCACATTTTGATTAAAAAAGTAAAAATCCTCAAAAGGGGGAGGAAGGAGATTCAGTTTAGTGAATTGAACATTGCATCCCTAACATTTTTCATCCTGAACTCATTTAGTGGAGGAAATGGATATTTCATCAGACATGGATTTGACGTTCCATCACATTATGCGGTAAACAGTACAAACGATGTTATATAGGAATAGGGAAGCTGGAAAAGCTAAGACAGTAGCTGCTGTAAGGCACTGGTTATCTCATTTAAACAGATATTAAATGTGGGTGCCAGTAATGTGATCATCAGCTGCTTCCCACTTTGTGAATAAATTGCTTAGAAGAAGTCTTTTGCCTACCAGATGTGACCTAGATTTAGATTTCCAAAGGCAGGGGGGAAAAGTCTATTGTGTTAAAAAACAATTGCTGGTAAAATGTGTGGTAAATGAGCTTATCTCACTTTTCCAGGTGTTTGAGCTAATATGTTCTGGAATTACTGCTTCATTTATGAAAAATAATTGAGGAAAATGTTCCAGCAAATCAAATTTGGATAAAGGCTTAGGATAGCTATTGTGTTGTAGCAAGTTTTTAAAAGGCAGGACAAGCAGGAAGCCAACAGAGATAATAAAAATATAGAAAAGTGTGTTTGAGAAGAGTCTTTTATAAAAGGGTCAAGCGTGGGTTTGCTATCCAACTTATATTATGGTTTAGAAAAATATTGAAGAACAGTAAGGATAATTATACTCTTTTCAGTGCATATGAAAGCTGTTTAAAAAACTCAAAGCTATGCTGTCTGCTGGCTCTGATAAGTTTTATTCCTATGCTAAATTCAGCAAAATAATTTTTAAAAAGTAACATCTTTATTCTCACTCTATGTCTCCTATGCTTTTTCATTTTGTTGAATCTTTAGGAGCTGCCACTCCAAAACCAGACCCAGAGCCAGAAAAACAAACCGACCACACGGTTAAGATTGCTGGAGTCATTGCGGGCATCTTGCTGTTTGTTATTATATTTCTGGGGGTTGTACTGGTAATGAAGAAAAGGTGAGCTTCAAACAAATACTAATTATATGTTTAGTTGTCTGTTATTTTTCCCCAAGAAATCTGAATATTGTTAAAAATATTCAGATAGCAGATTGGTGTTTGATACGAACTAAGAAAATGTTTTGAGAAGTTTGGGTTTTTGGTTGTTGTTGGGGGGTTTTGTCCCATAAGACTGTGATTTTGATATTCATTATCCTGGGGGATTTTTGTGAATATTTAAGAATATATGATAAAAGAAATCCTAAGGAAAAATGTTCTGATTTTGTATAGATTATCCATGCCTTCTCATACCCAAATAACACAAGAATTATCTCTCCTATGGAAATCATGCATTATTTCATCAAGTGGCTCCACTGAGAATAGCAGAGGTCTTAAAGAAACTGAATCAAGTAGTAGCTATGATTGTTGTTTAGTTGATTCATCCATCTAATAAAGATTTGTTGACTTGCCTCCTTATATAACATCATGTTTGGGAGGTGGAAAAAATAAAGAGAATAGAAGACATGCATTGCTGTTGATATCACGGCTTTTTAAAGGAATAAGACATACAAGAAACATGTTTCCTTGAAGAAAAATAGGCTTAGATTAATAGAGAACAGAAAGACCATAATACTGACAATTTTAAATATGGGTTAAATATGGACAATGATATGGCAACTGATCTGGCAGGAGGAAAGAGGCAAGGGACAGTGGGAATGCAGATATTGATAATAATAAAGAATTGATATTGAATAGTGTTCCTTAGCACATCACCCAATCCAATAGAGAGAATAAAGATATTTTTGTGTCTCAGTAAATCTGTGAAAAAAGATCAACTATAGATAACAGAAAGTTACAGTTTAAATTTCTCTAAATTGGGACATAAATAAGAAATAATAGTTCCCCCCCCCCTCTTTTTTTAAACTTACCTTTAAAATAGTGATGGAAAAGGAATGGTTAGCATCTTAAAAGAAGCCAAGCAATTAAAAATTATCTTAACCTTGAACTTCTATTTTTACTTAGAATTCCACTTGACAGTATTATGATTTCATTGATATGAACATTGTCTGAACCCATAGAGAGCAATTTCATGACTTATTCTTGCTGGGGAAGAAAACTGTCACTTGAGAGCCAAACTTCTGGTGATAAGCCTTACAGAATTTACCTAAGCTGGTCCTCTGACAGGGGATGTGTAGTTAGCTGCTTCCTGTGCCTGTTTTAAGATGCTATCTATATTTTAAAGTAATTTATTCAAAAGAATGAAGTATTGTGGAGCTCGCTGCTAATGATGTGAGAAGATACTAAGTTCATTAAAAAGCTGTACATATTTTGACAATCAAAATTCATGGAAGTTATCCAGAGAATTTCACTGTAACAGTTATAAGATTTCAGAATGGGAATTAGTAGATTGTAGACAGAAATGGAAATAATTCTCACCGCATCCAACCATCCAACAAAATATCCCTTTCTGTTTGGAATGTGTAATTTAATTGATAAGGCAGAAATACATGAAAAAAGACTTAAACATATTTTAATGTCTTTATTTTAACTTGTTTCTTGGTAATGCTTCAGTATGCATAATGTGGTTAGTGGTAAATCAGGCCATGTTAATAAGAGATTCCTTTTTTGTTTTCCCTACAAGATTTTGGTTCACTAGGCCCACACCATGGTCTGCAAGGTTGTTCTTATTGTGTCTTGGCTTTGAACAACATTTGTGTTTTCCCATTCTAAGAAAATATATTGTCCTATTTTTCTGCCCCCACTTCTTCCTGCAAATACTTTACCTAATTACCTGCCTTTGGGTTAGTATTGCACTCTAAGTCATGGAATGGTTATTTCACCAAGAGATCAGGCTTTTCTTTAGAAACTATGGGGACCATCCTGTTATACTTAATCAAGGAAAGGAGAAGCAAGGATAGTGCAAAAAAGTTTAGAAAATCACTCTAAAAGTTTAGAAAAGTCAAGAAGTGTTTCTCAAGGGGCATGAATCATCAAAACAATTGTATTAACCATCTATTTCAAATCACAAGATAAGTTACTGTTTTGTTTTGCTTTGTTTTCCCCCTTTGACATATTTGACTTTAAATTTTTCTTTTTGTACTTTGCTATTTTGCGATATTGTTTAAACTTAAACCTGAATTGCTTCTACAAAAGAGTAAAATACATTCTTTAGCTAGGCCCTCTGGAAAAATCAAACAGCAATCCATAAATGCCATGCTTTTCTTCTCCTATACCTTTTCATTGACTGTCTTTTTTCCCCTTATTTCTTCTTTTGTTGTTATTCTTTTCCTCAATTTTATGCTTTCCCCCTTCCTTTTATTGTCTTTTATAAACCTCTTAAGCTCCATTCTTTTATCTACTTTCTTACTTCTCCCTCTTTTTTTGTTGTTTTGTTTTTTTATTAGTTCCTTCTTCACAGCATTGTTGTAGAAAATTTGGTTCCTGAGGCCTTTCTGCCTTTTTTTTTTTAAACCATTCCTCATCTTTCCTTCTTTGTTTCCCTCAAATATTCTCTCCTCACTTGTCCCTCCAACTCAGTTTTATATACATATGATAGTTTAACAGAATACAGAGGCAAAGGAAATATATTTACTATTCTATTTATACATACATACATATATATATATATATATTTTTTTTTTGAGAGAGAGAGAGAGAAAGAGAGACAGAAACAGAGACAGAGAGACAGAGACACTAAAAAAAAAAAGATTCTTGTGAAATGCATCACTTTTAAGGATTTTTATGTGTTGGTATAAAGAATAGACATAAACCACTAATCCAGTTGCCCTTGTGACCTAAGCTAAATGTTAAACAGACCTCCAGGGGAAAATTGTGGGGCAGATTAATTCATTATTCTACATGGGTCTGTCTCATGGGTGGTCACTTAGGTTATGTTATAAATAATACATTTGTAAAGAATTGCCTAAGGTAACATCTGGCCTTGGTATAATTTCAAAATAAATACCAATAACTTGTATCAGTTTCTTATGATTATCTACACATAATCATTTTAATATCATATAAATCATATGCCACAAAATTTTATTTGCTTCTGATACATCTGAATCTTGAACTATGATATCCAGGAGACAAACTCCCCAGTTCAGTATATTATATAAATATCTATTTTTTTGGAACTCATCAATCAAATGATATATATTCTTTTCATTATAAGCTTAATAGTCATCAACAAAAACAAGCAATCAAATAAACATGCAAAAAAGAGATAAAATTTTATCTAAATTTGCCAGTTTTTTGTAGGGAAGAATTATACAATTAATAAGCAAGAAACAATCCCAAAATTTTTTTATTCTAGTTTCCCCTTCTAGTGTCTCCATTTTTAACCATATTTTCATTCTTTAATTCCTTCTTTTCTTTTTTCTTTTCTTCTTTTACATATTTGTGATTAGGGTATATAATTTTATTTCTGTTGATTTTACTCCGTTTTATTTCACATATATTTTTATAAATGTTTTTGTATGCTTCATCTATGTCATTTTTATGGTACTATAATATCCCAATTATACCAATATACCATAATTTGTTATTGTTAGGGATATAAGGTGTTTCTAATTTTTGGATTTTACAAGTAGAATAACTGTCAATATTTTTATATGGATAAACCCTTTTCTGTTTGGGGGATAAAGTCCTAGCAAAAAAAATCCTGGGTCAAAAACAATGTTTATTTTTGTTATTGTTATTTTGTTTTTATTTTTTACTCTGGAAGCAAGGGAGAAAGGGAGGAAGCAATCAAAGCTATACTCATTTTTTGTTTGTTTGTTTTTACTTTTACTTGGATTATATACTACCATATGAAGGAGTAGGGAAGAAGAAAGGAAGGAAAGAATAGTTATTAATCACATACTGGGTGCAAAGTACTGTGCTCTGCAAAATGCCTGCACTAGTTTGCAGTCTTACCTATAGATATATGTCCTATTTTCCCATACTTTTGTCAACATTGAATGTTGTCATTTAGGAGTTATTTTGGCTATTTCGCTAGCTATGGTGAGCTACTTCAAGCTTGTCTTGATTAGCATTTCTCTGACCATCTTTTCAGGAGATTATTATCACTTTCTCTTTCATTTTTTGTTAATCATTCATGTCCTTTGACTACTGGTCCATTGCAGACTGTGTAGATAGGCATAAATATGGAGTATTCTAGGTATTCATCACATCCTTATAGATTCAGGATGTCAAAACGTGCATTTATTTTAAATAATAATTTAAAACCAGATGAATGGAAAATAACATTAAGCATGAAAATGTTGTTTGAAAATTTGTTGATATTTAATTAGAAACAACATGGTGGAATAGGGAAAAAACTAGAAGACAGTCTGATCTTCACTAAGTAGCTCTGTGACTTTTGGAGACACTGAACTTCCATCTTGCCTTTCATTTCCTTATCTATAAAATTATGGGAAAAAAAGAAGAGGTGTGAATGATCTCTAAGATTAGATATGTTCCAGTTCAACACTTGTTTTCTATGACATAACAACAGCTAGTAGAGCTACCATGTCTTTTAATCTCTGGAAATAGAACAGATGCCTGTACTTTATTATTTAAGTAAAGAATCTTTTTTGTTCAGTATGTACACCTATTAATGATGTTGAGTGCTACAATAAGTACATTTCTACTATACCAATTACTCATATAAATATTCTTAATGCTTACACACAAATAATGTTAAATCAGTGGGGAAAACTTGATTTTAAGAGGAAACTAACATTCTCCCTTTCATCACTGTTAGTTCTTTTCCATGCTCTAGGTTGTACATCCAACCTGTGATAGCCTATTAAAGATACACACCATTGATCACAAATACTATATTATAGATAGAATGGATGATTATTTTATTTAATGCAGACCTGCCTAAAAAGGCACACTTCCCCCAATATAATAAAATAAATAAATATTTTTCTTACTGGCAAAGAGCCATTATGAATATAATTATATTTGTTAGTTAAAGACTTACTTTATGTCTAGTGAAGAATCATGATTTAAGGTCTCCCTTACAGTTTTATTATGAATCAGCATTCATTATTAACATAAGCAATATTCTGTGTCTTTTAGAGAATTGTCATTCTATAAAAATTCTAACTGAATTCTGTTGGAAAAAACTAAAACCTGTGCAACCCATATATCATTATATAATTTAGACCCATTATTACATATTTGGAGGCAATAATAAAATATAGAAAATTTAAATTGAATAAATAATACCAATTTTATGATCTCAATTGATAAATTTCCTAATGATCTTATCCTATTTGTTGATATTAAACTAATTTAATATAAACTTAAATACAGTATTATATTCTTACATACAGTATATACAATATAGTTATATACAGTATTATTATCCTTAACAGGTTCTGATTGTCTAATGTCTATAATTAATTTTTATTTTTTGTTTAAATTTTATTTATTCTATAAGTAATTTGCCTACTTAGATTTCTTTCCAACATTAGTTACTTTTCTCGTGAGATACATATGAGACAAACATTAAGTGTATGTGTCAAATAAAAACAGATGAAAAATAGCTTGGCTCGGTTTTAATATTAAGCCATATAGTCTTAGATTCCTGAAATTTATGTCCAATATTGTGTGCCTAAGATGTTTAGTTTTTTTCATATTTATTTCAAATGTAATTAAATGTATTTATACAAATGAAAGTACCTCAGTTTTCATACAGAACAATTTATCTCAATAACACATTTGACAGAATATATTATATAAACACCAGTGTTCATATGCTGATTAATTATATTTATTGTTTTAAAAATCATTCTATGTCTTTTTAGAAATCTGAGAACATTTGTACTAATTACAATAATGTTCTTGTCTCTAATAGCAGTAAACAGATAGTTCTAAAACTTGAGGTTTTAAAGGAAAAAACATAAAAGAGCAATTTTAAAAGTGTGTGGGGGGGGAGGGAATATGATAGCTTCTCTACTAATGCACAATCATGCATACAAATGCAATGGGGTATAATATAGGTAAATGAAACAACTTTAATCCTAGCACTCTATAGTCCCAGATGCTCTTTTTAAACATATTTTAGGAGGAATGCATTCTTAAATTCAGCAAATGGAATTAAATATTAAATATTATCTAGTGTTTAGACAATACTGTTAGCACCAGGAAAATGGCCATGAAAAATGGAAAATATTTCTAAAGGCATCTTGAAACAAAGAAGATAAGAGAGAAAATTTGATGAAAGCCGGGTTTTCAAAGAGATGTCAGCAGCATGTAGCTAGAGGCAACTTGGCATTAACTATAGCCCTTTGCAAGGTCTGTTTATATATAGGGTATGGAACTTTTCCTTCCATCTACAGAGAAAGGTATATCTTGTGAGAAAATTCCTTGGGTCAGTCTGTGTACAAAATTTTAATCATTGTTTTATTGCAAATTATTTTTCTCTGAGACCAGGCAGAAAGAGAGTTACAAGGAGAGTCTTTTGAATTTGGATCAATGATTAGGATGTATTCACTTAATATGCAGCAGCATATACAAAGCTTGGAAGCATCTGTAAAGATTTATTCCCTTGATTTTATTCACTTCATTTCATTTCAACAAACAATGATTAAGTACCTATTATACAAGACTCTGCCTCTGAGAACAGCATAAGAACGCAAAGATTGATAGATATACTGAAGACACAGATCTCAAAGAGTTTACCATGGAATAAGCATAGTAAACAAATAACTATGATACAAAGAACAACCAAGATAAGTTCAAAAGAGAGATTTAGGCAAATTATCTTGATATTTGAGGAGAGAAATCTTAGGGAGGATCTGACAGAAAAGATAAGAAACTTTAGTAAGTCAAAGTTGTAGTGAGAAGGAACAAAGTCATGGAAATAGAAGACTATTATAAAAGTGACAGAATAATCTAATGAAGCTGGAACATATATTTAGAATTCAATTAGACTGTTGATAATTAAACCTCCCCTTGTTGAATTTCTTGAGTATTTGCTTTCTCTCAAAGTTGCCTTCATTTCTACCACCAAGAACCCTATTAGTGAGAGCCAGAGCCAGAGCCAGAATAGAATTCACTCTTAGTCGTTTCTTCACCTTTAAAAATGAAGGCAAATCCAAGAAGTATATATTTTGTGTGTCCTTCCCTTGATCTTTACCTTAATACTACCATAGTTATCTTTTGGTTCCTGGATTTCCTGATGTAAATATGCCTGTTTAATATCCACTGTTCACTAAATCCCCCATTTCTTTTGAATAAGGAATATGTGGCCAGTATCATTCTCTAGTTATGGGTTTCATACCACAAAATTTCACTGATATTAAGGAGATCAGATTTGCCTTCTTTCATGAAGATGCCTGTTTCAGTTTTTTTTTTTTAATTGCCTAAACTGTGTTTAAGCTGGAGGGTAGCTTTAACAGGTTACCTCCATTGAAGAGATCTTCATTTCTTGGGTGGTACAATTGTAATAAAGCTGGAGGAGAGTTTAAAATCATCTACTTAGTTGAAATCTGAACCAGTCTTATCCTGAACCATATGGTGACGTACTTAAAACAGAATGTATGCATAAATATATGTATTCAAATATGTCATTAATCCATCAACCAATTATCCCTCAACTGTCAACTAAAAACTGTTTCTGTTGCTACCTCTGTTATGAGTTTACTAGCTTTCTTTTTTTATTTTAGTAACTACTTACATTAAGAGTTCCCTAAAAAAAGTGCTCAATGATTAGCCTTGGGAGCAAAACAGTATGCCAAAGTACCTATTTATCACTTTCCCAAACTCTACAAAACACTTTTATCTGCTAACAACCCCTAAGGAAGACAGAAACCATCCATTAAATCAGCAGACCATTACTTCTCAGAAGTGTCAACATGAGCTCAATTTGCCAGTTTAATGATACTTGAAGGTCATTAGCTATGTTACATACATACACACACAAGAAATATCTGTTAGGCTCATTATTCTTTGTTTATTTCTTTAATGACAGCAAGTAGAAAAGGGAAATAAAATCCACCAAAGGGAGGATTACTTATGAACACATTGAAATAATTCATTTCCAAGCCTTGCTAGTGATCTATAGACAATCTATTCTCCTCAAACACTTGCAGAATAGGGGGAGTTGAAAAGTTAATGGGCAATGAGGTGGCTGATGAAATGTCACTTTTAATTAATAATTGATGCATAAATTACATATAGTTTTCCTTCTATTTGGTAGACAATAAATTTAAGTGATTAAGACCTGATATATCTGAATCATTTTCTTGCTTTTTCAATTGGTTGTCATTTGTTATATTATGCTCAGGTCTCATTTCTTTGCAAATTTCAGCAATATCTGACTTAACTTTTTATTTCATCTCTGCCACCCTTGCCTAAATATTTCAATTGTCATGACAACACAGGTAGTTCTCATACCCATATATTAGTAATCACTTTTTTCTTTCCTCTACTGGGACATGCTTCTCACCATCTTTTATAAACACGAAGCTAAAACAAAAAGTTAAAACATTTGATAAACCTGTTCTATGAAAAATTCTGGGGACAGTGATTTGGAAACATAACAATGTTGTCAGTTTCATGAAAAACCTGCTTCATGATGCTATTATCTGTTTGCATTTTCAAATGTACTACTTTGAGTTCATAAATATATTGGAAATACTATTTGATTAATTTTGTTCTTTTTCTTAAAACAGAAATCAATGGACAATAAATAATTTAAATAATATGTTTCTCTTATCTGTGAGCAGTGAAAGAGATTTGATTATATGTCAAAACAAGTATTTGTATGTTCATATATTTCTATACATATGCTGTGCTCCTATTAGTCATCTAAAATCCAAAGTGCTAACATAAAAAAGTAAGGTTACAATAGTAAACAGAAAATAAAAGAACAAATGAATGAATGAAAAAAATCGGATCAGATGTTTTAGCCCTTGAGCTTTCTTTGGTAATATTTATATTGGGCATAAGCCAATGTTTCCCCTCCTTCAGTTTAATGAGTCATGAAATCTCATCATTTTAAAGTTGTGCTCAATTCCCCTCCTTGAGGCAAAAGGAACATTAGGAACTTTTTTTATATCTATAGTAAGAAAGTCAAGTTTCTTACACATGGTAGTAAGGAATGAGTAACATCAGACAGCTAGGTAGCATATTGCGAGACTTCTTAAACTGTGGGATGTGACTCCACATGGGGTTGTATAACTGAATGTGGGGGTTATCAAAATTGTATTGCATAATTATACCTAGAACAGGTGCCTTTAATTGATCAGTGGTAGAGAGCTAGCTTCTGGGTAAACCTTAAACATTATATATTTGTTGATTATTTTCATGGGCCAGCTTATTTTCTCTTTTTTTTATTTAATAGCCTTTTATTTACAGGTTATATGCATGGGTAACTTTACAGCATTAACAACTGCCAAACCTCTTGTTCCAATTTTTCACCTCTTACCCCCTACCTTCTCCCCCAGATGGCAGGATGACCAGTAGATGTTAAATATATTAAAATATAAATTCAGCTTATTTTCTCCATCCTACTTTGCAAACCAAAGTTGGAAGATAACTCAGAAAGCATGTCAATGTATTTTTTGTGCAGTATCATGCTTAAGTATCTGTGGTAATGAGGAAGGAACCAGAGCAGCCCATCCCATTTTCCATTAACTCTGAGTATTCATATTGCAGTCAGTCTCTTCCTTGGTATTGAGCTGAAATTACCTTCCTTTAATTGCCACTCATTAGCTCTAGTTCTGCCTTCTGGGAACTCTGAGAATTAGTCTAATCTTTCTTCTGCTTGATAGCCCTTCAAATACTTGAAGACTGTGGGCAGCATGATCTTGCAAAATCATCACGAGGCTCATTATTCTCAGTTCTTTCACCTGTTACTCACATGACCATGAAAAGCTGGCTGGAGAGGTTGTGTCATCAGGGAAACGCAAGATATTTTTAAAAAGGAGAGGGAAAAGAATCTCATCTCCTCCAATAGATATTCCTTCTATCATCCTCATGCTTTCATTTATTTTCATGCTTTTTTTTTCTCTGTTGTCTACAAATATGGCCATGGCTCCATAATGAAAGAAAAAAAAAACTTTCCTCATTTGATCCTTCCATTTCTCTTCTGCTCTTTGTAGTTAAAATCTTCAAAAAGCACATCTAAAATAGGCACCTCCACTTTCTCTCTTCTCAATGTGTCCTTACAGCCTGCTTTCCAACCTTACTATAACACCAAGACTACTCTCGCCAAAATTACTAATCATCTTTTAGCTGCCAAAGCCAATGGTGGTTTCTCAATTCTCATTCCCTCTTTCTCCCCAGTACAAAACTTTGCAACCTTTGAGACTGTTAATCACTCTCTCCTTGACACTTTTCTCAGTGTTTTTGTGAAACCATTCTCTTCTTTTCTTCTTACCTATTAGATTACTTCTTCTTTATTCCCTTTTCTGGATTGTCTTCAAAATTGTGCCCTCTATCCTAGCTGTCTCTCAGGGTTCTCTTTTCCCTGATATTATTTTCTTGGTGGTCTCATTAGATCCTTTGACTTCCTATCTCTATGCTGATGATTATTCAATCAACCTATCCTGGATCTGTCTATCTCCAACTGCCTTTCAGATATTTCAAATTGAATATCCGGTAGACACCTTAAACAATGTGTTTAAAATAGAACTCATTCTCTTTCTCCCTAGAACACCTACCCAATCCACATCTTTCCTGTTACTATAAAGGAAAACTGGTTGTGTGCTTTCTAGCATCCCCAAGTTAGGGTACCAAAATATACCATCCAGACTAGTTCTCTGTACAATCTCAGAACCAGCCCGAGTCCTTGGTCTTAGTGAAGGAGTAATGAGGAGATACTCATGTGCATGGTCAAACATGGAGTCCATTTATTCCAAGTTCTCTCATCCTTATATACTCTAATACCGTTATATAACCAAAGCTACACTGCACATGCACTAACTATATACTGTCCACTCAGCACCACATAAACAACTTCTTATCGTATATAGTTTGTCACCTAGTATCACTCTGCTTCAAGGCCAAGAGCCCTTAGGAGAGATGGGGAGCTGAACCAGACACTGTCACCAGGTTCCCTCTGGGCTGAAGGGTCTTATACCTTACCCAGAGTTCCCCCACTATCTGTGGCCCTCTACATCTCTCCCTTTCTTTTGTTTTAATTGAAGCAGGTATTTAAATCCATTAGCATGGGAGGAATCACACAAGCAAGTAGTAACAAAACAAACAATATGAATAAACAAGATACTATAAAAGACTTCTATGAGTCCCAGAAGGAAGGTGTAGAAAATAATTATCAGTTCACCACCATACATGCACCTCCTTCAGCCGCCAAGATAATCCAAAGCCAATCTATTGTCCATCACTTCATGTGTCAGGGAATCCAATGATTCTTGCAAGTTGTGAAGTCCTGCATTAGTCTCGATAACAATTATTTTTGATGTTCATTAATCAGTTGCTATACACATAGAGTTAACTGCCATGCTTTTTCAATGGTGGGCACAATCAGAGATGGAACCACCCAGTGTTTCTTGGGTCTTCTCCTTTGTTTCAAGAGTCTTCTTTTTTTCTGTGTCTCTCTGATGGACAAAGTGGATACGGCTCATCGGCACCCATCTGATTCCTTCTCCATCTGTAGAGACACAAGCAAACCCTCTCCCAAAAGCAGTGAACTTATCATTCCTTCCATTATCACTTTCTGGGTCTCTCCACATCACTTGATGATTATCTAAAGATACTGGAGCAGCTCATACTGGACACTGCCCTTTGGTGGGTTATAAAACTTGTCTGCCAGAGCCAGTGCATCTTCATCAAATCAAAATATTAATAGCATAAAGAGTTAAGTTTAGAAGTTCTCTAAGGTAACTTGTAACTCCCCCTTTCTTTTGTTTTTGGGGGAGCTTCTTGATGTCTCTGTTCCTCTTCTCTACTATTGCCTGTCCTTCAGGACTAAAAGATATGCCCATGGTGTGTAAAACCGGATACTGTGCACACAAGTATGCAAAATGTTTAGAAGAATATGCAGGTCCGTTATTTATTTATTTATTTTGCTTTTTTTGCTTGTGGCACAGCCATAATTGCAAAAGCTTGTATAAGGAATTCAGTGACCACTTGGGCCATCTCTTTTGCTGCAAAAGTAAATCCTGAAAAGGTGTCTACTACAACATGGATAAAAGACAGACGACCAAAAGATTTGTAATGTGTCTCAAACCACGGGAGCTCTTCCCTGGAGGGAGCATAAGAGCGTGGAAAGGAAGCCAAGCTGTACAGACTTTTACTATGCTCCTAGCTTCCTCTTTTGTTATCCCTAATTGCAAACGTAAAGTTGGAGCAGCCTGATGATATTTAGAGTGAGATTCTTGGGCTGCCTGAAAAAGAGGAGTGTTAGTTAACATGGTGAGAAGTTGATCTGCCTTTGAGTTTCCTTTAAAAAACAGGACCTGGAAGTCCACTATGAGAGTGGACATGCAAAATATAAATCTTACCTGGATGTTTTCTCACTTGCTCTTGAAGTTCCTTAAAGAGCTGATATCTATATCTATATCTATAGATATAGATATAGATATACACACACACATACACACACACATATATACATATATGAAGCTACAAATTTATTTGTGCTGTGGCAATTCTTTGTACCACACCTACTGAATAGACTGAATCAGATATTATATTTATATCTCCTTGATAATAAGTAAGAGCTAGAATGATTACATACAATTCATTCTGCTAAGTGCACTGAAAGGAAGTTCTGACTACTCTTTTTATAGTTAAGTCATGAGAATATACAGCACAAATATTATGTTTGGATGCATCTGTAAAGATAGTTGGTCCTTTGAAAGGAACTTTAGAAACCTTTTTTTCAAGAATCCATCACCAATTATGTAATATACAGATTATCTTTAATGGAGACCCGTGTGTAAAATTTGGAGCCATGGCCAATAAAATTTGCCACTCTGGGGTGGTTTCACAGTATATATTAATTTGTGCATTGGTATAAAAGGTGTATATCTTGTCAGGTCTTATCCCAGATAATTGTACTGCTCACTTAATGGTTTTTAATAAAATTCTAGCCAATACTGGGTAAGGAGTAAGGCTTTGTTCTGGTTGTGCTGGGAGGGTTACCCACTTTCTCACACTGTGTCCTTGATGAAGGACTGCTGTGGGTGCCTCTTGTAGCAAAAATTGATATTTCCAAAGGTTTTTGAGTGACTCTTTCAACCACATTGGATAAAGCCAGTTCAACCTCTCTCAGAACCTCTTGGGCTTCTTTTGTAAACTGGCGTGGTGAATCTAAAGGAGTGTCTCCCCTTAAAATGTCATATAGTGATAAATATTTAAGCGTAAAACTGGACACATCCATTGGATATCTCCTATCAATTTCTAAAAGTCATTTAAGGTGTTCAATTTGTCTATTCTTAAAAAAAGTTTTTGTATTGTAAGTTCCTTGGGATATACTTCATATCCTAAATATTGAAAAGGAGTGTGCCTTTGAATTTTTTCTGTAGCTATATACAATTTATAGTTCCTTAGTGTTTCTATAGTCTTTTGTAGACATGCTTTTAACATTTATTCCTCATTTTCACATCCCAATATATCATCCATGTAATATAAAAATGTTACTTTTGGAAATGCTTTTCTTACTGGAGTAAGAGCAGCAGCAACATACATTTGAGATAGTAGAGCTATTTTTTCATTCCCTGTGGCAAAACTGTCCATTCAAATCTTTTATAAGTCTCAGCTAAATTAATGCTGGATGCTGAAAAGACAAATCTTTTCATATCCTCCTTATCTAGAGGGATAGAATAGAAACAATCCTTAATGTCTATAACCCAAAGAGGCCATTCTCTAGGCAGTTGAGTAGGAGAAGGAAGTCCAGGCTGAAGAGTTCCCATAGTTTCTATCTGTTCATTTACTTTTCTTAAATCAGTCAACATCCTCCATTTTCCAGATTTCTTTTTTTACAGCAAACACTGGGGAATTCCAAGGACTTAGAGAAAGTTGTAAGTGTCCTTGTTCAAGTTGCTCCTGTACTGTATCTAATAAGGCCTAAATTTTTCACTGGTTAAGAGCCACTCTTTCACCCACACTGATGTATCAATTTTCCATTTTATGAGGATAAATATAAGGGCTGGCAGGCCTTCAACAGTGACCCCTACCTACAAATCCTAAGCACTGGATAGTAAAATCCCTAATAAAAAGTCTCTTCTTTTGCCTTGTCTCAGGGCATAGGAGGACAAAACTGTGCTGGAGGCACTGATGGTGTCACCACCCCTCCCTCTCCTCCTTCTCCTGTCCTTGAAGATGGTGGAGAATACCCCAAGGGCACATACAAGGCCTTAGGTGGAAGTAAAGGTGGGCGGGGAAATGGCTGAAGTGCCATACCCCTCAAACCTTCCAGGGGAGTCCTTTTCTCCCTTCCTGCCCAACTTTCCATGCCCCTCAAATCTCCTGGAGCAGTAACAAACAATATAAATAAACAAAATAATAAAAAAGACTTCTTTAGCTCCATCCCACATGCAGAACCATCCAGGGCTACAGGCACCTACCCTCTGCTTGTTTTTCTCCTCATACTTTCTTGTGTAGCCACCCAAGTTAAAATCTTTCCTTGTTTTAAAACTTGTGGGATTTCTTAAAGCCAATTTTATCCCATTGTATTCAGTTAGTTGTTCTCCCACTGCCTTCCACATTTCTGGCTCCAAACTCTCCTTCTTATTAAGGCAAGAAGATGTGCCCTCCTGAGCATCTGAAAAGTCAGTGGTCTGCTTCTGAGTTACCAGCAAACCTTGCTTCTCTGTCAACCCAACTAAGCATGCTTCGTACTTCCCTTGGGGAAGGCTCATTTATTACTATATGCCCCATTTTAGCTGAAAAAACAAAAGTGACTACTTTAGCCCTTACCGAATCTTCCTGCTTGCCTATTTTTATACTTACCTTATTTCTAAGGTCACAGGGACTCCTCTGCAGAATTTGGCAGATCATGTCAGTTGAGCTTCTGTGTCTAGGCCCCTGTGTCTAAAGTCCTATGGCTAGGGCCCCACTTTGGGCACCGAATGTTGTGTGCTTTCTAGAGTCCCCAAGTTGGGGGTACCAAACTATGCTTTCTAGAGCTCCCACGCTGAGGTGCCAAAATATACAGTCCAGACTACCTCTCTGGAAGATCTCGGGACCAGCCTAAGTCCTTGGTCTTAGTGGAGGAGTGAAGGAGGCAAGAGACTCACAAGGATGGTCAAAGATAGAGTCCATTTATTCCAAATTCTCTTGTATTAACAATACTGCGCATGTGGGACCACATAAACGACTTGGTATTGTATGTAAATGACTTTTGCCATTTGGTATCACATTGCTTTAATTACAACACAGGTTGGCACTGCCCCCTGACTTTTCAGGAAGGTTGAGAGCCCTTAGGGGAGATGGGAGTTGAACCAGACATTGTTAGCAGGTTCCCTCTGGGGTAAAGGGTCTTATATCTCACCCAGAGTTCCCCCAATACCTGTGGCCCTCTACAAAACCTATCCTCCAAGTCCCTCAGGATTACAACCTAAGAGTCATCATCCAATATGCCTCTCTCTCAAAAAGAGAACCAGCTTTCAAACCCAGTTTTTTTCTGAGGGCAAGTTCAGTATTTTTGTCATTTTATCATCTTCCTTACCAGAAGCTTGGTAGTTAAAGGGAAGATTGAGAGAGGGTCATTGCTCCAAATGGTAGAAAATTTGAATGAAGGTGGGGAGGCACAGTAAGTTGATAGGAAGGATGGCATATAAATAAGGAGGCCCAAAAAGGTTTGAAGGTAAAATGATAGCATTGGTAGTGAGGAAGAGAATGAAGATGTAAAAAGTAGGAACTTGTTTAAAACATCAAGTTCCAAGGAGAAAGATGAGAGAATAGGATCAAATGGAAACTATTGACCTTTAATAAGTTCACTCTCAACTATACAAGATTTTTTCTCATGTGCCATATTCCTCCTCAACATCAGTTATCTACTTGTAGAGTTGATAACTTGAACTTTTAAGTTCAGGACTTTATATCTATCCCAATTAATTTTAATCTTGTTAGTCATCCCATTGTTCATGCCAGTCAAGACATTTTTGGATCTTAAGTTTGAGCTCTAGTAAGTTTGGATACTTTCCATCCAGCTGGGAGGCATAACTAGTATGTTGCATGATGCAATCAGCATCTAAAAAGGTTTCAACTGCCTATGAAGCTAAATGCTGGTTTTAAAAGGTTATCATAATATACTTAGGGATTCCTTGGAGCAATAGGTATACAGGGTGCTCTCCCTGGTGCTGATTGATGCACAAATCTTTCTTCTAAAATTCCTTTCTTGAGTCATGCTAATAAAATAATATTTTTATTTAATATTCTTCTCTTCTGTTTTTTTTAATCAGCTCTCCTTTGTTTGAGCAAGGCTCTGATTTTAGTCCCATCTAAAGCTAACTGACCTTGATTTATAAGTTGTTCAGGTCTCAAGTCACTAAAGCATCACCTTCCATAGTACTTGGCAGTTCCTATCCAAAACAGAATTCGTTGGCTTATCTAAGCCAAAGTAATTACTGTAAACCTGATCAAATATTCATGTGTAAAAGTAGCAGAAGTAGATTGATAGCTTTCATCCTTAGAGTGCATTTAACAATGACCAACATCAATAAAAGCATACTAATAAGATCCAGTTACATAATGCTTTATAGCTTTCAAAGAAAACTGTGTGCTTTGAACATGTTACTGTTTCTTTATGTTTTAAAAACTTTACTGAATGAAAAGCATTTAAATAAAAATGCAAGGATGTTTTAATGGGTATTAAGATGTTATTATAGCTTTATTATTTATAAATTGAATTATCCTTGAATTATTATTATTATTATTAAAGTATCCTTGAAATGAAACCTTTGAAAGATCTTCATGTATTCATTTTGACTTTCAAAGATGTATAAGACAATTCTTAATTTATTTATATCAGAAAGATTCTTAGACTTCTATAGTCCTAGAATTCTACAGTTAGAAAGGATTTATCTTTGAGCTTGAATGCCAGGAGTTTTAAGAGGCAAGGAAAGGGATTCTTCTGCATGCAGTTCCAAACATGCCTATAGAAAAGATGCATATAAATAGACAAAGTTAGGAAGGGTAAATCAAATCCTCCAAATGCTGAGGATTTTCTTTTAAAATATAGTACAAAATTACTTATATTTTTACCAGTCCCCTTTCCCCACCAATATTAAGAAAGCAAATAAATTACTAGATCTGTGAGTTCATCAGAATAGGCAATTGCCAATTAGAACTTCCTCTACCGATACATGTCTGTATCGACTACAGAGTTTGCAGTTTTGGAGAGTTACTGTGGAACAGCAAGAAATTAAATGATTTAATCAGGGTAACACAGTCTGTCTATGTTGATGGTAAGGCTTGAATCCAAGTCTTCCTGACTCTCTATATCTACTACCCTGTGGTTACTTTCAACAATAAAGTATGTAATGCTATTGAAAATACAAAAGCTTCATATTCAATTTAAAATACATTTATAGTATCATTATCATTGCAGATAGTTATTATATTTTGTACTATTTCCATATTTTCTATATATCATTATTGTTGCTTTGATAGACTTCTGTTTAGTTGTGTCCCCTTCATGACCCCATTTGGAGTTTTTTGGCAAAAGTACTGAAGCAGTTTACCTGTTCCTTCTTCAGCTTATTTTGCAGATGAGAAAATTGAGACAAATAGAGTTAAGTCCTGGATCCCACAACTAGCAAGTGTCTAAGTTTTGATTTTAACTGAGGAAGATGGATTTCTTTGATTCCAGGCCTGGTACTCTTGCCACTGGGCCACCTTGTTGCCCAATGTTATAGTTTTGTCTAACATTTTAGTGCACCAAGTTTTCTTTTTGAACAGCTTCCATCTTCTATTAGATTTCAGAGATTTGTGTTTTGTAGCTATTACAAGTAGCAAGAAAGCTAGCCAATTTATGGTCAGCACATAGGTATTTTAGTATACAAATTAAACTCTACTGTTGTTTAAACCAATCCATATGTTTAAGAAGTAGCTTGAAAGTTTCTTTTTTTCTTAAATTAATCTTTTATTCAAATTTCATTCATTCTTAGCCACTTTTACAGGATTTTATTAGTGAGATCCATTGCATAGTTTAGACAGAGACACTATAAACTATCAATTAATGTGTATATGTAATATTAATGAATAGACATGTCTTCCTGCATGATATTTTTTCTGACAGATATTAGCTTAAAACATCATTTTTTGAATCACTTCAATCAGAAGTCTTAAAACAAAAACACTTTCAAATTTATTACGGTAGTAGATCTGCCAAAGACCTCTATAATTTGAGTCTCTGACCAAATTTGTCAGTCAGCCATTCTCCTGATAACAGCTTTGGTACTTCATTACTGTTTGGAATTGTTCCTTTCTAGTCTTACTTTATAAGAATGTATGGTCGCTATTGGTTCTCAGTTCTTATATAGGAAGAGAGAGCACTAATAGTATCTGACTTAGGAGAAAACCATTTAATAAGGCTTGGTTGCTTTCTGAGATCACATCAGTTGACTTATCTGAAAACCTGAATTATGGATTTGTACAGGCTTTTGCCCAGTAGATGAAAAAATTATTCTTTCAAAAAGAATTGGCCAAATTTAGAAAAAAAATTCAGTCAATAAACATTTATTAAACAACTACTGTGTATCAGATTCTGTGCTAAGGACACATCATTATTATATTATCCTATTCTTGTTATCCGTATCATTCTTTTCTAATTTTGAAAGAATCATAGAACTAGCTTTAGTATATTTTCAGTTATCTCTCTCTCTCTTTCTCATAAATTTCACTAAAGATCTATCCAGTTTAAGCACTGACTAAAAATGAAACCTATTTCAGTGACCACTTTTGTCAATGATTTTGTTCTATGGCTTATGCTAATAGGCTGACTCTCAGACAGTATGTATTTATTAAGCACTTACTATGTGTCAGGCACAAAATCCCAAACTCAGAAGGGACCATCACAAAAGAAAACAAAACTTGAGTCTCTTTTAATGAACAAATAAATTAAAAGTGGTACCCACTTGATATAAGCAGATAATTATTTTTCACTTTGTCTTGTATGTGTTACTTGTGTTGAAATTGAAAACATTCTCTTTATTCAATAACAAAAATAACAGTAGTTCACAAATTGGAGCCATTCTTCTTATTTTATTGAAATTACCATTGTATTCTATGCCTTCCTTCAAGCCAGGTGGTGGATCGTTTGGACTCATGTTAAACACAGGCGGTCACATCTGTTTGAGTGCTTTCACTTATGAAATTAGAGTTAATCTTAATTTCTGTTCATTTTAAGCAACACCTTGGTCTTTTTTTTTTTTAAAACACTTTGTTCGTTTCAAGAGAATGAGTAATAGATCAACTGCTGCTGTGGCTGCTGATCATTTATATAGCAGGTTTTCTCAGGATGGCTGCCAGCACTGACATTAGGCTGTTCTTTGGGAAGTGTTCTTTTGATGGACAGTGCCCCAGTGGCCCAGTCAGAGGACCAATAACAGAGGTTGTAGCTAGCTATCTAATTCAAGCTTAGTTAATGAAGCAGAAAAACCGGTAGATCATGTTAAAATGAGTCCCATTGCTACCACCATGTCTGTGAACTTTCTTTCTTATAAGTTTCCTTTTTTATGCTTGGCTTGAGAGAAAAACAGAAAGATTAGTCTTCAGAAGATTTCAGTGAGCTAGGTAGAGAAACAATGGACAGCCCCTTTTATACTGTTACTAGTATTATGTGAACATTTTGTGTAAACATTGTTTTAATAAAGAGATTACCATAGGCTTATGAACTAGTTGATATTCATATCTGTCTTTAGCCTTGTTGCTGTTATTGCTTTGGACACCATAGTTTCAGAATCTGTCTTTATCAAGCATGGCCAACACAAGAATTTGTTTTGCTTGACTATGTGTAATTATTATAGGGATTCTATTTTTATTTATTTTTTCCAATGGGCAATGGAGAACTGGGAGTAGGAGAGAGGTAGTGATTGAATTGTCAAATCCAAGAAAGGAAAGAAGGAAGGAAGAAAAGAATGAAGGAAGGGCTTATTGAAGCATTTTTAATTCACAGAAGAGAACAGAAGGAAGACAAGAAAAAATGCAGAGAAGTGGGATAACTTTGAAAGTTACATGATTTATTTATTCACAATTGAAAATGAAAAGCAAGCAGAATGTAATAGAGATCACAGTTGTCTCTGCAATCCTTTTTATTTTCACTTTTTTTCCTTTGTTGTGTATAGAAATGTGAGTTCTAAGTGAAGGAATTTAACTTAAGCACAAGCTAAAAATGAAGCCTACCTCAGTGACCACATTTGTCAATGATATTGTTTTAAGACTCATGTTAATGATCTTCCATCATCCTCCACCTTCCATACATGTAATCAGTCAGTATTGAGTTAAGAAAAGAAAAAAAAAAAAGAGGAAGGGAGGAAAGAAGGATGGAAAAGTTTTTGAGATATAAAGCTGTCAGACCCTAAAAAAAAATCTACCTTATTCATTTATTCAGCAAGCATTTATTAAAAGCACTTAGTGCATTCCAGTCATCAGGAGTTTATCTTTTACAAATAATATGAAGAGGTTAAAACATGGACAACAAATATAAGTAATACATAAATAGAAGCAAAAAGCAATAAAACAATAGTAAACATAAATAACAAATAAACACAAATTAGATATAAAATAAATAAAATGGAATTTCTAAGACAATACTAGTAATAAGAGGTATTAAGAAATGCACAGTATAGGAAGTAGCCCTTAAACTGAGCCTTGGAGGAAGCTAGGGATTAAGAGTCAGGGGTGACAAGAGTATCCATTCCAGGAATGGGGGAAAACCTTTGCAAAGTCAGAAAAGCAGATTAAATTATTGATGATTTAGAGCACACCGGCCAATTTGACTAGAAGGTAAAATCTGTGAAGGAGAGTGATAGACAGTAAGCCTGGAAAGAATCTAGAGTAAGCTTGTGAAGGGCTTTAAATATCAAGGAGGAAAGCATAGTTTTACTTAGAGACAGTAGGGAACAATTCCGGGACATCATTGATGTCTTTTCATCAATCAGTATTAGAACCTATTTGCCAAATAGTGTGTTCAAAACCATTAAAAAACAAACCATTTCATTGCCTTGTAGAGATCTCCTTTAAAATTGTTGCTCACTGTATTATATCTTGTGAACCTGAAATATGTAGTAGTAAAATGCTCATCTGATTTCCAAGCTATTGTCAAATACTCTTCTAGAGTTGCCAACTTTGTAGCAGTACACAAGTATTTGAAAAAAAAAGCATGAAAAATATCCTTTTGGTGCCTCTCTTTAGACTTTGCTTTCCTCCTTTTAAGTAGTAGCCACTAATTGATTTTGAATTGATTTCAGAAGTATTCTCTCCACTATAATTCCCTCATTTTTCCCAAATGTGCCCTATTCTGTGCACCTGTTTTGAAGTTCTTAAGTTTAGAAGGGCTCCTAAAACTGGTACTCAATGAAGTCAAATGTGGTCCAAATAGCAAAAATAAAGTGGATTCAAGTGGAATGCAGGCTTATATATTCCCTTTAGTGAAAAGATTCAACTCTCTTTAGTATAAAAACTGAGATTTTTCTGGACTTAACTCAAGATATGATGATTATAACTGGAAACAGGCATTAAATGGACTAATGAGATCACCCCATTTCCTTAACTCTAGAGAGCTGCTACTATTCATCATAGTTCTTCTGTTGGACAAGAGGACTAATGGTGGTACAGGTCTGATCACTCCTACCATAGTTCAGCAGGCTAACTTGTGACTTGCCTAGATAAATAATTACCTAACTGGATATCTTGGGGATCATAAGATCATAAGTGTTCGGACAGCTAGATGACACAGTGAATAGAGCACCAGCTCTGAAGTCAGGGCAGTCAGTCTCAGATATTTAACATTTATTAGCAATGTGACTCTGGGCAAGTCACTTACTCCTAATTGCCTTGTCCCCAAAAAATCCTATAGTGTTAGAGCTAGACAGAACCTCAGAATCATCTAGTCCTTATCTCTTGTTTATCAAAATAAGGAAAACTGAGGCATAGAAATCTTAAGTGACATGACCAAAGTCATACGGTAGTAGGTGCCAGAGTCCAAGATTTAATGACTAAAAGTTTAGCAGAAAAATTCAGTAGTGAGTGTTTTTTTCTTTTGTTTTGTTTTTGTGTTTGTATTTGTTTTACTGGAATAAAATTCTATTTGCTTTGCATTCTCCTTAACCAAATTACCCAAAAAACATTTTGGTGAATAAAAGCCCTAACATCCTCCCCTTCTTCTCATATGTTTATTAATACAACGTTCCATTTCCCTCAAGTATTATATTTTCAGAATTAGTACACCACTTTCAGAAGTTTTAACTTTCTCTCAATTTCAGTCTTATCAGTTATACTCATGTTTATGTCTGACATCAGTAATTAGCCTCCTTTCAATCTATACAAAACGAACTTAAAACTCAAGCTGTGTTTCCATTTTTTTTTTTAACATCATTACTTCTTACAGTCTGAGAACAAAAGGCAAGGCTGCAGGTTTTGCTGATGTTGTATGAAGCAGAAGGGACTCCAGCTCTCTCTTTCATCACTATTCTGACTCTGCGGGGTTAATGAGAACTGGTAACTCCCTTCTGCTGATGGAAGCAGCTGTGAGTTAGAGGTGGGGATCTGATATCTTGAGCAAAAAGATACCTTGCAGTGTGAGGTCAAGACCTATAAGATCCAGTGGAAAGCTCGCACCATATGCTCACTAACCCTGGGGAACAGAGATGGGGCAGGTATATGTTTCTGAAGCATGGAAGGTTATGGGCCCCTAATATCACAGAACAGCTCTCATTCATCTGCTTCCTCCACTGGAATGGTGAATGATTTCTACAGTAATCAATATTTGGGTTTGCCTTTCACTGAAGTAAAGAGATGAATGAGCCTTTGAAGTCATTTCTGCTTGGCTTGCTAGTATAAGTGTCTGAACTGAAAAACTTACCTGCTAAGTCACCTGCTTCTGGTGTCCCAACTGTGCGTATATTTTTTGTAAATATTATTAACAACTAGCATGAAATGATATTTTCCTGTCTATTCTGGGTAATACTGAACAGATTTCTAATATTCTTACATAATAATTAATGGCAGTGGTGCGTACATGTCCATCCTTTTCTTTGGAATTATCCTAATATGCTAAGTCCAGTTAAGAAAACATAAAATTATATTTGTTATACTGTATTATCTCTATCAAAATTGACAAAAATTAAAGAAAAAACATTTTGCAAGGGAGATAATTTTTTTCAAATATTAGTTTTTTTCTTAACTCATTCCTAAACCCTGCTTTTCCATGTGAAGTTTCACACAGCTTCCTCCAATTGGTGTAGCAAAGATTAAGTAAGAGAAAAACATTATAGTGAGGTCTTTTGTTACTCTGACTTCATTGTTCTTATAAAATATGGTGTTGACTATGTTCATAAATAATTAAAAGTAAACTTAGCAAAACAAATGAAAAAGTTACATCTGGTGATATTGTAACCTTAGTTTTTGTTTTTTTTTCTTGTTAGCTAATTTGCAAAACTGAGCAATTCATACATTGTCTCTTTTTGTTAGTGAGAGTAATAGGTTATAATTGTATTCATTTTTCTTGTAATAATCATTGTTTCAAACTCTACCTTTTTTTTCTAGGTAAAATCAACTCTTGCAGCTTGGCAAAGCAATAAGGTGCTAAACTTGAAATAGGGATGTCCTGGATTTAAATCCTCTCTTAGACTCTTACTAGTTGTGTGACCCTAAGTATATTAGTAAAATTTGCTCAGCCTCAGTTTTTTTATATGTAATATGAAGATAATAGCAATAATTATGGTGATCTACCTGCTGAAATCAGTAAGAATTAAAATTAGATAATATGTGAAGGCAAAAGAAACATCTATTATGCACTTGATATATGTGTGGTACTTTATTAAGTACTGGGGAAACAAATTCAAGCAAATAGAATGATGGTGTCTGCCCTCAAGGAACTTACATTCTAAAAGGGGAAGATAACACACAGAAAGAAACTTCAGACCCAAGGGACAAAAATGGGGTCATGGTGGTAATAAAAACTGGAAAATCATAAGCAGCTTTGGGAGGGGAAATGAAAAATGGCTAGCCTGGGCCTTTCCCTAGACAGGAGGCTTTAGGGGGAATAACCAATGGGAAAAAGGAGGCTAACATGGCACTAAGATTTTATAGAGTCTGAAAGCCCCATGTACTAAGGAAAGTTCTAGGGTAAGAAGGCAACTGAAGCATAATTGATGGGGTTTGGAAAGTCATAAGCAGAACCAGAAGGGATGGAAAGAATGGCCAGCCTGGGCCCCTACCTAAGATGAAGGAAAGATGCTTTGCAAATATCAAAAAAGCACTATATGATAATGATTATTTATTTTAGGGAGAAATATAAGATACAGATTTTTTAAATAGCAAATGACCATAAAATCATTATATAGAACTTCTTTCGAGATAGAATGTCTTGTGATAGAATGGATATAGTTGTATTATGGACAAATCATCTTAAAGGCTCATAGAACGATATATTGAACTTTCCCTCAGATTTGGTATAATATCACTTGACAAGGTGTCATGGAAGCTACATGGCATAGTGGATAATAAATTGAACTCAGAGTCAGAAAAGGTTTATGTCCAAGACATATCAATGTTACCACATCTTGACTTGGTAAGCCCCATTTAGTTCTCTAAGAATATAAATTATAGAGAAGAAATTGAAGGTGCTTATCTGCATTGAGAGAGAAAGCACTTCATTGAGTATTGCCTGTATCAAAGCAATAATGGGTACAATTAAATGTATATATGTGTGTATATATATACATATATATGTATGTTCATCATATACATATAATAAAATGCATATAATTCAATATTATATATCATATATATGATTATACACATATAATACATATATTATATGTGTGTGCACATAAATCTGTGTATCTATATACACATATGTATATATGTGGGTTTTCATGAACTGGGAAGCTTGAACTTCTGACAAACAGCTAGATACTCTCTTGCTATCACTTTATTTATCTTGAGTTTAATTTCCTCTTACCCATTTTACTCCTATCTTTTTCAGTCCCTAGATCATTCTGCTTGGCAGAGAAAATAGGAACAAAATGTCACAGTAAAAAAAGGTTTTTTTTTCCCCTAGTCTTGTTAATATATTTAAGTAACTGAACTGTCTTATGCACTTTTATTATGAAAGATTGCCAAAAGATCACATCTCCTCCCAAGACTTGAGAAGCAGCAGTGTTAGTATATAAGTCAACACTCCTCTGTTCCAGGCTTCTATTATCATTGTTGGTACCATAACTTTTACCTAGGTAGAAAAAAATCTCAAATAGTACAAGTTATTTCTTGAGCACCTGATAATGTACTTACTGAACATCTCAAACAATATCCCCATAGATATCTTAGATATGTCTAAAACTGAATTCATCATTCCCCTAAAATCTTCCCTCTTTCCAACTTACCTGAAATGCTCTCCTTCTCCATCAACCTGTTCTGACTTCCTTGGCTTCCAACTAAACCATCACCTTTTATAAAAGGACTTTTAAGCTCTCTTTTATGTTAGGGCATTCCTTCTGTGATTGTCTCTAATTTACTCTCTATGTATTTATTGGTATATGTTTGCCTATTGTCACCTCTATTGGAGCTCCTTGAAAGTAGGGACTGTCATTGCCTTTCTGTGTATCCCTAGTAATGAGTATCATGTCTAACACATTGTAGGTCTTTAATAATTACATATCCACTTCACTTTCTCTATGTATTGCTGGTCAGTCTGAATCTGTGTGAATATTAATTATAGTTTAAGCTTTATACAGTTAGTGGAAAGCACTGCAGTGGTCCGCTTTTGGATATTTCATAGCTGGAAATATAATTTAGAAATCTCTGTTGCTGCTTTCTAGCCATAGTCACAGGAGTGCCTGTTCACTGTTCCACAGATCTCCACCATCAAAGATTCCTGCTGAGTAACTTGATAGGATTACTTTAAAGAATAGTAACTTCTTAATTGTTAAAAATGCATTGGCTGATTCTTCCTGCAGGGGAAAAATCATCTTAACCTAGCTTTTCCAGTTAGTGAATTGTGAAGAATACCTAAAGTAACCATGCAGCTAATTACACATTCAGGGTCCAGAGAGTCAATGAAACATCCAAGTGAAATGGGAACTGAATGTGTGATGTATTTTCATGTTTGTGTGTGTGTATGCTTTTGTGTGTATGCATGGACTATAAGCATTGACTGTTCATTTGACTAATTATTTACTGCAGATATGCATATACAAGATTACAAAGACTGAATGTTAAGAATCACCAAACAAATGCTAGAATGCTAGTATTGCTAAGTTTTTTTTTTTTCATTTTGTGTTTTTTTTTTTTACATTTAATGCAGTTTTTCCCCTGTGAAATGGTAATGGAAGTAACTTGAAAATTTGATTTGATATTCAGGTATGCACCTTAATAAGCCATTTTTCAGGAATGCATTTCAAGTACACAATAACACTATATTGTGCAAGTGAAATGAATCTCATCATTAGGGAATTTCAGAATTGAATGGAACCTAAGAGATAAATTAATTTGCTCACTTTATTTTATAAATGGAGAAACTAAGCCCAGAAGTGACTTACCCAAAGTCTTTTAGCTATGAGTTGGCCTCTAGGTCACAGTATCATCATATATGGTTGCCTTAATGTGTGACTTCAGGAGTATTTTCAGAAAGAATGACTTCTCACAATTCCAGAGATTTAAAAAAATTATTCATTTAAAACTAAATACGACATAAGAAAAAAGAAAAGGAAATAGAAAAAGGAAAAGAGAGAAATGCAAAGACTTCCTAAGCTTTGCAGGTAGTTGAAAATCTATATTCCCCAGAACAGATTCTACTTAAGATTCACTGATAATTAAAGCAAGCCATGAAAATCATTCATTTTAAACCGAAATAGCCTTTTTATTCCCAGGGAGAATTTTTGGTGAGTTCCAGTGTTTACTGTCTAAGGGAGAGGTGGGCTTAGAAGGCTACGCTTCCTGCATCCAGAATGTTCAAGCAACTCTATAGCTATGAATGTCTTAACAGCAAATGGGTTATGCTGCACAGTACAACTACAGCTTACTATGTAATTTATGTTGCTTAGGGACTGTAGTTTTCTAATAGATTGAACTGTTAGTTTTCAGGGGGATTTAATGAAATATTGAACCAGATGCCACTGGTCTGCCATGGATGTAGAACTCTGAGAAATGAGGAAGTGTTGCTTTGTAAACAGCTCCTACCTCTGTACAAAAAAGGAGGGTGGGGGGAAAGGAGGACAAGAAATAGCCAAAACAAAGGGAAAAATAATAAGCCTTATTCATCTAATTGTGCCATAGACTTCTATAATAAAACAGCAGTGTTATAACCTATAAGATTTGAAACAGAATTTTCTTATACTCTGGATAGTTGTTTGAATGTAAAGCTTCATTCCTTCAATCATTTGTGTGACGGAATATTTTCTGAGTGATTCTTTTCAGGGAGGCTTTAAGCCTCTGAATATCCCTCTAAGTCGACAAGAAGATTCTTTGGCTGGAAAACCTTGAATGGCAGAATCATAAAGTAAAAGACCACAAGAAAAATCTCACTATGAAAAGCTTGTTCTCATTCGGAAAGACATAATAGTTCTATTATTTTAATTGTCTTGAAACTCATCCTCCTCAATTTCTATCAGTTAATTAGAGGGACTGTTTGTCTAAAAAATATATTTCAGGAATTGATAAAACTTACTTCTTTCCACCTTCATGCAGAAGGAGGGAACTCTGGGTGTGAAATATTTCGTCTTCTGTCATATACTTTTGTGTGTTGTTTGGTTTTGATGAATTGCTCCCCCCTCCCCTTATTAAACTTTGTTCCAAGGAATAACTTATGAGACTGGGGGATGGGAGTAAAGAAAGCAAGGATATGTTCAGAAAGGAGTAAGATATAAAAACAAAATATCTGAATAAAAACTTTTTTGTTTAAAGAAATGGTATTTCAGTTTGTCTTGCCTAAGCTCACAATTCACTTTTAGTTTCCATTTTCCTGATGGGCCAGTTGGTTTTACTACTTTCTTGTTTCCTTTTTTTTACCCTAAAATCCTCTCTTGCTATTTCCTTTCATTTTGTCAGAATAATATTCTTTTGCTGCATTTTTTTAAAATGCCTTTCCAATCATAGAAGGACTACTAATATTGGCTGACCAACCTGCCCCATGTGCCAAAGAGCAGTGAGTAGATGGCCACATGCCAGATCCTAGAAATATGATTCTGACATATTTCAGTATCCATATCTGCCTAGAAGTGTGGAGCTGTCAGGGGCAGAGAGTGATCAGTGATATATTCACCCATTAAAATAGACTTTATGTGAGTCTAATTTTGAGACCACCAAGTGGGATGGGAAGGACCTTTTAAATAAGTGACTTTGTGTCCAGATGAATTTAGCAGTTGGAATAATCTAGATTTCTTTTAACAACTAATTATGTTAAAACTGATTATGACATTATATGACTAGAGGGAAAACAGCCAACAAATATTCTAATCGGAAAACTATTTTACCTCCAGTCAACAAACATTTGCCAATCTCTGTGATATTCCAGGCATCATACTAAGTGCTAGGATACAAAAAAAAAAAAAAAAAAAAAAAAGCCAACAAACAAACAAACAAAAACCAAACAAAGCAAATATCCCTGTCCCTCAAAGTATTGATAATTTACTGGATGAGAGGATCTGCAAACTATGTAAATTGGGAATAATCTCAGTAAAAAGCCAATACAATTAAAGGGGATAGGAAAAGGCTTCTTACAGAAGGCAGGATTTTAGCTAAGGCTTAAAAAAAGTCAGAGAAGCCTGCAGGTGGAAGAAGACAAAGAAAAGAGTTTCAGGAATAGTGCCAATGAAAATGGGGGCACAATGAATATCATGTAAAGTCAGTCCTGTTATCTTCCAAATTTGGTCCCAGAGGCTTACTGGCCACATGACCTGGATAAATCAGATGTTTGCCTCATTTCCTTTATTTGTAAAATGAGCTAGAGAAGGAATGACAAATCCCTCCAATATCTTTGCTAATAAAACCACAAATTAGGTCACAAAGAGTTGGACATGATTTTAAAAAACTGAACAACATGGTAAGGAGATGAGCAACTTGTACAAAGAGCAAAGTCTCTGGTATCAGTGGATGAAGTTATGGGGGGGGAGGTTGGGACAGGGTCTGTGTCTTTAGGGGGAAAGCATAAGAAGACTGGAAAGATTGTGTGTAGAGAACAGGTTATGAAGAATTTTAAAAGTCAAACAGATTTTTATAACTTATCTTAGAGATAACAAAGAGTCACTGGAATTCATTGAACAGGAAAGTGGCATGGTCAGTCATGTAAAGTCACTTTGATAACTGAATAGAGAATGTACAGGAATGGGGAGAGGCTTAAGATAAGAAGGCCATCCAGCAGGGGCTACTGTAGTAATTCAGACATGAAGAGATAAGAGCCTGTAGCATTGTCATATGTGAGAAAAGAGAGCTTGGAAATATGGAATCAAAGTACTTGACAAAATATTAGATATAGAAAATTCATCATGGGAAAAAAAAAGAGTTGAAAGCTAAAGAAAAGAAGAAGGAAGAATGTCTGTTCTTGTCATAATACTTAAAGGCTGACATGATACTAGGGGACAATCTTTTTGAACTAAATATGTGAAGTTAATTTTGAGAAAATAACAGGCTTAGTTCTAAAGCATGCTGGAATGGGATTCAGGGTCCCAGCTGTGCTAGTAACTGTTAGTAAAGTCTTAGGCAAATAGTTTTTGAATTTTTGAAGCCTTTCTGGCTTCACTTTCCTCATTTATAGAATGAGAATCCTACAGAATGTTTCTAGCATTCGGTATTTGTCTTTCCTATAACAAGCTATAGAATTATGTATAGAGAGGCAGAAATGGTATTGTTGAAAGATGTAGAACCAGAAGCGGCTTTAAAGGCCAGTTAAGCCAATTCCTTCATTATACAGAGTAGGAGTCTGAGACTGTAGTGTTTATGTTACTTGTTCATGGTCATAAACACAGAAATTTGCAGAGAAAGGATTTCTAACTCCAATTATAGTGTTCTTTCTACATTGCCATATAAAAAAAAATCTTTAAAAAATCTTACTCCAATTATTTTGTTCACTCTATAACATTGATTCACATCTGTCTAAAGCAATAAATCTAAGTTGAGAATAATTTCTGTTGTTCTAATTCCTTGTGATTCCATTTAGGGTTGTCTTGGCAAAGATACTGGAGAGGGTTGCCATTTCCTTCTACTGCTCATTTTACAGATGAGGAAATTGAGACAGACAGGTTTAAGGGACTTGACTAGGGTCATCCATCTAATAAGTGTCTGAGGTCAGATTTGAACTCAGGAAGATGCATCTTCTGGACTACTGATCTAGGACTCTATGCACTATGGCATCACCTAGCAATTTAAAGAAGAACTTGGTTCCTGTCAAATGTCACTGCCATATGATTGCTGCAACTAAAAGATCTTCATTCAATAAACATTTCTTAAACAATTTTTGGCTGCAGAGCACCAGCCTCACACTATATTTAGTCTCTGGAGGAGATTCAAGGTTTAGGTAAAATTCAGATCTTGCTGTCATAAACCTCACAGACTTGTCTGAGATGACAGATTATCTTGTCCTTAGCTTCTTTCTATGGAATCATCATCAGGATTATAAAATCTCTGCTCCTCCATAAATAAAATTATAGAAATTATAGAAAGAATGATGTTCTTGTTTTTTCATATTATTTATCTCATATATCTTTATGTAATGCTGATGTGATATAGCTATTCATGAACATATGATGTGTTACAGGTATTGCAAGTCCACAATACATGATGCCCACCTCAATTTTTATGTATAAGAATATAGATTTTGATTTCTACTGGTTTTTCTAGCTCTGAAGTTCTGCATATATCTATCAATATTTGTCTATGTCTTATAGTTAGCAGTCCTGCAAAGTGGGAGAGAAAATGACTTCGAATTGAAATTGAGGCTTACAAAAAGACCAGTGGAAAGTAAGGAGATGGATGTCAGTAAGCTGCAATGCAGTATGAGTGAAAAAGATGACCTGGTCAGTTGGTAAAAGCAAAGCTGAATAGCGTGTGTGTGTTCTATTAGTATCTTTGCAAAGCAAACCAAAACTAGAAAAGCCCTCATCCTGATAAGTAGAACCTCTTCCCAAAACCCTCCCCAAGCAGAACAGATATGGATAGGTTGTAGTCATCTTTTATGGAAAATTCACATTGATCTAATCAGAAAATGCACTTCTGCATCTGAGTATCTAGAGAATGAACTTCTAAACTGAATGATGATAAAGCTCAAAAATACCATTAAATGCAGCTGCAGTTGGTATGTATCAGGTGTCTGGAGCACATCCCATGATACCTTGCTTCTGGGCTTATAGGAATTCCCTGTATTAGGGATTCCTTTAGTTTTCCTTCCACACTATCCTTTCCCCTCTGATTCCTCTGTTTACTTGCTACCAGCATCTCAGTGTTGGAAAGTCTGGTCCAGCCCACACCTGACCAAGCCTATCCATTCCTCTTTTGAGTAGACAGTTTTCTTAGCATCCAGACTTTATTTGTCATTGTCACACGTTGCTTCTAGTATTGCCCTTTGGCAATAAGCAGACAAGCAGAACAATCTCTTCCTTCTTCCTTACAACAGTTCTTGAGATACTTCACAATAAACTCCCCTATCTTTCAAGTCTCAGATTAGATGTCACCTCTTCTTGGACATTTTCTCTGATTCTTTTCAGCCTTAACTAATCTCTCCTTTGTCTTAACCCTAATAGCATATGACATCTTCTATCTTGATAATCCACATTAGACTTTGTATTATAGTTATATGACAACATATTTTCTATTTCTTACTAAACTCCGTAAGTACAGAGCCAAATTCTTATTGATCTTGTATATTGTACATAATGTATAAATAAAACCATGTCATTGGTAGGATATGATCCTATGGGAGAAAACCCTAATGGATCTATGGTAGAGCTTTCCAAGATCATATTGGTCTGATGAGTCACAGACACATTGCTCCTGAATATTGTACAAACTGACCCCAACATAATGCTGTCACTTTAGTCCTCTTTAAGCACTCAGGACAACAATCAACTCAAATAAAAACTTGTTGAATGAGGAAATGAATTAATGGAGTAAATGAATTTTCTAAAAGAAATCGCTGGACCAGGAATCTAAGCATGATATTGGTATAGAAACATTTTCAGGTCAGAAATCATGAAGAAATAATGAGAGATGGAGATAATATATAAGAAGCACAAGTTTCCCACTCCCTTTAAAACAAAAAAGGAATAGATCCACAAGAAAGAACAATACTTCCCTATTAAGAATATTCCTATTTTATTATTGTCTGTTAGTATTGGAATCATAACCTCCACCCTTCTTTCATTCAAAAGAAGCCATTAAATTCGGATACTTTCTAAATGTGCCCACTGTGTGAAAGCTTTAATTAAATCTACAAGTAGAGCTTTAAAAGAACAAGAATCAAATTAATTGCAACAAGGACCACGCATTTGTTTCTGTGACAGTTCCTGTGCTTTGGAGAAAAGGCAATCTGTGTACCCTTATCAGAATTAGTAAACTCAGTATCACTTTTCATTAGCATGGTAGGTCATTGCTATGTGTCTTCTCTCTGACACTGTTTACATGTTAATGACCTCACAAATAGAGTCTGTTCCAACTGGTTTGCTATAGGATTCCAAAGCAGTAAATCCATGAGGTGGAATAAACTGTCTTCTACTTTCTGCACCATTGGATTTTGTGAGTTCTTCTCTAGATTGAGCTTCATAATTAGACAGCAGAGTAATTAAGGAAAAATCAGCAAATGAAAATAGGGCAAAAAGATTTGCCTCTAATTATAGTTGCTATATGATAGTTCAATATAAATTAATTTGCAATATTATTATTCAGCTTTTTGAAGACCTACAGCTTAATAGAATGAAACAATATTAAAAAAAAAAAAAAAAAAAAAAAAAAAAAAAAAGCTCTTTCCACTGGAATCAGCAGCTACCCATTCTATCTCAGTACCAATTTTCTAAAATGAGAAGAGGAAGGGAAGTGGGTGAATATTTTACTTGTTTTTATTATTATGTTTTTGAACTTCCAAAATTATAGCATTATAGTGCCATCAAGCTGTGTGTGTATCCCTTCTGCACAAATGGCCATAATTCTATCTGGTAGCTTGATCAGACAGTATATAATTTTCCTGTTTTAAAATCTTGACCTATTAAAACTCTAGGTCAAATATATAAAGCAAATGAACTGTGCTGGGTTATATTTAACTGCTAAAAAAGGAAACATCCTTATGTTAGTTGGCATGGTTTAGTATATACCAATGCAAATAGGCATCTGGAATGTTAATTTTACTGGTCATTTGTAATACATAATTAGCATTATAAGGACTAACTTACACTTTAAGTTTTTCCATATATTAGTCAAGTGAATTGATTCACAAACAGAAAATAGTGTTTTCTCACCTAAGATACAAAGCCAGTTTAATTGTGAGCTGGTTAACATTAATTGCTACTTTTTTTTTAAACTTATTGTTTACTAAAAGCTAAAGGGAAAAAATTTGTTCTTCTCAAGTCTAAGCAGGGTCATGGTATTTTTAAATGGCTAAGGGGTTCTCACATATAAATTAAGGGAACTCATAATAATGTTTGCAAACTCTTCAAAAATTACACACTAAGGTCAACCAGAATCAAATAGAGACATTAACAATTATGTGCATTAATGTGAACAATTTCCCAAGGGCATATTCTCCCAGCATTTTGAATAGTATGATGAATTACTTGTTATACTACGGTACTGAAGTACAAAAAGAAAGAGATTGTTCAAATGTAATTTGAAAAAAAATTTTTTTGGAATAATCTTTCAGACAAGGGTTCTTAATCAATATAACATCATATTTATTAAGTGTCTGCTATATGCTAGATATTGTGCTAGGTCTTGTGCTAGCTCCAATCTTTTTTGGACAAGATCTCACATTCTAACAGCAAGCATAGTCTCAACATACAAATGTCTAGAAAAACAGGTCAGATTACAATTTATGTTCAGTGAATTAATTAAATGTTGACTTTTCTAAAGACAGATTAAATTATCTATAGTAAGGCTCTTCTGATTTTATATGTCTGTTCATTAAACATTGGTAAAAAAAATATGAACAACCTGTTTTAATATTTATTCAAATTTTACTGTAGAATGATTTTTAAAACTAGGACTGATTGTGAAGTAAGTAGCTTAATTCATACCACTGTCTATAGGTAACTAGATTATGATTAAATTAAGAAACAGAAGTGTGTATTACTATCTATAGGAGCTTAACCTGTACTGTTTTGAGAAGTCCAATATCCCTTACATAGAAAGATGAATGAAAAGGTCATCCAAAGAAATTAACTCCAGACACACAGAGTTGTTACTCATGAAAGATTATGCTCTGTTTAGCAAAACACCAGCAGCCAGTCAGGCAAAAGAGATCAGAGCTGGTGACCCTCGGAAAGAAAAATTAACCTCGATAATAAATAAAGGTGACTGGCCTCCACAAGCACTTCAAGCACAAACTGAACTTGATTAATCATATTTTAAACTGAATTTGAAGGCCCATGAAAAGCTTCCTTATAGATTCTTTGTGGGTCAGAGTGAATAAATGTAGTAACTTATTTAGCACATTTAAGTTCCTTTTTATTTTATTTTATTATAGCTTTTTATTTACAAGATATATGCATGGGTCATTTTTCATATTGACAATTGCAAAACCTTTTGTCCCAATTTTTCCCCTCCTTCACTCCACCCCTCCCCCAGATGGCAGGTTGACCAATATATGTTAAATATGTTAAAGTATATGTTAAATACAATACATGTATACATATACATATAGTTATTTTGCTGTACAAAAAGAATTGGACTTTGAAATATTGTACAATTAGCCTTTGAAGGAAATCAAAAATGCAGGCAGACAAAAATTGAGGGATTGGGAATTCTATGTAATGGTTCATAGTCATCGCCCAGAGTTCTTTCACTGGATGTAGCTGGTTCAGTTCATTACTGTTCTATTGGAGCTGATTTAGTTCATCTCATTGTTGAAGAGGGCCACATCCATCAGAATTGATTATCATATAGTATTGTTGTTGAAGTATATAATGATCTCCTGATGCTGCTCATTTCACTCAGCATCAGTTTATATAAGTCTCTCCAGGCCTCTCTGTATTCATCCTGCTGATCATTTCTTACAGAAGAATAATATTCTATAATATTCATATACCACAATTTATTCAGCCATTCTCCAATTGATGGGCATCCATTTGGTTTCCAGTTTCTGGCCACTACAAAGAGGGCTGCCACAAACATTCGTGCACATATAGGTCCCTTTCCCTTCTTTAGTATCTCTATGGGGTATAAGCCCAGTAGTAACACTGCTGAATCAAAGGGTATGCACTGTTTGATAACTTTTTTGAGCACAGTTCCAAATTGCTCTCCAGAATGGCTGGATGTATTCACAATTCCACCAACAATGTATTAGTGTTCCTGTTTTCCCACATCCCCTCCAACATTCTGCATTATCTTTCCCTGTCATTCTGGCCAATCTGACAGGTGTGTAGTGGTATCTCAGAGTTGTCTTAATTTGCATTTCTCTGATTAATAATGACTTGGAGCATCTTTTCATATGACTAGAAATAGTTTCAATTTCTTCATCTGAGAATTGTCTGTTCATATCCTTTGACCATTGGAATGGCTTCATTTCTTATAAATTGGAGTCAATTCTCTATATATTTTGGAAATGAGGCTTTTATCACAACCTTTGACTGTAAAAATGTTTTCCCAGTGTATTGTTTCCCTTCTAATCTTGTCTCCATTCATTTTGTTTGTACAAAAACTTTTCAATTTGATATAATTAAAATTTTCTATTTTGTGATCAGTAATGATCTCTAGTTCTTCTTTGGTCATAAATTCCTTCCTCTTCCACAGGTCTGAGAGGTAACTATCCTATGTTCCTCTAATTTATTTGTAATCTCATTCTTTATGCCTAGGTCATGAACCCATTTTGACCTTATCTTGCTGTACGGTATTAAGTGTGGGTCAATGCCTAGTTTCTGCCATACTAATTTCCAATTTTCCCAGCAATTTTTGTCAGACAGTGAATTCTTATCCCAAAAGCTGGGGTCTTTGGGTTTGTCAAAGACTAGAGTATTAAAGTTATTGACTATTTTGTCCTTTGAACCTAACTTATTCTACTGATCAACTAGTCTATTTCTTAGCCAATACTTAAGTTCCTTTTTTAAAAAATGAATGTTTATTCATTTTATTCATTATGATTTCATTCAATATCATTATTTATTCATTTTTTAAAAAGGAATGTTTATGTTTGATTAGCCTCACTTTTAAAAAATCTTATATTAGTTTCTGCCATCATACCACCATCAAAAAATCCAAAAAAAAATCCAAATCCAAATCCTCTATATATTTTATTTGTGTGTATACATTTTGGTTTTGTCTTTTTTTTCCATAATTCATTCTAATTTTTTATCCTTAGTTCTACCAATATTTTTTTCTTTAAAAAAACCTTAAAATAGCTTTTCTTGTCATTGTTTGATTGTCTCACTCATATCTGACTCTCCATGAGCCCTTTTGGAGCTGGCTTGACAAAGATACTAGAGGGCAGTAACTATGGCATGGGTTATAAATTGTTGGGAAAATTTAGCCTCGGGGTCTTTATATAACTTGGATTTCTGACTGGATTACCTTTAAAGGATGGGACCATGGAACTGAACTGATCTCCATTATCAGAGCCTTCCAACAGGCCTAAGGGATTAATTTATATTATTCTTCTGCTGATCACACTTAAGGTTGAAGACCTTATCAAGATGACCAAGTTATTCCATAAAATGATAAAGCCAACTCTTCAACATCCATTATTCACCTTCAAAGAAAAAGCACGTTTTCCTTTCATTTAGCTGATGTTTCTTAATGGCTAATGTTTCTAATTAATTTATAATAAGAACGGTAGTTCTTAATATGCTTTCCTTCCTCCTCTGTATATATGTCTTTGTGTGTGTATAATATATCTACGTATATATTATACACACACATATACAGCATGTCAACTTGTTTATTGCTTAACAAATCTCACATTTAGAGTATTAATGTATAATTTATGTTTATACTCTAAATTCCTTTTGGTTTTTAGTAAACCCTTTCCACTTTTCTGCTACAAATACAACAGAAATGAAAGGGAAACAATATGGAGTTCCATTTTGCTTTTGTTTGTTTATTTCATGTGTTGCTGTGGCCAAAAAATTAATTATCCAGTATCTGACCTGTTGATGGTCTCCCTATCTTTGCCAAGAAAACGCCAATTGGGGTCATGAAGACAAAATGAAAATGACTAAACAACAGTGCTAGGCATTGGTAGTGCAAAAAACTTAACAAAAAATGGACTCTGCTTTCAACAAGTTTATATTCTCTTAGTAACTAAGAGGACCCTCAAGATTTGTGCAAGTAAGGGAGGGATAGAAGTAAGAGATAATGATAATCTATTATATAGTAGCTAGAGTAATGAACTTGGAATCATGAAGACTTCATTTAGACTCCTACCTCAATCTCAGTATGTGACCTTTGGTGACGTCACTTAATATCACTCAGATTTCATTTCTCCAGCTGTAAAATGAGGATAATAATAGCATCTATCTCAAAAGGTTATTGTGAAGATTAAAGGTGATAACATAAGTGATTATTTCATAGATTCTTTCATAATCAGCAAATCTTGTATTTATTTAATGTTTTATAGTTTGCAATCTATTTTCATACCCATTATCTCGTTTCAATCTTTAACCAGTCTTTTAAGCTGGCTAATACTAACCCTGATTTAGAGAAGACAAAATTAAGATTTGCAGAAGTTAAGAGATTTGCCCAAATTACAACTAATAAATGCCCGAGGTTTGAAGCTAGTGTTTCTGACTGCAGCTACAGTGTTCTTCCCACAATCCAATGCTGTCAGGTTTTAGTGAAGGAAAGCGATTATTTTGGGGGATGATGTGAATGCCTCATTTAATGTCATTGTTTCCCTGTTTGTGATAAAGGAAAATTTTGTCATGAAACTTCCCTCTTTTATGTTTTTGAATATACTACATAATATTAAGTTAAATAAATCAAAACCAAAGGCCCATGAAGAAATAATAAAACATTATCCAGTTATCTCTCATCAATTATTCTAAAAATCCATTCCCTTTTATCAATTCTGTCAAAGGTTTAAAGGCATTTCCCTATCCTAAAACCTCATAAGAAGGTTAATGTCATTTGGACAAAAGTTGGAAGAAATAAGGAAATGTGAGAATTCGTTTATTTTTTTAATAAGTTTTCTAGCTCAATTTTAGGATGACAGAGAATAAGAACATTAGGATTTTAGGACTTTAAATTGGACTTGTAGATTCTCTTTGGAGATCTGACTGTCTTTTCTGGCATTTAGCTAAATGCTAAACTAGCCATTTTCCGTATCAGCAGAAAGCCAATTGATATCATTCCTATAAAGAACAGAATTCAAGATAAGATGGCTCTGTCTTGAACCACATATAAATAGTTTAGTTTCTGAGGTTCAAAATAGCAAAAACTTACTTCAGAGGTGAGAGTAGGGTTCCAAATAAAAGACTCATAGACCCCTGGTTTAATTTAAATTTAAAGCTGAAGGAGGCAGGAAAAGTACCTCAAGTTAGAAGACTTGATTTTAATCCCTAGATTTTGAATGGTAATTCACTGGAACCCATATCACGATCTCATTCATCCTATTTCCTTGTCTTTAAATGGACAATAAATTTCTTGAAATATCCATCCCATAGTTTTGTTGTAAGGAGTGTCTTTAGTAAATTTTAAGATAATATAATTGAGTTGTTTTATTATCTTCTTTTGTCATGTCCTCTGTTTTTAAAAATGTTTTTGTTATAGTTCAGTCATTTTTTTTCAAACCAAATCTTAACTAAACACACACATATATGCTTATATATATGTAACTAGACTATGAGATGTGCTATGACAGAGGCAGCATAATTGTAAGGTCATTGAAGACTCAACTTTCAGATTATCTAAAGTCTGGAAAGATACCAAAGGTATAGGGAAAAAATTCATGTTTTATTGCTAACCATAAAAAGACTGACAGTATATCAATAACTACTAATCTGAATGCCTATTTTCCCATCTATATATAATTTTATGATAATCTATGCACACATAAAGTACATTCTTGATGAATATATTAGAATGGATCAGGCAATGTTTTATAAGTGATATTCTTTAGCTGGCTACACCTTGATCCTTTTGATCTGACAGATGTGGAGAATATAAGATGCCATTGTGCTATTTGCTTTTATAAAATATAAAATCTTTTGATTTGGCATAAATCAATCAATAACTATTTATTATGTACTTACTCTGTCAAGTATTCTGCTAATCACTACAATCCATGCTCTCAAGGAGCTCACATTTTACTAAATGGATCCAATAGTAGAGGGGCTGTGGCCAAAAAGTTTTGATCTAAGTAGTACAAGATCATGAGTAGAATCATAGATTATTAGAATGTCACATCCTTTTTTAGTAGCAATAGTAATATTGCTGTTATTATTGTTCCATAAATAGTCAACAGAAAAGAGTCAGAAATTATATAGACAGTGGCAAGATGGCCCCACCATTTAAACATTGGACTCCTGGTGGGTGACTAGTTCTGATAAAGCATGGTCTGGGGCCAGATAGATACTAAGGGATGAAGTAAGAGTTAACTTACTTTACACAGAACATCTATACACTAAGCTTAGTCTCAAAGTGGAATGGATCAGTTTCCCTAGAGCAAAAGGAAAGGGACCCTACAGAGCAGGGACCAGAGAGTTGCATTCCTGTGGGGACAGGCGAGTTGCAGCGGAGCAACTGGCAAGACTCCTTTGGGACCTGAGAGACAGATAGGATAAAGCATGATATGGAATTGAGTAAATATGAAACAGTGAAATGTCTCACTTTCTAATCAGACTCTCTGGGAGATAAAAAGATTGCTGCTACTGGTGTGGTGTGAAGCCTTCAGTGGAAAGACGAATGTCAAGATAACAAAGCTGGTTGGACTCTGTTTCATTAAGCATATTTAAAGATTCCATATGCTTTAGGGATGTACTTCCTTGAAATATGGAGACAAGGCATTCTTCATTCACTTGGATTTTGTTGAATATGTTGAATGTATGTATGAATGTGACTTATCAGATTATTTTGAGGAATTTTTAACCCTGTCCAGGAGTTTCCTCAGTGTTTGGGGATTTAATAAAATTGATATAGTATCATCCATAAACAGAAAGTTATAGAGTATCTAACTACATATAGAGAATGTCACCTAAAATTGGACTCTATCCTGCATTTCCTCCAATGACATCAGTGAACATCTCTGCCAAGCTAAGATCTCACCATTATTTTTTAAGCCTCAGCTGATATGATGATCAGATCTCAAGGTGGAAAACGGTAAAAAAAAATAAAGGGCTGGAAATACTCAAATTTATAACTACAAAAGTCATGCTTGAAGTCCAATGTATCACATCAGGTTTGAAAGAATTTTTAATAGAGCTCCTTTACACATGAAAAACAACAGTGCTTTTTTCATTGTCCAATATATCAAAACTTATTCCATTTACCTTTTGAAGATGTCACACAGATAGCAATTTTAGATGCTTATATTCAACATCATAACAATATTTATTTTTTTCGTTTTGTTTCTAACTATTCTTCAAAGCATATGAATTTTTCATCCCCAAAGCCAAAAATATGCTTCATTCAAATTTCAGTTCAAATTCCACATCTTCAAATTCTTAAATGCTACCACCTTCCCTTTCAAATGATCTCCAATCTTTCCTATATATCTCATTTGAACATAGGTTGTTTGAATCTGATTTCTTCCATTAGACAAGGAGTCAGGAACCTTTTTTCTGCCAAGAGCAGAATTTGGATAACATTCCCTCATTCACAGACCATACAAAATTATCAATTTATAGAACTCAAGCAATTGGGGTGGTAGTGAGGGGGCTGTGTAGGGGAGGAGGGAGGGATTATTGTACCTAGCTTTCAGCTCATCCATCCCTTAGCAAATGATTTCAGCCTGCAGGCCAGAATTTACCTACTCCTATATTTAGATCAACAACTTGAGAGCAGGTACTGTTTTTGCCTTTCTTTATAACTCTAGTTACACACTTTAATGCCTGACACACAGTAGATGCTTGTTGACTTAATTTCACAAATGTTGTTTGATCATTTCAGTTATGTTTGACTCTCTGTGACTTCCATTTGGAGTTTTCTTGGTAAAAATACTGGAGTTGTTTGCCATTTCCTGAAACTGAGGCAAACTGTATTAAATGACTAGCCCAGTTAAGTCAGTAAGTGTCTGAGGTCAACTCAAGAACTGAGTCTTCCTAACTTCAGGCATAGCACTCTATCCACTATGGCACCACCTAGCTGTCTTCACTCCCATAAATACAAAAGACTTTTAGAAATTATTGAGTTTAAAATAAAAAAAAGTAAATTATGCTAATTTTCATTAATTATTCTGCTAGTGTTTGCAGAGAGGACAACAGTACATGTTATTCAGAGCATTTCTTTTTCAGGGAAAAGACCCAGGAGGGCATGTGGTTTGTGTGGTTCAACATAAAGCTAGCCACAGCCACATATTAAGTTTGAATACTTTGTTGTAGTAGGAAGCATTCCTCCCATGCTTCATACAAAAGGACACCGCATGTGCACAGTTGGAATTTTTGCAGCTATTCATTGTAGCAGTAGCTAACATTTTTTAGCATTCTATACCATTGAACCAGCTGATAATTTTGGAGGCAACTCTGCAGGAGATATCTAAGTGACTAATGTCGTTCCATAATGAACCAACCACCAAATGCTTCCTGTATATAACAGCCATGCATTATCATGATGTTAAAGCAAAATGTCAATCCTAAGTAATTCTTACACTATCATGGTTTGAAGAAATACTTTACACTTTGTCTTTGAAAGGAAACAATAGAGTGGAGCTGTCTTTTTGTGAGCTTTATAATCAGAAAATGGCTTAACAATAGAGAGGAGATGATTGCTGAGACTGGTACTACTCTGTATTGAGAAATCAGACTGAAGGATACACTTGTGTCAATCCAGTCAATCAGAAAATAGTTGTGGGCCTGTTCTGTCTTTGAGAATTTGTAAATATAATTTAGAAAACTTAATGGGTATAGATTATATCTATGATCTTAATGACAATGACAACAGTATTAAATAGGACTATACTACATTTCAGGAGTAGGCTTTTTCTTTTTTTTTGCCTTAAAGACCATTCCATCTCCATAGTTTGCCCAGGTGAGACACACAGGGGCTAAATCACAGTCTTGGTGCTACTCTACCCATCATAAGACCGTGGGTATACTTTGTACCTGACCTGAACTCACTGACTTTTCTTTCTCCAATCTGGTTGTACCCTACTCCTAGAAATTCATCATACTAATGCTGAATATGGAGCAAACACCCAGTCATTTTTTAGCCCATTACAGCACAAACCTCAAGAGAGTCTCTTTGTTTTCTGCGATTACAGGTATGTTCCACTTTCATTCCAGGCTGTAGGACTGTTCCCTTTCAGAATGGTCTACTTCTTGCTAGCAAATCTATCAGAATCAGAATAGTATCAAGATCATATACTTTTATGTAATCTAAGCCAGTATTTTTGTAGTTGTAGTTATTCTCTTATGGGCTATTGTCTATAAAAGTTTTGGAACTGTCAGTCTGAGCCAGGAAGGAATTTGGCAGCTTTTCAGAGGTAGCATGCCAAGTTCTCCATCAATTACTCTCTTGGAGTAGGGGAGAAAGGAGATGGTAGCTGTCCCTCCTTGGAGGGTCTGGGTATGAAGGAAACAGTGAAATTCTCCTACAAGTATATTTCTTTTAGGTTCATAACAGCATAATAAGCATGCTAAGCCTAGCATGTCTTAAAGAATCCCCTTTTAAAATACCACATGGGAAGAATTTATATCTTAATTATTGGTAAATATCAGATATTAGTTAGCTAATTTATATGAAGAATGGTAAAGGTTAAACCTAATTAGGGAAGTGGGAAATCAAAAAGGAAGAAAAGAAATAGTATCACAGGAATATAAGCAAGCCCCAAAGTCAAACTTCACCAATTTATCAAATTTACCAATTTATCATTTTTATCAATTTACTTTTCCTGTCTCAGAAACTCAAATTTGACCTTATCTTTAGATGTATAACAAATGCTGCCAATGCTTTATCTAACTTAATGCTTTTTAATGAACATAAGTGTGGGACAAAGCCACAATCCTAACTAGAAATATGATAAGTTCTCTTCAGTATCTTTTATTTCCAGTCCTATCCCACTGTCACTGTGTCACAGGGCCAGGTTATTAAAACGTCCAAGCTGGTTGTTATGCAGCACAGTTTTTCTGAGATGCTTGTAAATAGATATTGTGATTACCTCTTCTCTTCTCCTCATGTTGTTCCCTATTTATCAACATTGAGTGGACAGGTTTTTAACTTAACAAAATCATGCCCCCTTTTTTAAAAAAATTTTTTTTTTTAAAGAATGATTAAATGATGGCAAAAGATTTTGCTTCCCCAAGTGAGTTTAGGTAGAAGATAATAAGCATAAAATAGATCAACTCAACCAAGATACGTGTTGTTGGCTAGATGCATATTTTGTACACTCTGGGTACCTTCATCATTAGGATAAAACATGTGGATCATGAAGAATGCAAAGCCTGACAGAGAGTACACAGCAGGCAGGCTTCTGCTTTGATTAAAATGGAGTATTGCATTCTTGGACCCAACATCTCCCATATTATAGAGATTCAGGGGCTACACTTGCACATTAAAAATTCCTTTCAAATTAACCATTCTCTCTAGACCCCTCCATTCTAATTAGCTGCTATATGCAGACCCCAACGAGAAGCTATAAAATTCTGAAGCATAAGAGCATCAATGAACAGAAAAGATGGTATGTAGTTCTTGATTTTCAACTTTACCTCATTGATTAGTTGCTTACACTTAAGTCTGAACCAGAAAGAAAGGAGTATGAAAGATATTGGTATTAAAATTTACCATCACTAATTCCCAAAGGGCTCATTTTATTAGTCACACTGATCTTTGCATTCTAAAAGCACCTACCAGTTATATTGCAGAAAACCTAGATTCACAAGAACAACCTGTTGTGAAGGGGAAAATACCATATTAATTTTACAACATTGGTTTGTTTTGACTCTTTACTGTTCTCTTTTAATGACTCAGTGAATTCAGACTCATTAGGGGGATATTTAAATCGGACAACCCCCTCCACTTTAATTACCTCACCATTATTTTTTCCTCTTTCCATTTTCTGTGTACCACATACTAATGTATGTTTATAATATTTGGCTCCTTATCAAAATACCTTTGTTTTCCTTTTATTCTATTGCTTCCTTCCTCACACAATGTTTTGTTTAAAGTGATGTGGCAACAAATAGTATCGAGTCTCCTTGTAGTCAGTATGATAGCATTTGGTTCCTCTTTTCTGATTCTTTCTAGCCAGGGAAATTTGTGGCCAGTAGAAAAGTCATGAGGAAAAAAGTATCCAAAAATGAAAAAAACAGGATACAAATCAAAAATTGTAAACTTTGCCCTCCAGCATAAACACCCCTGTGCTGGCTCAGTGGTCTCTATGGTCAACAAGAGCACACACTACACTGCCTAGAATCCAAAGCTTTCAATCTGTTCCTCAACAGCCTATCAGAGGACATGTTGGACCACAGCCTAGAAACAAGCAAACTATCCCATGAATAGAAACTTTTCTGACTTGTCTGTGGTAGCAATGGGTATTTATTAGGCCTTATTTATTTGTTGTGATTGCAACAACAGAATGATTTATAGCCTAGCCAGTCTGGAAATAATGCAAACGGGAAGTTTCACAGCCACAGCCGAGTTCATCCAACGTATTCCATCTGTTCAAAGCAAATGTAGAATTCCACTCTTCAATGACATCTTTGTGCTGATTGTTTATTTTTCAAGCCTTTGAAATGCTGCCTTTTTCCCTTTTCACTCCTGTTTGCTAATGTCATGTGCTAGAATTATATAGTGCCAGCCAGCACAAATCTCAGGTTGCGTTCTCTGTAATATTGAACTGCAGAAAACTTTTCATTGTCATTATTCTTTCTTATGCATTAGAATCTTGTTCCATCTCATCTATCAAAAATGAAGGGTCACCTCAGAAATTGTTCCCTATAGTTGTCTTAATAAACCAACCAGCTCAGCAAAAAGGGAGCATTTTGAGGTATAGTTTCAGTTTCATTTCCCTATAAATGTGATATTTCATCTTTTTCAAATCCCCTCATATCCTATCTTCTATTAAGGAGGTAGAAACAGGTACTCTAAGTTTAAGACAAGAGAATGACTCTCTGAAACTCATGTTACTTTATTAGACAGAGTTCTCTACATCTTAAACTTCATGTTTCCATGTTAAGAAAAATTCAACAATCATAGTACAAGCTTTAGTATACTTCTTCCCCATGGATTACAAAATCTTAATCTAGTTTTGGGTTCAAGCAGGTGTTCCCTGACAGAGGCATATATAGTCCCAGTGTTATCTAGATCTTAGGAAGAGAACAGTAACTAGAAGGAGAACAGTTTCTGAAATAAAGTCAATCAGACATAGGACTCAGAAAAGAATTAGAACCAAATTGGTTTTCTTAAAACTCAGATCTGAGCCATATGTCTCATGCACTCAAATATATTTAATGGCTTATTGGTACCTCTAGGGAAAAAAAAAGTAAAATTCTTAGCATGAAATTTAGTGCTTCTCATAATCTGGATCTCACCTACATTTCAGTCTCATTACACATTGTTTTTTTTTCCCTTTCATATATTTTGCCTCATAGATCAGTCAGCTTATTAGCTTTTCTGCCTTCATACCTTTACCTCATTCTTGAAATCTATTCCCTTCTTCCTTTAATCTCATAAAATTCTAAGAGTCCCTCAAGACAAAGCTCAAGTACCACTTCCTACATGATTGCCTTCCACACCTTCAATACCAGATATCAGCATTCTGTCCCTCTTAAAATTTACAAATACCTTGAATTTACTTACTTGTGTACTTCTTGCATAGTACCAGTAAACAGTCAGCTTCGAGAATAAGAAGTATTTTGGTGTTTTTTCTTAATTATTCACAGGGATCACACAGTGCTTGGCTTCAGTATTTATTAAACTGAGTTATTGTTCTATAGTACTATATATCAAAACTAAAAAAAAAATCAATGGAAAACAGGATTGATCTTACAGGAGAAATGAAAAAATTAGAATATCTGTATACTCATTGAAGCTTGGAGAGCTTGATTTTCTTTACCAATATGCTGCTCCTTTTAAAGAAGCATACCCTAACTTAATGTTGACTTACTCACAAATAGTATGAATCATGTAGGCTAACCTTTCTAGAGGAAAAATTTCTTGTATATCTCTTTCTACCAAACTAGTTATACTGTGGATTATGAACCATATAACATAGGATGACTATAGAAACAGAGAAAGTGAATGTGAGATATTTTACACATATTTATAATAGGAATTAGAGCATGTCAAGTCATTTCCAGCAGAGTTGGAAATCAATCTGAATTTTTTTGGGAAAAAACAGCAACTGGAATCCTTAATTTGATTTAAAAAAAAAAAAAAGACTTATAGAATGTATCAAAAACGGTCAGAATTCACTTTCCCCATTCAGATGAATCCTTAGACTTCTATTCCAAAGATCTACAAAAATAGTAAGCTTTTACTATTGGAAAGAATAGAAATGATAAGAAATAACATGAGAAATAGTTTAGCTTCTTGGTAAAAAGTGCTGTGTAAATATCAGGTATGGTATCTGAAAAGAAACATCAGCCTAATAGTTCTAAAAAGTGGCAAAGCTGGCTTTCTAACATATTAATCTTGATAGGGGATTTGGGGTTAAGTAGAATAACTCCCATTGTTAGTCTTGACAAAGGAGATATATACTTATATGTATGTGTGTATGTACATATGTATGTATGCTGTTCAATTGTTTCAGACTTTGTGACCCCATTTGCAGTTTTCTTGGCAAAGATACTAGAGTATCATTTCCTTCTTCAGCTCATTTTATTGAACCAACTGGGTTAAGAGACTGTCACAGGATCCCACAACAAGCAAGTGTCTGAGGTTAGATTTGAACTCAGGTCCTCCTTAGTCCAGAGCCAGTGCTGTATCCACTGGGCCACCTAACTGCCCTGTACATGTTTATGTTTATATTAAATAGTTGAATTTTTAATGATCATAGTTAGTTGTTCCCACCATTAGAAATGATAATTTATGGTGTTCAATATTCTTTTTTCCATGATACCAACTCAACCTAACAAACTATTTTATACAACTTTGTGCTTTCAATACATATACTGATATAAAGATAATTCAAATGATTTTTTCTTTTAGTTATAATACCCTTGTGTATACATACATGAAAAAAAAATTCCTAAACTCATTTGTTCACATTCATTCTTTTATATTCATATACAAATATGTATATGAATAATATATTTATATATAATTAGTATATGTATTATATATAATTGATATAAATAATATATATAAATATATGTGTATGTGTTGGTTTTATATATAAAGAGAGAGAAATTTGCTATGGTGGTATGATTGATAGAGATCCTCAAAGTCAAATCCTATCTCTGAAAGATATACATATATGTGTATATGTCTGTATATATATATATGTGCATACACATGCTTATCTGTTTAGCTTTGGACAAATGATTTAACTTCTTCATATCCTAACTTAAGAACTTTTTCTATGAATGTATGTGTGTATATATATATATATATATATATACATGTATGTGTATTTGTATGCATATATAAATATACCTATATTCTATATGCATATACATGTTTATATGTGCCTGCTTATATACATGTAGATATTGTATACATATGATCTAATAATTTAAGAGTTGGAAAGTTCATCACTAAAAGGAAAACTTATTGAAGCTTATTTTAAATATTTTCCAACATCAAATTATAACTATACAAATAATTCTATGAATCATTTTGTTAAGTCAAGCTAATATCATGATGGAATGAATACAGGGGACTGTCATTTGTCAGTTCTAAAGGAAATGACTACCAGGGCAGATAATTAAAAACAAAAAATGTACCTTATATTTAATTTGAAGATTGTCTTACCTTCCTAGTTCAGGACTTCCATACTTTATTGAGAACCCAAAATTGAAGCCACTGTTTTTTTCACCTTGGCAACAGCTTGCTCTTGAGAATGGTAGCCAAGTTGAGAGACAGGTAGGTGACGCAGTGGATAAAGAGCTGGGTCTGTAGTCAGGAAGACCTGAGTTCAAATTTGGCCTCAGACACTTATTACCTGTATGACATAGACAAGTCACCTAGACTTTCTTTGTCTAAATCCATTGAAGAAGGAAATAGCAATTCATTCTAGTATTTTTGCCAAGAAAACACCATGGACAATATAGTCTATAGGATCACAAAAAGTGACACAAGTGAACAAGAACCTCATTTACAGGGCAAATTGGTGGCACAGTGGATAGAATATTGGATCTGGAATCAGGAAGACTCATCTTTGTGAATTCAAACATATCTTCAGATACTTATTAGCTGTGGGACCTTCAGCATCACTTAACCCTTTTGCCTCAGTTCCTCATCTGTCAAATGAGTTGTAAAAGAAAAGGACAAATAATTCCAATATTTTTGACAAGAAAACCCCTAATGGGGTCATAAAAAACTGAACATACAGAGATGACTCAACAACAGCAGCTAAAGTGACAAGGCAACAGGTTGAGATTTTTTTTTAGTGTATTTTATGTGAAATAATATAAAAATAGATCTGATTTTTATATGCATAAAAGTTATAGTTGACCTAAGCATATGGTATGAAGTAAAACAGAAACCTATTGGTATTTTTATAATGTAAAAAAATCTCTGACAAGTTAAGCATGAGTTTATTGTATAGATTCCAAAAAATATTTAAACATAATTGTAATAGAAATTATAGTTTTACAATAATATTATAGTCAAATTTTAAAATATATTAAACCTAGAAAATCCCTTTATCACATGAGAGACATAGTAATGAAAATTATAGTTTCATAATATTATAGTCAATTTTTTAATATATTAAACCCAAATAATCTCTTTATCACATAAAAAACATAATAAAATGAAGTGTTGACCACGTGACTATGCATAATATGAAAGTGAATGTTCCATCTGTTTTCCATAAGCCAGTAACATTTTATGCATTGTAATTTACATTCACATGATAGGTCGCTGTAGAATTCCTTTAATAATCATCCAATTGTTTCCTAATCCTAAATCTTTACATTGTATAAACAAAATATAAGCTTAATCTTTGCCAATTCCAAGAGAAAGTTGGAAAAATAGAAAGGAAAAATAAAAGGGCATTATGAAGCATGTGGAGAATACATACTACATCTCTTTATCAACTTTGTGATATCCCATGAGTCACTACTTTGAAACTTTTGTTTTTGTTCATAGTACAAAGTTAAGAGAATTACAGTTGAGAAGTTGCTTAGAAGGATGCTTTTCACTTTATTGGAAGTTGATAATATACATTCATAAATTTATAATCTACATTATGTTCTAGCAATATGTTAATGCTGAGCTCATAAAATTAATCAGGCCACATGCTGTCCTGTGGCTTCACTAATGTAACTCTGAGTAAGATCAGCATTTTTGCTGACCAAAAAAAAAAAAAAAAAAAAAAGCCTTTCAAGATAGTATGCATGTAAAGCAGAACTAACAAGACATGATAAAAACTGAAATTTAAATTTATTTTTTCTTTATGGCATATATTATAAAGTAACATTGTTTAGTTATATTTCTAGGAAAAAATAAGGGAAGGGAATTTGATTCCTAAATTCTACCTCTATTATACCCTATATTAATTTCACACTGAACTTCCTCACACTATATAAGACCATTCTCACAAATGTAGAAATTCTGTTAAATAGTCTAGCATTGGGACTTTTTATCCTGATGAATGATTAGAATGTCTTCCTTCCCTGTAGCCATATTATCTTGTCTTAGTTTAGTAACTTTTAGTTACTGGAAATCTATTAAAAGCCCAGCTCACATTTCCTTCCCTTAAGGGTAATGATAGGGATACTGCTTAATTGAGTTTTGACTATTCTGTCATCCTATCATTAAATAATAAGTGGAAATGTGATGTCAAATCTGACCCTAACTTTATGGGAATTTGTAATATTAGTATCATATGACTAATTTCTATTAGTGATACTAGTAAGTATGCTGATTTATCAGTTTTCAAATAAATTCTCTGATATATTTTCCCAACATATACTTATATGTGTACGTATGTATGTATGTATGCATGTTTGTATCCATCATATAAAAGATAGCTACTGAACAAAATCCCAGATTTAGAGTAAATTTATAATTTTGATGAATCCCTTCAAAAATAACAGCCTCTGTTCTAATTTATGCCCGTCATCTTGTCCTCATTGCAAGCACCAACTGGGAATCTTTCTGCATTTTACTCCTAAACATGAATTGGTTAAGTTAGCTGATTACTAAATTGACACATACCATTCTTTTATCTTATCTGTCCCTAATGATCACACCAGCCATCCACAATATGTCTTTGGATAGCTTATTTAACTTGGTAAAAACAACTAAAACTTTAACATCAATAACTGGAAAGGACCCTAAAGAACATTTCTTTGGCCATCAGCCTTTTTTTTTTCCTTCCCCTCTCACTTGGCTGTTGTTCAGTCATTTTTCAGTCATGGCTGATGCTTTATGATTCCATTTGGGTTTTCTTGGCAGAGACATTAGAGTGGTTTGCCATTTTTCCAGCTCATTTTATAGATCAGGAAACTAAGGCAAACAGGATTGAAACACTTGCCCAGAGTCATACAGCAGCAATTGAAGCTAGATTTGACCAGGAAGATTTTTTGTAACTCCAAGTTTGGTGCTCTATCCACTGTACCATCCATCTGTCCTCCTTCTCAGTTTACAGATGGTGAAATAGAGATCCAGTGAGCTAAAGTGACATTCTCCAAGTGACACAGCCATTTAGTGGCAGAATTGGGACTAAAAGTTAACGTCTATATTCAGTTTTCTTTCAACTATTACATATTTGCTGAAATATTATTAAACAGCCACAAGAAGCTTATTCCTACAGTACATTTATTGTAAAGATTTTTTCCAGTAAATTATTTCCATTATAATCTTATTTTGGGGATTTGTTTATAGAAAAAAGTTAATTTTAGGTACTCAAGAGCATCCATTTCATCACTTGTGGTCCTGTTTACCCTTTTATTAAGTAAACTTTTCTTCTATCCATTGATCTGATAGGTAATTTTTCCCTGTTTCTCTAATATGTATATTAATAACTTTTTATATCTGTCATCTATCCAAATAAAAAATTACAGAAAGTTTCTTTGATGAAGGTTTTATTTCCAAGATATTTATGAAACTGATTCAAATTTATAAGAATAAAAGCCATTCCCCTGTTAATAAATGGTCAAAGAATAGGAAGTTCTCAAGAGAAGAAAACCAAGCTATCCAGAGCATGATCCAAATTGTTACTAATTACAAAAATGCAAATTAAAGATTGAGATTTTACTTCATACTAATCTGAGTGCCAAAGATGACAAAAGAAGAAAAATAATATATGTCAAGAGGGCTCTGGGAGAACATCAGTGAATTGTTATTAGATATTGTGAATGGAAAACTTTTGGAAAACTATTTGGAATTATATATAAAAAGTTACTAAATAGTATATGACCTATGGCTCCACTATATCCAAAAGTGATCAAAGAAATAAGAAAAAACCTTTTATATATATATATATATATATATATATAGAGAGAGAGAGAGAGAGAGAGAGAGAGAGAGAGAGAGAGAGAGAGAGAGAGAGAGAGAGAAAGAGAGAGAGAGAGAAACTTATAGCAGCTCTTTTTGCAATAACAATTACTGGAACCTAAAAGAATACTCATCAAATGAGGAATAACTAAATAAAGTGTGATATATGATCACAATAGGAAAACTTTTATGCTGTAAGAAGTGAAGAGAGAAATTATTTCAAAGTGATATGGAAAGACATATGTAAACTGATACAGAGTGATGTAACTAGGACCAGAATCTATCTTATATCTATGTTATAAAAATGAACACTTTAATAATAGCTAAAACTTATATAATACTTACAATGTGTGTACCAGTCTTTGGATTAAGTGCTTTACAATTATCTCATTTGACCCCCACAACAACTCTGGGTGATACATTTTACAGACAAGATTATTGAGGCAGAAGGACTTCAGTGAATTGCTTAGAGTCACACAGTTAGTGTCTGAGGCAGCTTTGAACTCAGATTTTTCTTTCTCCAAGCCCAGAAGTCTGTCCACCCTACTTATTATTGGGGATACTTAATTATCCCCAACTTCAGACTTTTATAAACTGATAAAGAAAGAAATAAGAACTAGAATATTTATAAACAATATTGTAAAGAAAAAAATGTAGAAAACCACAAGATCTGTGATTTAATATAATAATTAATCATGAGTTCAGAGAACCAGTGATGAAACATACTAGAAACTTCCTGACAAAGAAATGAATTAAACAGAATGATGTATTCATATATCTCTACATATATGCATGTGTGTATATTTTTATATCGAAATATAATTTGTGTTGCTAACTAGTTTTTCTTTTCACTTTTTTCCCCTAATAGATTAGAAGGTGGGAGGAAGAGAAAATAGATTTATGTTAATTAATGTTTTAATAGAGAGGTGACTAATGTAAAATTTTTTGCCTGCATTTTCAAATATGTTACTAGTTTTAATTTAAAATGTTTTACTTTGTTAAAAAAAAAATCCTCTAAAGATTGGAGTGAAAAGATCTATGATTTTAAAACAAAACATGTTAATAAAAACTTTTAAAGAAAAGAAGTTATCTATAAAAGCAGACTGAAGCCCTGATTGTGTTGCTGTACACTCAAGACATGTTCAAAGATATACCATGTCTGAGGCAAATCAGGTCCTTTCCTTTCTAGGAAACTTGATAGATCACTGGAATTTGTGGTTATGTTAGCCTTGATTAAAATTGTGCACAATGTTCATAATGTACCTCACAATCTACTTGAAGAAGAAAAACAGTAGAGAAATGGGAGAAATTCTAATTCCCCTGCATGCATGGCTAATATGCCATCTTTAATCATGAAAGTAAGAGAATGCTAAATAAATGTACTATTGAGTTAAATTTGGACTCATAATAAAGTATATACAGCTTTCCCAAAAAAAATAAGTACTCTGGATCTTTCCCCTTTTATCCCCTTATAGCTTAGTGACCCAGAAAGATCAATTTATTATTTATTTAAACAATAAGTTGCAGAAACAAGCTTCATTGACATGAAGGTATTTCATTTCAAACTGTCCTACAGAGAAATAATCAGCCCAAATAAATCCTACAAATCTTCCCCAGTGAGGTTACAGTGATTGATTCATTTTTACATTTGCCAACTGCTCAGAAATGCAAGTGGAATCTTTTCTTCCTGTGTTTAATGATGCTTTTTTTTTTTTAAACCTGTGGTAGATTCTAACTTGTCTCATCTAATAAAATAACCTTTCCAGGCAGAATAGAGATGGAGATCCTGCCTCAACTTTTTGAGATAAGCATATATTTGGCTTTGTTTTCATTCCAGATAACATGATTATAATTAAATAAAGAATAAGTTTTTACTTCCTCTTTAAAAGTCCACCTTGTTATATTGTCATTCTTGCCAAAAGGAAGATTTGATGCTGGTGGTCAATGTTTTACCTATCTAAAACCCAGGGATTTTGAAATCATCCGTTTATAACTTATGGACTCATTATAGCATGCAAAGACCTTTACTTCCAAAACCAAAAGCAGGTACAAAATGGAAAGGACACATAGATTTTTTTTTTAATTTGAAGTTTCTTGAAATGCTATTGCCCTGCTCTGGCCTCTAACATAACCATGAAGACACTTGCAACCAGTTTCTGATTTCTACTTATTCATATTTCTCATAAAACTTTGTCTACAATTCCTCAGGATACAGTGCATTGTGAAGTATTTGTGTTCCTCATCTTCCCCTCCATTAAATTGTGAGCTTCTTAAGGACAGGATTTATGCTACTGCAGGAATTCTTAGCCTGGGAGACAGTAATTTTTTTTCAATAGTTTTTCTCTATTTCTGTGGGTTTTTTGTAATTCTGTTTATCATTATTCCAAAAAGGTTTTATAGGCTTCATCAAACTGCCCAAAAGGTCTATGACATAAAAGCAATAAAGAATCCTTACACTAATACTATCTTAGTATTCCCAGAATGCAGCTTTCATAGGACCTTCCACATAGTAGATTCTTATTAAGTACTGAATTGAATGAATCTATTGAAAATTATCTAGCAAATGTACATTTGGACAATAGTATTCACAGCGTAATTGAATCTTCTTGTATTGTTCTTATTCCTTTATTATTTCCTCTGGACCATAATTCAATTCACCAAACATTTATTTCATATGTTCTGTGTATTTGGGTATTCTTTTTAGGTATCAGGATTACTAACATCAAAATATAATGGTCCTTGGCTTCAAAAGAGCTTACATTTTCCTGGGAGGAAGAGTAGGGAAAGGGAGAACAACATGTATACAGATAAGCAAATGCTAGATAAATTTAAAACAATCTACCCAGTAAATATAAAGAAATGAAGGGAAAACATTATTGGCAATAGAGACCTGAAAGGGTATTTTGTAGGAGGTTTCCTGTTAGCTGAAGAAGAGAACTAGGAATTTCAAGTGTTGTATTTAGGTAGGAGATCATTCTAAGCGTGGGAGACAGACTGCAAAGGTAGAGAGGCAATCGATGTAAAATTGCGTATGAGAAAAATCAAGCAGTCCAGTTTGACCAGAATGTAAAATGAATGAGGGGGAGTTGTGTAGAATGAGTGTGGAATTATTGGAACCAGATTGTGAAGGGCTTTAACTTCTAAGAGACTTTATCTTTTTGAAAATAGTAATGTGGTCAGATCTGAACTTTAGGATTATCACTTTGACAGCCATGTGGGGTTTAAAGAAGAGAAGGAATAGAACAAAAGTAAACATTCATTTAAGAATCTATTTCAAGAGACTAGTCATGATGAGGACTTGAAACCCAGTTGAGTACAGCTGTGAAATAGGTTTTGGAAATATAATCAGAAGTTGTCATTCAGTTGTTTCCAACTCTTTATGATTCTTTTTGGTGTTTTCTTACTAGATATGAGAATGGTTTGTCATTTCTCCAGATCATTTTGCAGATGAGGAAACAGACAAAGCTAGTGAAGGGACTCACTCAGGATCATACAACAGTAATGTGGGAGAAACAGAGCAAGATAGAGATTAGAAAGTATTTAATAATTTATTAAATGGAGAGATTTATTGGGACCAAATGGATCCATGGTTTGGTCCCAGGGCTGAATGAGAGTATCTCAAAGAATCCAGCAGTGAATGTCAGAAACAAGATTCTTGTATATGGTAACAAGAACAATGACATAATGGGGCAGGTACCTGGAGGGGGCTGACCTAATGGGGAGAGGGACCTAGGATGACATAATGGGAGGTAGTGGAGAGGCTTCTGTTATTCTAATGATGTCTAATATGAATAAAGACCTTTATCCCATCAAACACTAAGAGGGGATGATTATAGCCTGAAGTCTAGGTATAAGACCTTTATCCTATCAAACATTAAGAGGGAATGGTTATAACCTAAGGCAGAGTAACTGAATAGGACAATTAGGGAAACTGGATGAGGACATTAAAAGGGAACTGTGGCACAACACAACTACGTAGTACTTGAAGCTAGATTTCAATTGAGGAGTGTTCCTTCCTCCACGCCCAATATGTTATGCACTATACCACCTAGTTGTCCCTAATTACATATGAGAGACAAAGAAGAATCCAAAGTGATTCTAAAGTTGTGAACATGGGATGATGTTTCCCTGTTGCCTGTTAACTCTGAGTTTATTTTTTGTTTATTTAACTTCAACCAGCCTCCTGAAGTATATAGGGTGCCACATTTTAAATTTAAATGGGGCTATCTTACCTGAATTTACAGACGCAAAAATATACTTTGTGTCAAGCACTCCAATTTTATAAGAGTTTCCAATTTTTCACAACTAGGATAAAAGGATGACATGCCATAGTTTGTTAGAGTTTTGTGTTTGTCATTTCAAGGGAAAAGGATATAAATTTGAGGCAAGCCATTCTGAAAAGTAGAGAAATATAGTTGGATGCTCCTTGGACTTGAAATTAGAAGTTCACAGATCCAATTCTAGTTGAATATTTATTATTCAAGTCTCCCTTTACTCATATGAAAAATAGAGGCAACAATATTTGAGCTACCTCCACTACAAAATTGTGAGAAAAAATGCTTTTTAAAGCTTAAAGTGTTATATAGATGAGTTGTTCTCATCAATATCCTAATTTCCTATTGAACTTCCCAGCCATCCCTTTTTACAATCACATTATTCAATAAATAATTGTTTTAAATAAAAATTTCAGTAAAGCCTTGTCTCTGCAACTATGTAATATTCTCTATACAAACATTATTCTTTGAAAGAATCATTTGTCCCCCTTATTTTCTAAGTCATTTGGGCAAAAAGGAAATACAGCAGAGTCCAGGCAGTGCCCTCTTGGATCTTAACTGTCATCCCTATTCTAGCACAGTTACAGAAATCTTACACTCAGATAAGATCTTACAACAGATAAGAATACCTATTTGACAGTATTCAGACAGATCAGTGACTATTAAATTGAACTGAAATTAGTTTGAGGCTTGGACTTTGGAGTGTAACATATGTATTAAGGAAAAGGAATATTGGCTATAACTTATTATGTAAGCCTTTGTTCTTTTAGCAAAATAAATGCCTTCTCTCCATTTTCCTCTTTTATTGTTTTTTTTCCTAATAATTGTTTTTCTCCTAAAATCTGGGTGAATGCAGTTTTCCTATATCAAACTTCTTTCTAAATCCACTTAATACAACATTTCTCAATTTAAACATGAAACACTGTATCCCTGGAATATTTTGATAGATTTTGATAGAATTCATAAATGCTGACCTAAAATAGAGGGCTTCTGGATATCAAACATGAAACTATATATGTATCATAAATAACATTTTAAAATTTTATACAAAGAGTATCTTTGAAAGTGACTTTTTAATATTTTTTATGAAAGTGACTTTTTTTTTTAAAAAATCAAGTAAATTTTTAAAAATCTCTAAGTAGCTTGGCCACAAAGGAAATGAAATATGATCCAATAAATACCTTATTGGATTTTAACCCTCATCCCTCTTCTTCTTTCTAACATGAAATCTGCCACTTAATAAATGAGCCCACCTATTTGAAGATTTTCAGATAGAGCAGTGAATTAAGTCTGGGTATAATTAGGCATATTATTTTCTCTTTTATGTCAGAATTTCCTAAATTCTCCTCAAGAAGATTTTATATTTCTAAGAGTTCAATGAGGGGACTAATAGGGCAAAGGATGGATCCAGACAGAAAGTCCTTAAAAAGTTTAAGGAGGAAGGGAACATTTTCAGCTGGAAATAGGAAGGGTAGAGTGATAGGGAAGGTTTCAGGGAATAAATCAAACAGTTGAACTTTGAAGGAAGGGAAAAATTTCAACAGGTGGCAATTAGGAGGGCACATCCCAGACATAGTAAATGGCCTGTGCAAATGCACAAAGATGGGAGTTGTCACATGAAATTTGAGGAACAATTAATGATCCAATTTGGAATGCAAAGTATATAAAGTCAAGTGATGTGATATAAAGCTAAACTGGAACCAAACAGGTGAAGGGAATCAAAATTCCACTTTTTTCTTTAAAGGGTATAGATGTAGATTAGTTTAGCTCTAGGGTACTTAGAGGAAAATTTTAGTTTCAGCTAAAAGTATTGGCAATAAATAAAAGTTTAAAGTTAATAAGCTACATAAACATCAAAATATATTATAAACAACAATCATTCTAAGATACCAAGGTATATGTCACATTGTTCCATTAAATGTACAATGGAGGAAACCTTGGATGTCACTGCATTGTAGGGTCATAGTTATGGAAAAGATATTGGAAGTGTTCTAGTACAGTCCCCTAGCTCAACTCCTATTTTATAGATAGGAACACTGTGCCCCTGCAAGAAAGTTAAGTTACTTGCTTTAGTACACATAGTTACAAAACAAGGATTCAAACTCAGGTTCCCTGATTCCAGATCTAGTATTCTGTGAAACTCTTTCTTGTTAAAATTGTTCCTTTATAGGCAAATTTTCCCATTTATCACGAATTATTTTTCTTATTTTACTTTTCTTGCTCCCAGCATATAAATTTTGGTGAAATTTTGGAGTCCAGAAAATGATAATAGAAGGATAGAACTTTTGGTTACTAGTATTGACATTGAAAATTTAACCTCAAATAGTTATCAACAAATCCTCACCTATATATATGTCTTTCTAAGACTGCATACATAATTGTATTCATATTTAAGATAATTAACTATTGGAGCTTCTATTGCCACGTTTTAAAAATTGTGATTAGATTGTGAAATTTCTTTTATTTTAGAATTGGTTTATGTTTAATTTCATATTTCTGTCTTTTCTGGTAAAGGTCTTTTCTTTTTTCTTTCTTTGTTTATGAGCTTTTTGTTTTGTTTTAATTATTATTATTATTATTTGCTTTTAAGAAAAAATGGGTAATAGACATCAATGGTTTGCTGTCAATTATTGTACACTTCTTATTTTTCTCAAAGTTTTCTATCAGTAAGAGTTCCCCCAAATTTGACATTTTTGATTGGTAGTCACTTATCTTTATGTATCCTAAGCAGCATGTGAGATGAACTGAGTCTTGACATTTTATAGTTAAACAGGCTTTTTAAAAAAATCCCTTTAGTTGTTTAGTGAAATACAGCAGTATTGTTTTTTTCATTGATATATAAATAGTAGGAAGATTAGTTTTGAAAACACAGTGGCTCCCTATAAAATGCAAAATGTGAGGGAAAGACTTTACCTTAATGTCAGCTGCAGCTTTGATGTTGGGGGCAGGGAGGCAAAGATACAGAAATGAAAGGAAATGGCCCAGAGCCTAATAGCAGCTTCAGAGAAGAGCACCATTAATGGCACGAGAATGGAAAGCATTGTGATAAGGAAGGTCATTTTTATGTACTTTGCTTCACTTAAAAGTAGTTTAAAGCTGCTTGGACAGGATTCAGAAAGGTGATTGGATTGGAGCCTTTTCTCCTTAAGTTACACTTGACCTATTATTTTGTGCTTCATGATTTGGGTGGGAAAAAAAAGCCAAATTTACCATCCCCAAATTCATTGTTCATCTTAGTCTTTTCCATTTATGTTACTCACCTAATGAATCCCTAATAATAGGTCCCAATCCTCACTTAGTGATTGTTTGGGTCCCTTTGGCTCAGTGAATTAAATTGCAATCTTTGCTGTTTTGTCCTAGAACTCATGAGGGTCTTCCCCTCCCAGATTGATTTTTTTTTTTAAAACTGGGTAAAAAAGGCCATTCTTAGCCTCATTTCTTATGTGCCCTTAAGGAACTGAACAGGCCTTACCTTGAGACCTGAGAAAGACCTTAAACTTGGCCTTTTTAGGCCTCCCACTGCATCCAGGGCCATCTCCAATCCTCCTGATCTCTACCTTGCTACTGGTTCCAGATGGCTTGTGAAGAAAAAATGAGGCTAGTGACTTTGCAAAGCCCTGGCTCACTTAAATTCAGTTCACTTGCCAGTCATGATATCACCTTCTAAATGTCATGGTGCCCTTCAAAAACAAAGGAAAAACAACAACAAACAATATCCATCTTATTATACTAATAACCACCTTATTGGTGAGAGAGCTAAAGTTGAGAACACAACATAAAAGTTACAAAGAGTTTTTGGCTGCTGAAATTGATGTTAAAAATTCTGAGGTTCCTTTTTTCCCTAAGATTTAGTAGAGTAAGTAGGCTTTCCATTATTGACAACAATATTGTCTAATTAAATGAGCCTAATTGATTTAATTTACTTGTTTATGAGATAATCATTCTAGCCTTATGGATAAAATATGTTCATTGTAAAAAAAAAAAAAAAAATAGAAGAAGAATGCTATAGAATCCGAAGAATAGCTATATTAAAGTGTTCAAAGGTCCACATACCAAATACAGAAAAGCCCTAATTTGTTGTTTTTTTTGTTCCTATCTAAAATGGAAAGTTGTTTGCCAAATGCAATGATTTTTTACATTGTATCAGCATGAAAGTATTTAATGATTCATTCCTCAAAAGTACCCATAATTTCAAATATGAAACATGACATTTATAAGCCTCATTTTTACAAGTATATACATAGATAGATAGATATATACATAGATGTGTATTTATCTAACTATATGTATGTGTGTATATATATATATGCATAAACACATGCACACACAGAGACATATATACATGTATATGATATGTACTTCTGTCTTTGTGATCTTGACTAAGTTTCTTATCCCCTATGGTCCTGTATTCCTCATTTGTGAAATGAAGAGGTTGGAGTAGATTTTCTTGCTAGTCCTTACTACTTTTGTATCTGTAATAATAAATAAATCCCTCCTTTGTCTAAATAAATCTAAATTTATTCTTTCCTGCTATGTATTAGGCATTCTTATGTCTTGGGATGGGGGAATAGTTCATATATATATATATATATATATATATATATATATATATATATATACTTGTATTGTATTCTATACAGGGTCTTCCACCCCACAAAACAAAACAAAACAATACCATAACATTTTGTAGAGAGAGACAAGATATATGCCTGTAAAAGAAATGAAAGACACCTAGCTATAAATTAAGGGTTTGGAAGAGTTAGGGATATGAGGGTAATAGAGGATGTTAAATATAGGTTTAGGGAACTCCTGGTATGGAAACCTTTTTTCATCAATGCTGATCCATACCTTCTACAACTCTGTTGTAAAGTAGCATATAGAATACCAGATTTAGAAATTTGGAGCAAGGTAAGATCACTGGCCCATTCAAAGAATTCTTCACGAAGTAAAACATTCTTTAGTTGGGTCTTAAATCAGACTTATACAAGAATGGATAGGAGAAAGGGTGAATGAATTCTTTTGTGTATAAGAGAGGGGCAAAAGCACAGCATCAGGAATATTTATAATCTTTTGTGGAATAAGTGAGTAGATGACTGCTGAAACATGGCAATCAAGAGAACTAAATCTTGGCAGTCACATTTTGAATGGAAAAGTATTCTATCAAAATAATTACTAAAATGATAGAGCATTATTTATTTTAACATTTGTCCTTAGGATTTGTTTTATTTTATTTTTTACTTAGTATGGGATATTGAATCATTAAACATTCAAAGCTAAAAATTATGTACTTCCAATCACCTCCTGAATTAAAACTCTTTTCTACTTTTTTATGTACCAGCCACTGACTCTCAAATCTAGTCTGATGCAGACTGCACAGAAAGAATACAAACAGGATCTAAAAATGTCATTTTTGACTAGAGCAGTCTTGTCATGTTAATCTGAAATGAAAGGAGGGATTTTTAACCCCCAAAGTAATCAAGAGATCCAGTAGCTGGAATAAACTAAAAAAATCATTCAACTGTGTGCTGCCAGCTCCCTCAAGAATGAAATAGTCCTCCTCTTTTCTCTGGATGGCAAGTTTTAGTTTTAAGCTTAGACTTCATTGTAGAAAAAATATGGTATAGACCATCAAAATACAGTGGTTTACACCTTAGGCTTATATAGAACTTCTAACTGAATATCAAGTAGACTTACATATACAGATATTTCTTCCCTCAGGTTACATGTTTAAATCTTAGCAATGTAAATTATATAATTTAAAATGTCCATAGCATAGTACAAAATGATATTATGCTACATTGCACTATACCATATCTAGTCAGTTAGGATTGTGTTATGCTTGAGTTAGAAAAAATGATTTGACAAATCCACTCCCAATAACACATGTTCTGTGGATATTGTCTGCCAAAAATGTTTCCATTTACTCACAGTTAGATTTCATACATAAATTGCTCACTTATTTGTCTTAGGACATAATGTCAGCTTAAACTGCATGATATGATATAATCTCATCTAGGTGTATAATGAATTTCAATTATCTAAGATCTATTTATATTTGGTGACATTTTACTTCTTAGGAAAATTATTATCTTGGTGAAAGGAAATTTGAGCCTGTAAAAATTACAAATCAATGTTGGTTTTGTTATCATTTGAAAAAAATTTTTTTAGTGTCTGATAGTAGTTAGGTGAAAAAAATTCACAAAAGACAGGTAAACTAAAGTCCTAATCAGAAGCTTTTGTAAATCAGTGAATGTCATGATCATCTTTGAACCACCTGTTAAAGTGAGAATGCTCAATCAAAAGTGATGATTCTGTTAAGAGACTTAAAAAAAATTGAGATATTTGAAGGACTCAGGTAGTTCAATGATTATTTAATGTAGCTTTTCTAGATTCTTAGTAAGGTCCTCGGAGAAAATATAAAGACACAAGTTGAAAGGGAAATGGTCAAAGATGAGCTGAGAGCCTTAGTAAACAATTGAGTATTGAGTATTTTATCAGCAGTTAAGTACAAGGCAGAGAGACCTGAAAAATGGTGATTGTGGCATGTATATTACCTGCTCAAAAATGTGTTTCTGTTTAGAATGAGACATTTGAATTTTGCTGATTATGAAGAAAGAAGGAACAGGTATTGCATAGCCACTTTTACATTTAAATAGTGTTCCTTGGAACTGTTTTCCTTTACTTGCAATGAATGACTAGTAGTAATAGTAGTAGGAATAGAAGCAGCAGCAACAGCAGCAGTAGCAACATATTTTTAAATTGTAACTTTTTCTCTCATTTCTTAGCAAATCTTTTTCCAGCTAACAGTAACAATCATTTCTCCAATGTATATCTTTTATTATGCCCCATTATTCTGTAACAAATTTTGTAATATTATAAAACCATGTTGATTGGGTATACAATGATGTGTTACATAACCCTACTGGGCCCTCACTACAGCCAGGAAATCTTACTCTCCCAGTCAATTCACAATGGATATTCTCAACATTTCAGTATCTCTTCTCAATTTTCACATCACAACCCCCACCCCAGCCCTCTTGGCTAAGGAACTTGTTTTGCTAGATAATTGTCCAATGTCTCTCTTGCCTCTCTTAGCTAAACTCCTTGTAAAAGTCATCAATAATCCATCCCTCCCCTTCTTTTCCTCTCACTTTCTTCTAAATTTCCTATAGTCCACCTTCCAATCTTATAATTAAATTGAAACAACCATCTCCAAAATCATTGGTGAATTCTTTGTCAGATCTAAGAGCCTTTTCTCAGTTTTCATCATGCTTCTTCTCCTTACAGCTTTCGATACTAATGATCCCTCCTCCTAGTTAATCTCTCCTCTCCAGGTTTTGTGACACTTTTCTCTCCTTGTTCTCCTTTTACCAATCTGACCTCTTCTTCTCAGGCTCTGTTGTTGGTCTTTGTCTAAGTCACACCTACTAAACAAGGCTCTTGTCCTGAGCCCTCTTTGTTTCTTTCCTACTAAATAACTTGATGACCTCAATTCCTGTAGCTTCAGTTATCATTACTATGTAAAAATGATGTCTAGATCAATCTATCCATGATCTCTCTCTTGATTTACAGGCACATATCACTTCTTAGTCTCTTTGGCTTCCTCAGCTCAAAATTTTGCCTTCAGTAGTTCTTTCCTAGTCTCCTTACTCCCAACTCGTATTATATCCATTGCAAGTCAAATGGCATCCTCTTGATGTCATTGAGCCTTTTAGAAAACAAAAAATAAGCAACATCTCCAACCCTTACCACCAGCCTCTTCTCTCTGAGATTGCCCTCTATAAGCTCCCTATATTTCTTGTATACACTTAATTACATGTTTTCTCTCCCATTAGAATGGAAGTTCCTTGAAGTCAAGGGCTATGTTCTTACCTACCTTTATATCCCAGCACTTAGCACAGTGTGCAACACATAGTCAACACTTAATAAAAAGTGTGTTGTTCAGTTGATAACATAGGGTAACTTGGCCACTATTAAGTAAACTTGACTGACAACTGAACTCTCAATTTCTCTCTATACCTTTTTAAAAAGTGGTAATAAATAACCCAGACAATTCTTGAATAGAAAAATAGTGATATGGTCAGATTTGTACATTAAATTATGAGTGAGCCCTGAACTAAATTAAAAGATAATTGGGAAATGTTGAACAAAATAGGTAAAAATACAGTATAACATTTTGTTGTCATTATTGTTCAGTCATTTCAGTTATGTCCAACTCTTTTTGACCCCATTTTAGGATTTTCTTGGCAAAGATAAGGAAGGTTTTGTCATTTCTTGCTCAAACTTGTTTTTTTAGGTGAGGAAAGTGGTTTAAAACGAAGTTAATTTGTACAGGGTCACACAACTAGTAAGTGTTTAAGACCAAATTTAAACTCAGGAAGTTGAGTTTTCCTGACTCTAGGCCTGACCTGCTATCCAATACAATATAGATTATATTAATTTGTGGTTTTCTGAGTCAGCCTGAAGAGATCCTTTTCTATTTGATTTTGACACTACTGCTTAAAAACATAAAAAAGTAGCTGCGATGTAGGCAGACAATGGGTTCAAGAGGAAGGAAGCTGAAGGTAGATTGTTTCTGGGGAGAACTAATCTATTATAAATGAACTTAGTCTTTTTAATGTGGAGTTTTCTCATAGAGACAATAGCTTTCAGATTATTTAAGAATAATTCTTATACTTAGGAACTTCCCTATGCAACTTAGTAATAATGAGAAGACTTAAAATATTGTAAACCTTTTAGTACCATTTTAATGTCTAATGATTTAAAACCACACTAAGATTTTTGAGATGTCTTAGAGCCTATGATCAAAAATGCTTGCAAGTCATCTAAGACCTATAATGGGCTGACAATGATAGCTCTTTGGAACCATAATGCAAAGAATATTATGCTTTACAGGTTAGCCTAAGCCTCTTTCCTATATATAAACCTAAATTCCTATTAAAATAAATAAATAACTCATATAGACTATGGAAGTTTGTTGTTGTTGCTTAAAACAGCAACTGAAAACTCAATGAATTTAGCTACCTTGAAGCATACTGTTAAACCAAAGCATGACTTTTCAGGCACCTGTTTCCTCCAGTACCAAATATATGTTCTATATTCAATATCCTTCATAACCTGACCCTTCAGAGATTCTTATCCTCATATACTTTGCCATCCAAAGACAACAATTTCTTTACTATATTATCCAAAGAAGACGCTCCATTTCCTAGTATTTTCCTGGCTTCTAGCTTGGAATACTGTTTTTCACTATATTCTCTTGACCTCCCTGGCTTTCTTCAGTTCTCACCATCACAGAAAGCCTTTCTGTACTCTCCTTAATTCTAGTGTCTTCTTTTGATTTATTATATGTATTTTATACATTGTTGTTGTTTTATATGTTGATTTTCTGTTGATTTCTTTCTGTTGATTTTTTTATTTTAAATCTGTATTATTTCTTGTTTGTGCATAGTTATTCACATATTGTGAGCTCTTTGATAACAGGAGGTCTTTTGCCTATCTTTGTAGTCTTAGTACTTAACATAATGCCTGGCATATAGTAGGCACATAAAACTTGTTTGTTGACTTGATTTCATATGAAATAATAGATTTCCAAAGAAGCATAAAATTGATAAGCAAGATGTCCACATTTTTTCACCACAAGATTTGTACCTGTCAAAATGTGCTTTTTGAGAGTATTATCATTCCTTTGACATGTTATTCATCAAATGGCCAAAAAAAAAAAAGCTTCCAATAACATTTGAGAATGCAACTGATATATAATTTTGTTTTGGTTCCAACCTGTTTTCACCCTACCCAACAATTAGAAAATTCTAAAAATGTATATTGGCAAGTACTCCATAGCTTAGAGTCTTAGGAAATATCTGAATAGTTGAAGTAATATTTGCAAAAACAAAAACAAAACCTATAGTTAGCAAAGCAGTCATGTGGCCATTTGTTATTGTTTGTCCTTTGTTCTCAAAGAGAATTCTGACATGCAATGTCAGAGGTGATATCATGACACGCAAGTAAATCAGAATTAAGTGAGGGAGAGCTGTGCAAAACCACCAGCCTCATTTTATCCTTCAGAGCCATCTGTGACCAGTGGCCAGATACAAATCAGGACAACTAGAGATTTTCAGAACATATGTGTAGATAGTTTTCAACATTCACCTTTGCAAAACTTTCCAAATTTTTTTCTCTCCCTTCCCCTACCCCATTCCTTAGAGAGCAAGTAATATATATATATATATATATATATATATATATATATATATATATATATATATATGTTAAACATGCAATTCTTCTATACATATTTCCACAATTATCATGTTGCATAAGAAAAATCAGATTAAAACAGAAAAAATGAGAAAGAAAGCAAAAAAGCAAGCAAACAACAACAAAAAAAAGTGAAAATAGTCTCTCTTTGAGTGTAGATGGCTCTCTCCATCACAAGACCATTGAAACTGACCTGAATCACGCCATTGTTGAAAAGAGCCACCAAGTCTATCAGAATTGATCATCATATAATCTTGCTGTCGCCATGTGTACAATGTTCTCTTGATTCTACTCAGTTCACTTAGTATCAGTTCATGTAAGTCTCTCCAGGTCTCTCTAAAATCATCCTGATCCTTTCTTATAGAACAATAACATTCCATAATATTCATAGACTATAATTTATTCAGCCATTCTCCAGTTGATGGGCATCCACTCAGTTTCCAGTTCCTTGACACTAAAAAAAGGGCTGCCACAAACATTTGTGTACATGTGGATCCTTTTCTCTCTTTTAAGATCTTTTTGGGATACAGGCCTAGTAGGAACACTGCTGGATTAAAGGGTATGCACAGTTTGATAGTCCTTTGGACATAGTTCCATATTGCTCTCCAGAATGGTTTGATCCACTCACAATTCCACCAACGATGTATTAGTGCTCCAGTTTCCCCGCATTTCCTCCAACATTCGTCATTATCTTTTCCTGTCATCTTAGCCAATCTGAGAAGTGTGTAGTGATACCTCAGAGTGGTCATAATTCTTATTTCTCTGATCAGTTTTTTTTTCATATGACTCCAAATAGTTTTAATTTCTTCATCTAAAAATTGTTCATATCTTTGAGATGATCCTAACTTTAAACAGATTATTTTTTTCATATTCCAAATAAGCAAAAATATTGTTTTCACCTATAAGACATCTAGGTGGCACAATGAATAAAATATTGGGCATGGGACCTGAATTCAATTCTTATATCAAAAATATATTAGCTGTGTCACTATGAACAATTTACTTAGTCATAATTTCCTCATCTGTAAACTAGGGATAAAAATAACATCTCCCAGTGTTGTCATCAGGGATGCTACAAAGGCATCTCCATGTTCAGATTCATATACATAAAATGGAGTCTGAATGGGGAGTCCCTTTTAGAATATACATATACTTACATATATATATGTATGTTTTCCCACATAACTCAACATATTGGTCCTTTATTGTCTCTACTCTGTACTTTTCTTCTAATCCAAAAAGAAGATGATTTGGTCTGATTTCAGTGACATTTGAAAGACAAAGAACAAGGGGGATAAGGGGCTTAAAATTGAATTCACAGAATTCACCCTCCCACTTTTCTGCTCAGTCATTCCTGTGTACCTTTCTATAAAGGTTATCTAGTGGATTTTGCTTTTGTTTTGGGAGAAAATTAAATTTTCTTTTAGTTGCAGCTACTTTATTCAGAAGTTTTTAATGCTTTAACTTAACAAAACTAGTTTTTATAATAAAAATTAATACTATTCATATACCATCCTTTGAATTTTATTTCCCTTTTCTCCCTGAAAGAACCAATACATATCAATACATATTTCTCATTTTATTATATTTTTTCTCCTCCCTTCATCCCAAAATTGTGTTTTTAAATGTCAGATATCTTTTGACTTTTAATTTTTTTTAACCCAAGTAGATTGAAAAGCCTCTCTGAAACATATTGTAAGATATCACTGATAATTTTTATGGGGCATGACCATGCATTTCACAGAAAATTGCAGACAATTCACAGAAAATGATACTATAAATACATAGCTAAGTTTTTCATTTTAAATGGCATAGAATGGAATACTATTACCTCTCATCAAGAGCTTTTGTGACTTCTCAAAAGAATCTGATATACAGTATTAGAAATAACAGAATCTCCTGATAATGCACAGTTAGGAGAGTTCTTATATCTATATAAAGCTTTGAATCCAGTGTTTGACTCCCTGCCAGTTTTTGTAGCCCTGTCTTAGAAATGCACATTTCTCTCATTTTAATATGTTGGCAAGGTTAATAATATTTGCAGATATTTTTTTCTGTGTTTTGAGATGTTAGTGCAAGTTGGGACAAGCCAACCTGACGTGTTCTAAAATGAGCCAGTTTATCTTGAGTTTAGCCTGCAATTGCTGTAGAGAGTACTTTTCCGTTGGGACCTGAATATAAAATAACTGAAGCAGATTGAAGTTGGCAGTGACTAATGAAGTCTTGTGAAGAAGTCGGGCAAGTCAGTGGGTTACCACATAACATGGATTGGAAAGAGAGAGAGAGGGGAACAGCGGCCTCTTTGTCAACAGTATGTTCTATTTCCCCTCAACACACTCCTTTCATCCCCCTCCCAATCTTCACTGAGGGAGAGGGAGAGGAAGAGGAAGAAGGAGAGGGAGAGGGAGTTTAAAAGCAAATATTTCTAAGTATATGTTTTTCTTTTTTCAAAAGATATGTCCATAATATACATATTTGTTACACCATAGATGATTTCCAGCTTCCATGTCTAATGAGCCATTTCAGTTGCCTAAAGGTATCCTATATAACAATACTTTTAATCAGTCACACAGAATTATGAAGCTGGAATTCTAGCTAAAATAAGCATGAATTTAAATTGTAGTAATTTTTCTTTGAATATTACTTCTAGCTACTTAACTCCATTGTTAAGTTTTTGTAACAGTAAGGTATCAGTAATATGAATAATGAATGGCAAACTACCTTCTCAGGACAACTATATGCAGTAGGAATTATTGCTGGTTTGTTTTTATTTTTCTCATCAGAATCTTTATATACCTACATAAACATGCATGTATAAAGAGCATACATGATATCTGTAGTCTTTGTTTCAGAAAATCTGGACCTTTTACCTAAAAACTTTATATAAGCTTTACTTTGTCCTCTTGAAATATTTTGTTTATGGAGTTATTTTAACCTTTAAAATGCTTTTAAATAACAATGCATGCTATATTGCACTTAGAAGATCATTCCTATACCATTTGCTTGTTGCATTTTAAAGTATTATGAAATGAACTGGAGATCTTTTTTTGCTCCTTTCGGGCTAACTCTCACAGCCTGTGTACACACACAGAGCAGCAAAGATTTGTGTTTTCCAGCTCATTAAACTGACAGCAGAAATTAGTTTGTGGTATTAAAAACTAAAAAGTTAAATTACAGCTACACGTGTCCTCTATGCAATGGGGCGTGTGGACCATGTTTGATTTTAATGTTTGCTATAATGGAGAATTTAAATTACAATGTTTGTCAAATCTCTAATCTTTGTTTCAGAGTGGAATATTAATTACGCTTTTAACTATGAGAGGTAAATAAAATGAGCATCCACTGCCTGCCTAAGGGTAAATTGCAGATTACTGACAACGTGACATAGTGCACTAAATGTCAGTTTTGTCAAACAAATTTAGAGGAACAGTTAAACTATTAGCTTCCTGTTGTTCCAGGGGCTTTTTTTGAGGCAAGCAACTGTTTGGAGCAGCGGGGCACTGTGCTGTATGGAACACTAACAGAGTTAAATTGAATGAACGAGATGAATGAGGAGACAACACTACAGACGCACTCAATTAGTTTATAACTGTCTATTAACTTCTGTGGGTGGTTTTGAATAAACAGCAGATTAACTATTGCATTTTTTCATTTTTTTAGCTTGGGGAGCCATCTGAAAGAGTTAGTGTGGTCATCCACGAAAGGGAAATATGAATGCAAATCTTCATTTTCTTTATCCCCTTTCTCCCATCTACTTTCACAATTCAACAGAGTATAATATTGATAAGATTGTCTCAAAAAGGAGTAAGGAAAATTTTACCTTTGGGAATTGGTCAAAGTTAAAAAGAAAAAAACAAAAACCTAGTGCCTGTTTTTCATTCCTAAAGCAGCACAATGAAGTAACCATCATCCCATTTAGATGTTTCCCAAACTGGATTTGCTTCTCTTTGAGAGAAGTCTCACTTTGAGACGTAGTACCAATGTCATTTTCCAAAAAAAAAGAGGATCTTTAGTTTCCACGTGTATAATCCTTGAAACAGTATTTCAACATAGAAATTCAAGTTCAGTTTTTGGGAAGAGTTATTGAAAAGATTCATGCTATAAGGGGTTAGACAATGTGAATGCAAAGGCCTCTTCCAACTCAGTTTGTATATTTCTGAAATAAAAGCTATGATTCTTTGTACCATTCAGGGCTTAGGCAGAAACCTCTTTTGTTAGCATCACAATTAGAATTTCTTTTGTCAGGAAGCAGAAAATTTGGAAGGTGAGCTCAGGGATATGAGTTCATTAAACTCAATAGAAGAATAATATGCTATCTTGCAGCACTTGTAAAGACAAACCTTTCTACCAATAAAATCATTATTTCTTTTTGTCAGTGTTTGTATAGTAATTTCCTTGCATGCCCACCCACATAATGAATTGTAGAAGCAGCTCACCATACATTTATTAGATTGCTAACAAGAGAAATGTTACAATAAACAAAATATTGGTGATAAAAGGAAGAAGAAGGGACAGAGAGCAAGCAAGAACAAAGGGATTAGGGAACCTCTAATAGGTAACTCCAGAGACCCCAAAGCCTTGTCACTGATCCTGAATTTATATTCTTCAAAGTGCTGTTCCTGCTTGCTTCCCATTGGACATAAAAATATTATAAAGCCTATCATTTATCAGAACACTTTCTTATAGCACATGGGATTCATAAAATGCTGCCATTTTTCATCATGCAGAAAAAACAGGATTTATTCTTCTGCTGATATGTTGACCATAACAGGCTGAGAGATTTAAAAATGCAATAACAACTGGCATGAATGGGGTGTTAACCATGTAGGGCAATCCTATAAGAATGGGTTCCCTAGAGGACATCATATAATAACTCAATATGTTCACTTACTGACTATCATGTTAGGAGTTGGAGGTGTGACTTCTCCTCTGGAAGATTAATTGCAGGGAAGGATACTAGGCACTAATCCTAATAAGTATTACAATGGATACCTATGACTGCAACCACTGATTCATGCTGAGATATAATTATTTCACTTATTGGGTATCTCCTGAGTGACCTGGGTGTAAGACATTTGACCATTTTAATAATCATTTTTACTTGTGACTAAACTTAAGCAGTTACTGAAGATGAGAATTAATAAATCTGTTATCCCTTATTATAATCTCAGAGGAGTACTCAGTAGTCTAAAATGTACAGAAATCTAAAGGAAGATAGGATCCCCTGCCCAACATTTTTAGTTTCTATATGAGGAAATTAATATTTCTTTCCTGAGAAGATAAAAGTATTGCTTAATTGGGGCTCTAGATCCTTTCCCCAAGTCTTTTCAAGTGCTAATACAAATTGGAGAGGTTCTTACATTGGCAGACAGTAAGTAGTTAGGAGAATTTGTCCTGTGAAAAATGAACAAGATTGTGCCTGCAAAAGAGGGATTGCCCAGATAAGTAGCCTGAAAATTGAAAAGACTTTAAGAAAGTTATTCTGGGAATAGATTTGAAATAGGAAGGAACTGAAATAATATTTTTAATACATAAAGAAAAATAGGGGGAAGAGGAGAAATATGAGACATTTTCTGAAAGAATGACAGAATTTGACATCACTGGAGGAGTAAATTGTCTAAGAAAATGTTCATTTTGAGATTTTTTCTTCTTTTTGAGCTGCTGATGACAATCTATAAGCATGTTCAAGAGTTGGCCCTGAGTATGTGAGAGTCAACTGAAATCAGGGGCAGATCTGATTCAGTGCTATAGAATGGTCTAAACAGGAAAGAGTGTAGATTACTAGAAAAAGCAAGCAAGCAAACAAAAAAATTTTTATATATATTTTTTATTTTATTTTATTATAACTTTTTATTGACAGAACTCATACCTAGGTAATTTTTTTTACAACATTATCCTTTGCACTCACTTCTGTTCCGATTTTTCCCTCCCTCCCTCCACCCCCTCCCCCAGATGGCAAGCAGTCCTATACATGTTAAATATGTCACATTATATCCTAGATACAATATATGTATGCAGAACCGAACAGCTCTCTTGTTGCACAGGAAGAATTGGATTCAGAAGATAAAAATAACATGGAAAGAAAAACAAAAATGCAAGCAGTTTACAACCTGGGAAGAAGAACAAAAATGCAAGCAGTTTACACTCATTTCCCAGTGTTCTTTCTTTGGGTGTAGCTGCTTCTGTCCATCCTTGATCAATTGAAACTGAGTTACATCTCTTTGTCGAAGAAATCCACTTCCATCAGAATATATCCTCAAACAGAGTACGCAAACATTATTGCTATAAATGCCATCACAACCATCCTGTTCCTAGGGCCCTCCCTTACACCAAACTTCTCCCACATAAACACTCTATCATTTATACTAAATACACTCCTCCTTCCCATAGCCTTTCTATGAGTCTGAGCATCATACCCACGCTTCGGCTATGACCAACTAATACACCTTCTATGAAAAAATTTCTTACCTATAACTTTAGCAATGTGTTTATGATTCATCTCCCTACCAATTGCTCTATCCTGCATTCTACAACAAGTATAGAAATATGTCTGACAAAAGAATTATCTTGAGAGGGTAAAAAATAGGGGTGCAAGCCCCCTTATTTCTAGGACAACAGGACTCGAACGAATAGTGTCGTTATTGAGGTATATAATGATCTCCTGGTCCTGCTCATTTCACTTAGCATCAGTTCATGTAAGCCTCTCCAAGCCTCTCTGTATTCATCCTGCTGATCATTTCTTACAGAACATTAATATTCCATAACATTCATATACTGCAATTTACCCAACCATACTCCAATTGAGGGGCACCCATTCATATTCCAATTTCTAGCCACTAAAAACAGGGCTGCCACAAACATTTTGGCACATACAGGTCCCTTTCCCTTCTTTAGTATCTCTTTGGGGTATAAGCCCAGTAGAGAAACTGCTGGATCAAAGGGTATGCACAGTTTGATAACTTTTTGAGCATAGTTCCAAATTGCAAGCAAACAAAAATAAATAAATAAAAGTTTATCTCCTGATGTGTGTGCTTCAGAAAACTAAGGGAGTTTGTATAGGAGTGTTTTATGTCAGTGAATGTGAGAGACAGAGCTTTATCAAAAAATAAAAGGATCAGAGAGATGAAGAAACAGAGGTGGGGGCGGGGGAGAGAGACAGAGACAGAGAGAGAGGAGAGAGATTTGTAACTTTAACTTTGTTAGTCCTGGAACAGAAAAAAAGTTATGTCAAGCAAAATTGATCTAATGGGAGAGAGTTATGTGGAGGAAGATTTTCCCTTTTCAAAATGTTGGCTAGTGAAACAGTGATATGTAGGAATGAGAAGAAACATGAATAAATAGAGGAGGTAATAGATGCCAACATCCCTAGTCTAGTCATCTTTTCCTTGATTATTGTAATAGCTTCTTAATTTAGTTCTCTCTCTCTGTTTCCATTCTTTCTCCTCTCCAATAGCTGTCAAAAGAAGCTTCATAATTTGCAGATCTAATCACTTCATGTCCTAGTATAATGAAGTACAAACTGTTCAACCTAGCTAAAGGAACTGAGAAGATAGGGTAGCTTTTTTCACATATGTGAGAATTCTCATGTAGCTCTTTACTTCAAGAAAAAGGGTAGAATTAGAAGCAGTGGAAGAAATTTGTAAATTGAGATTGATATAAGGAAAAAAATTCCTAACAATTAGAGTAGTAATAATTCAAAAGTAGGATGGGCTACTTCAGGAGGTGATAGGTAGGTGCTTCTCCTCACCCAAGATCTCAATATATTTTGAGGAGGGAAACTCAGAGGATAGTTTTTCCAAACCCTTCATTTTATAAATTAGGAAACTGAATCTCAGAAGACTTAAATTACTTACTGAGGTTACCAAAAAAAAAAAGAAGTGTAATCAGGATGTGAACCCAAGTCTCTAACTCCAAATCTAGTGTTTTCTCTACTGTTCCACAGAACAGACAAAGGTTGAATGAACAGTGAGCAAATATATCATATAAGGGATAATCTTTGAGTTATGGGTTGAACTCCTTGCTAATCTTACAACAAGACAATCCATCTTTCTACTTAAAGTGTTTTCTTTGGCTAGTCTTTATGCCTAGAATGCTTTCTCTCCCCATTTCTGTTTCCTGACTTCCCTAGCCTCTTTCAATACTCAGGTACAAATCTATCTCCTTTTCCTTCCCCTCTAAGTCTAGTGCCTTTCCTTTATTCATTATTTTCATTTATCCTGTATATAGCTTGTCTATATATAATGTTATGAGCAATTACATGGCACAGTGGTTAGAGTGCTAGACCTGCAGTCAGAAAGACTAATCTTCCTGAATTCAAATGTGGCCTCCAAATATTATCATGTTGTGTGATCATAGGAAAGTCCCTTAACCCTCTTTGCCTCAGTTTCTTCATCTGTCATTACTACATATATATATATCTTCCAAGAAAACCCCAAATGGAGTCATATAGAGCTGTATGTGACTACAAATTGGCTTAACAACAACATAATTGTTTGAATGTTGTTTCTTCCATTAGTGAGCTCCTCGGAGGCCAATGACTGTCTTTTAGCTTTCTTTGTATCCCCAGCCTATTATGTAGTGCCTGGCACATAGTAGGAATTTAATATGTTTGATAACTGGTTGACTACTTCTATAATAAGTTTTTTATTGTCTCAGCATTGTTTCTCCTAAAATCAATTAATCATCAAGCATTCATTAAAAATCTATTATGTGTAATATATTGAGGATACAAAAACAAAATGTTTCTTACTATTACTGAAATTACACTAGTTCAGGGAGAACCAATATGTACACGCACAGAGAGAGAGAGAGAGAGAGAGAGAGAGAGAGAGAAAGAGAGAGGTCATAGTGAAGGGAGACAATAATAGTTGAGGTGGAGGTATAATAAATGAAAAAAACCATATATTTCAGGGGGTACTTGAGCTGAATTTTGAAGAAAATTAGGGGTAGAATACCCCTGAAGAATATCCCTCTACGTGACTTTACTTCTGCAGATACTCCTGGAGTTGTAGGAGCTGATATTTGTTCATCTTCTCCCATGCTCATAACACATTTTCTGTGAATATGGTTTAACTGTGCCTGTCAACCCCACAAACCAACACACTAAGAGAGTTTAAGTTTAATTGACTTGCCAGAATCACACAGGTAAGGAAGCATCAGCTGAGTTGTCTCCCCTTTTCCATTCCCACTATTACTATCTTATGTCATAGACCCTCACTACTTAAGGTTTGACCTATGAAAAGTGACTTCTAACTGGTCTCCTGCCTCTATTTCCCACTATACATACATTTCTAATCTATCTTAAGCATCATTGTCAGGATCATCTCTGTGATAATGTCCCCTGTGTATAAATTTCAGTTGTTTTCCATCCCTACAAGATAAAAATCTAAACTTTCTAGCTTTGTATTCAAAAGACTTCACAATCTTTCTCTAACATACCTAACAACCAACTCTTATACTACCTATGTGACCTTAAGCAGTTCATTTAATCTGCCTGTTCCCCAATTTCCTCATGAAAATTAGGAAGTTGAACTAGATTATGTCTGAAGTCTCTTACAGTTCTTATTGCTCTCTTGAATGCATTCAGTTCTACAGAAAAATGAGACTATTGTACAAAATTGGTCATGCCCAGTGCCTTTGCTTTTCCTATCTCCTATATCTGGAATGCATTTTCCCTTATTGCAGTTTTTTCAAATTTTTTCCATCTTTCAAGGAAAAGCTAAAGTGCCACTTTTTCCATGAAACCTTTCCTGATCTCCTTCCATTTCTCCCAACTAATTTTTGCCCTTTGAAGTATCACATTATTTTTATGTCTTAACATATTCTAATTGTATTAAATTTTTTAAAAACTAAGCTAAATTCTATAATTTATAATTCTATAAATTCTATAACCTAAAATGCATTAAATATATGGATATATATGTATTTCTAGATGAACATAGATACTGTATTCATCTTGTATCCATTAGTACTTTTTACGTAATAAGCACCAATTAATATTTGTTGAAATAAAATTATATATAAGTGGGTACTTTAAAATGCTTTAAGGCACTTGAAAATAGCTTATTTACAAAAGTACTTTAAATATCCTTTCTCTCACTATTTTATTTTGAAAGTTTTCTTGATAGATATTGAGGTAAAATATATATATTTTTTCTACTTGACTTTCCCAATTATCCCCAATTCCTTGTGTGGGGGGTCTTTATTAATAAGTTTTTACAGTTTTTGCAAATGTCAAATATAATGTCTAGACTGTCAGTCTTCAAAAATAAATATGATCTGGTTCAGCAGTGAAATAATTCCTTGTGACAACAAAGTCATTCTTCAAGTAATATTAACCAATTGTTAAATTAATACTACTTTTTAAATAAAGTAAGTTAGCAGAAAAATATTGATAACAGTGATTGTGATGTGGTGGAAATTAAATAGTACTTGTAATGAGAGGACCCATTATTTACTATGTGACTGGGGAATTCAGTCTCTTTGGGTCTTCATTTCTTCATCTATAAATGAGGGAAGTGGGCAAGATGGCTGGAATATCACTTTCAGCTTTAAATCTATGATCCTGTGTAAGTAAGCTCTTCTTTTGAGAAGTATGGAGATAATTGGTAATGGGCTTTAGAGTGAGTTTGAATCCCATTTCAACACTTTCTACATGGGAAAGTCATTTATTATGTGGTACTAAATCCTCAACTAAGAATAAGTTTTTAATTAAAAAATGTAATCTTTGTAAAATATTAGTAATTTTCAGTTTATAAATGGTATTTTCATAGCATTCTTTTCTTAGTCTCATTATTATATATGCAACAAACATATACTTTTTCACTATGATGCTGTGATTTGTAGATTCTTCCACCTAAAAAGCATCTCATTGCATATTGACCAAGAAAAAGAAGTTTCATTGTTAAGAGTACTGCCTCCAAATGAAGAAAAGATGTTAATGGGTTATGCATAGTTTTGTTTCCCCTCAATAAATTTAACTGTTTAAATTGATCAGGCTTCAGCTCATGAACATTAGCATGCAATGTAAGAAATGGGTGTTTATGTCAGAGTCCATTTACTGTTTAGAAAAAGTCAGTATGGAAGCAAGAGTTGGAAAATCACGTTCTTTTGGAACAATTAAGGAAAAGAATGTACCTAGCTTTGTGTCATATGCCTGCACAGTTATCACAATATTTCTTATATACTATTTGTTCTCTCCCATCCATTTGATGTGTTTGAAGTGCGGAACATCATTGCATGATGCAGAATATTTAATTGTGTTTGTATTAGTTGTAAGAAAAATTTTACCTCTGAGTTGCAGAAAATCAAAAGAGACCTGGGAGCCTGCTGAGGACATATCCCTTGCAAGTTGTAGGCTCTGCTTTCCATCAACAGCTCCCTGATAAGCATAAGCAGCCAGCTTTTTTGAATGATTAAACCCAAATTTTTTCAAGATACTAATTAGTTGAAAGAACATAATTTGAAAGTCTGTCTTAAATTTCAAGGAATTTTCATGTGATATGATTTCTTTCATGTCTGTGTTGTCTAGCACCAAGAATCACACAAATATCACCTAAGGAGGGCTCTAATGTCTTTCTTCATTAGAATCTTTTAATTCTTCAGGAAAACAAAAAGGGAGAAGGGGAATAAGGGTTGGAAAATGAGATTAAGGAGAAAGCAACTCTTTTATGATTAAAGCCTAAATTATTTTAAAATATTTTTTTTTTCAAAAACTCCATTTTTGTGATAATTACTTAGCTATATATTTGGATGAAGTATTTCAGTACTATTTTGTGATCTACACATTTAAGTTTGCCTTTCTATAAATAACCATTTAAAAGAAGCAAGTGAAAAAAAAAAAGTCTAAGTAGATTAAAAAAAAAAAAACTTGAAGGCAACTTTATCTGTAATGTTGGTAGACTCTGATTTATAAGCAGGCTGGAAGTGTCACTCAGAAAGATATAGTATAAAGAATTGAGTTGAAAGCCCTTTGTTGCCTTAGACAATTTATTTAACCCCTCTTTGTTTAATTTCTTCATTTGAATCACACAACACTCCATTTTTTTATTATTTTTCTTTGTATGTGCTGTATCTCTATTTCTCTACATACACACTTGAAGAGAACGTACATTCCTTGTAGTCTGGAACTTCATTGTCTTTCAGACATCTCAAATTAGAAGTTTAGGAGCTATCTTATACTTAAAATGCACAAAGCACAATTTAATTTTCTCTGAAAACCAACCCTGTTCCAAGTTTCGCTATTTCTTTTAAAAGCATCAATATTATTTCAGACTTCGAAGTTTATAATTTCTTCTTTATTCTAAATGCCTCGCTATCCCTTTATGTCTATTTCTCATCATTTGCCAAATCTTTCCATTTCGATTTTTCTACATTAATTCATTTCAATCTACCCATTTTGAGAACATCTTTTGCATCCAATCCCTTCTCTGTTCCCAAATGGATTCTTTTTTAGTTGAGACTTTTATTGACTAATGTCTAGATTATTGCTAACATGATCTTGATTCATTTTTCCACACTTCAGTCCATCTACATACAACCACAAAATTAATTTTCCTTAATTGAAGATTTCATCAAGTCACTTCTCTAATTATAATCCAACAACTTTCAATTCCCTCTATATTAAACATTTAAATTCCTCTGTTTAGCTTTCGAAGATCTTTATGACTAACCCCAATTTATCTTTCTTTCTTTTTTCTTTTTTTTTTTTTTTTGATGTAAAACAATTTTATTGCAGCTATTGTTAACTCACTTTAAATTACTGGAATATTTACTATAATTTTTGTATTTTATTTTTAATACACATTGTTTTATGAATCATGTCAGGAGAGAAAAAGCAACATAAATTGGGAGAGAAAAACCATGGGAGAGAAAAAAACAGAAAAAAGAAGCCAACATATCATGTGTTGATTTACATTCAATATCCATAGTTCTTTTTCTGCATACAAATGACATTTTCTATTCAAAGTCTATTGGGATTATCTTGGATCACTGAACCATTGAGAAGAACCAAGTCTTTCATAGTTGATCATAGCACATTCTTGCTGTTAGTGTGTACAATATATTCCTGGTTCTGCTTATTTCACTTAACATCAGTTCATGTAAATCTTTCAGGCCTTTCTAAAATCAGCTTGTTTTATAGAACAATAATATACCTTTACCTTCATATATCACAATTTATTCAGCCATTTCCCAGTTGAGGAACATCTACTCATTTTCCTATTCTTTGCTACCACAAAAAAGAGCTGCTACAAATATTTTTGCACATATGGGACCCTTTCCCTCTTTGATTATTTCCTTGGGATACAGACCTAGTAGTGACACTGCTGAGTCAAAGAGCATATGTGAATATAGTTCCAAATTGTTCTACAGAATGATTGGATTCCTTCACAGTTCCACCAACAATGTATTAGTGCCCCCATTTTTCCCACATCCCCTCCAACATTTACTATTATCTTTTCCTGTCATCTTAGCCAACTGAGAGATATGAGGCAGTTACCTCAGTGGTTTTCATTAGAATTTCTCTAATCAGTATTGATTTGGAGCATTTTTCATGACTATAGTTGGCTTTAATTGTGTCATCTGAAAATTTTCTGTTCATATTCTTTGATCATTTGTCATTGGGGAATGACTTGTATTCTTATATTGACACAATTCTTTATATATTTTAGAAATGAGACCTTTGTTGAAAACATTAGCTATAAAATTTTTTCCCAACTCTGTACTTCCCTTTTAATCCAGTTTCTGTTGGTTTTGTTTATGCAAAACCTTTTTAATTTAATATAATCAAAATTGTCCATTTTACCTTTCATGATGTTCTCTAATTCTTTGGTCATAAATTCATCCCTACTCCAGAGATCTGATAGGCAAACTATCTTTTGCTCTCCTAATTTGTTTATCGCATCACCCTTTATGACCAAATCATATACCCATTTTGACTTTATTTTGATATGGGATGTGGGATGTAGGCCTGTCCCAAGTTTCTGACATATTATTTTCCCAGTTTCCCCAGCAGTTTTTGTGAAATAGTGAGTTCTTATCCCAGAAGTTGGAGTTTGAGGGTTTATCAAATACTAGATTATTGTAGACCTTGGTTATAGTGTCATGTGTATCTAATCTATTCCACTGATCCACCACTCTATTCCTTAGCTAGTACCAAATGGTTTTGATGACTGCTGCTTTATAATTGTTTTAGGTCTGGTACTGGTAAGCCACCACCCTTTGTGTATATATATATATATATTTTTTTTTTTCCATTAATTCTCTTGATTTTTTGACTTTTTGTTCTTTCAGATGAATTTTGTTATTCTTTTTTCTAGTTCTATACAATAAAGTTTTGGTGCTTTGATTGGTATCGCACTGAAGCAGTAGACCAATTTAGGCAGAATTGTCATTTTTCTTATATTAGCACAATCTACTCATGAGCAATTGATATTTTTCCAATTGTTTACATCTAACTTTATTTGGGTGAGAAATGTTTTGTAATTGTGTTCATACAGTTTCTGAATTTCTTACCAACCTATCTTTCCAATCTCATTCTATGTGATTATCATTCCCATTTTCTATAATCTAGTCAGATCAACCACTCTGACACACAGAGGATCCCTCCAGGTCCTTGAAACTGTCTTTCTCTCATACCTGAAAAACATTTCTTCATAAACTGTCTCATATGCTTCTTTTTTGACCTTCAGTATGCAGTGCAAACATCACTTTGTACATGAAGCCTTTCCTTATCTCCCCCCTCCCTCCATCCTCATGCTAGGACTCTATTCCCAACCACCTTTTTTTATAGTAGCATGGCATAATTGACAGAAAGCTAGCCTTGTAGCCAAAATCTATAACATGAATTTGCATTTCTAATACATACTGCCTAAGTGGTCTTAGGCAAATAAATATCTTAAATACACTTAATACTGTAAGACTGAAAGTTGCAAAAATGATGACAATCTGCTTTGATTCAGGGAGTTCTGTCACCAAAAGTTTCCTATATCAATAAAATCATAGGTCCAGCCTTCCTTTTCCAAACTGTTGACTTCTCTCATGCATGCCTCTCATTTTTTTTTCTCATTTTTTTTCCTTCTACCTCTCTTGTTTGCTTTTTGAAGTCTTTTCTGAGCATTTCTAAGAAGCCTCTTTGGGCTTGAGACCTATTCATATCACTCTTGGAGATTTGTTCTCAGTACATTTTATCCTTGTTTGAATTGGCACTTGAATTTTCCCTGTCACCATAGTAGTTTTCTATGTTCAAGGTTCTTTTCTGTTTCTAGCTCATTTTCTTTCCTTTTCTTTTGATATTTCCTCTTTTTTTTTTTTTTTTTTTTTTTTTTTTTTTTCTTTAAGGTGGACCTCTGCTTCTGGGGTAAAGGTGCTATTATCCCATGCTTCCTGGGCAGTTCGGAGCTTGGCTTTGAGTACAGGGATCCCTTGTGTTTGTATGGGGCTGCTTGGCTGCTCTTTCCAGGAAACTGCCCGGTTTCCCAGAGTTTACCTTCTGAGCTGGGACTGGAAGCTGCCCCACTGATTTGCAACTCTGTTGCGCCACGATGGGGTCTTAGTTGCTGATTTACTGTGATTAAGACCCTCTCATCAGCTTTCCCAGAGTCTATCTGATCTGAGCTGAATACCCTTTTCACTCCTTTCTTTCTTAAAACTTCCTCAAAGTTTTTTTCAGTCTACCTTAAGTTGGAGCATGGTTTCATTCCATCAGACTCTGTTCAGAGGCTTACTTTCATGTAGTTTTCCAAGGAAATTGGAAGAACTCAAGAAGCTTCCTAACTTTATTCCACCATCTTGGCTCCATACCATAGGTCCAATCTTTACCCCTTTTCTACTTTCTTAATTTTTATTATGCATTGACTTATATGTGTACTAGTCTCTTTTGATAAAAATTTAAGTTCTTTCAGAGTTTCATTATTTGTGTTCTCAGTGCCTACTATGTCAGGCACATAATAGATACTTAAATGCCTTTTGTTTGGATGATCATGTTATGGGCCAGAACTCTGTACTTAAAACAAGTATTCTTACAAGGTGTTGTCAGTGGAATTGATGAGACAATGGTTATCTAGTTTAGCGTGGTGATTAATAGTTCTTTAGTTCAGTATGAGTGATTTAACCTTACAACAAATAATGGTTTCCTAGTGATATAATGATTGGTTTATACTCTGTAAACTGCATATAAGCTGGGACAAACTCAGCCAGAGAGATTCATTTCATCTCCCACCCTTGTGGTGGCTGGAGGCTGGAGCACAAGCTCTTGAACTGAGACAGACTTCAAGACAGAGACCATGTGGTGGTCCTCCTGCCTCCCCCACAGAAATCAAGACACATTCTGGAGGATTTCAAGAAAGCTAGCTCAGGCCCCAGGCAAGGAGACAAGACTGTGAAGGAGATAATAATTTGGACTTTATCCCTAGCTATTTTCATGGTGATTACTTTGCTGAAACAAAAACTGGTCCAGAGACCTCCAGAAAACCAACCAGAACCTTACATGATCACATTATTTTTCCTTGCATATATGGCATTTAGCATTAGACCTTGTACACAGTAGGTACTTAATAGATGTTTTCTGAATTTAGTTAAGTATTAACCTAAAGCTATAGTCAGTTTCAATGAAAATGAAGGTATTCCTTATATGAGGAATTATATGAATGAGGAATGAATGAATGAATCTGTGGCTATTATGGATCTGGCAGAAATTCTCCAATTATATTTTAAATGCTTTGGACTAAGAAGTAAAGACAAATTTTAGACAGATACTGATCATGCTAATTTTAAATGTAGCTATTTTAAGGAATATTTAGAAATATCCATGCCTATGATTCATCTATCAAAATTGTGGTTTATAGTGACTGCTGGATTTCTAAGAAATTCTATTAGATTGTAATCAGCTTTTAAACAGTAGTGATACAAGTATTGGGAGAGCTGACTTATGAGGAGGGAAACTTGAGTTCCTGTTTTAGGTTGTCAATCCTGTGTAAGACACAAGATTTTTTTTTAATACCTCAGTTTGTTGTCTTTTGTAAAATATGGACAAAAACACTTCTTTTACAGCTCTTTAAAGGTATCTATAAAGGTATATAAAATCACATTTGTGAATTTATAAATTCTTTTCTGAGAGGTGCTATGCACTGCATTAATATTTTGCACATTTTAAACTTCGCACGCACATTTTAAAAAGGGTATTTCATGCTGGGATCCTGATTCTGAGACTATTTTCTAATAGGAATCATATAACAATACTAAAGATTTGATACATTTCATTAGAAGGCTTCCAGACTACACAGAACTCTGAATGCCTCTGGGTCTTACACATCAGGTGGTTCCAATGAGGACTTCTTTCAAATTCTTTTCCTGCAATACATGTAATTCAAAGGTTTTACTAATGTCTTGCTCTCTGGTGTACACTAAAATTCACCTACTTAGATGGATCTATGCTCCCCTCAGGGTCAGAACTCTTTCTACCTTCTCAGACTCCAACCTCTTCACACCTGCTCCTCCTATGCATCATTGCCTATAGCTTTCTGTAATCTTTTCAGTGTGGCATTTCTCTCATCCCAAGGATATATAAGGTTTTTCTAATTCTTGCACATTTTCCCCAGGTTAAATATGTCCTTGGTGATTTATTTTATTCTCCTTATTATAACAAGTGGTCACTAGTGATACTTTACAAATAAATATCTTGTTATTGTCTTTTGTAATTTTGATTCTTATGAGACCATGTTTTTTGATTCATTGCTATATAGCATCATCTAAAGAATATTGGTGCTAAAGAGTTGAACATGATGGTCTCTCGTTCTTTTCGATAAGGAATGTATTGATAATGTTTAAAAACTAGCTCTCAATGAAACACTGAGTGAATATTGAAACATTGTTTTTCATTTTGTTTTTCTTGCTTTATTCCATGGCTATATAGGCTAATATAGGAATTTGGTTTTTATGACTTCACATATAGTTATCATACAGACTACCTTCTCAATGGATGAGAAGGAGGAGAAAATTTGAAACCCTAAATGTTTTAAGTGAATGCAAAAAAGAAACCTTAAAAAATCCTAGTACTTCAAATGATATACTTTTGAGTTTAATCTCCATTATTAACATTTTCTTCAAAGTCTAGTCACAGGGGTCTTCAAACTTTTAAAATAGGGGGCCAGTTCACTGTCCCTCAGACTGTTGGAGGACCGGACTATAGTAAAAACAAAAACTTTGTTTTGTGGGCCTTTAAATAAAGAAACTTCATAGCCCTGGGTGAGGGAGATAACCGTCCTCAACTGCTGCATCTGGCCTGCGGCCGTAGTTTGAGGACCCCTGACTAGACAATCAACAAAATAATAAATCTACTCTAAATCATAGCATTTGCTGATTTTCAAAGTGCAAATAATTCCACAATCTGAGATGGCTCTAGCATATCCCTGATTCTAGTTATCAATATTATAATCCCATGAATTTTGTACATTGAGCAATTTAGGATTGTTGGAAATATGCATAATTTCCTAAATAGACTAGAGATAATCTCTCCTTCCTACTAAATTTTATTCAATATAGATTTCCTGATAAAATATAAGCTCCTTTAAGAGATTATTTTATATTTTTTATTTCTAACTTCCAAGATAAGTACATAGTAATCCCTTATTCATTGTCAGACATTTTAAATAGATTTATAATTGTACTTTTTCCTTCTTCAAATCATTCTGCATTCATAATCTGTCTATATCATATATCCTCAGTAGAATGTAAGCTCATTGAGAGATGAAAGTATCCTATACATAAGTACAAACTTATAAGTGCTTATTAGATTAGATTTTGCATTTATCTTTTTCATATTATGTTCTGATATCTTTCATAACAGTCGTGAACACCATAAATAGAGTTATTTCCCCCCCTTTTTTTTTACACATCAATTGATGTCAGTCATAACACAAAGGAGCTACTACCTATCCTTTACTAACATTGAAGAGTGTCATTTTGTTATATCTTATTACAATTGTGGTTAACGCTATAAATGATTCTTCAGTATTGTGATTTAAGAACAGTGTGTGAATTAAAATAATAATAATGTAATTATTTACTTAACATTGCAGTAGCGATATTTAAGTTGAGATAACAAATTTTAGGAATAATTAATTTGTCAATAAACTCTAATTAATTGTCTACTATGTATTAGGCATTATAATAAACTTTGGGGATTCAAAAAGAAACAAAAGACAGTCCCTTCTCTCAGAGAGCTCATAAACTAATAACCTGACACATGTTAGACTAAAAGAGTTTATTTTATTCCTAACTATATTTTATAATTCAAAGATTTAATAGGAATCTAATAAAAACAAATTTTGTTTTGTCTGAAAATTACTTGGGAAAATAAAGTAACTTATAATTAGGCAGGTCAGTGTTTTATGTACACTCAAACATACTCACACATGTATATATACACATACATAAGTATGTATACATACACTTTTTAAGCATAAGGGCTCCAACTTTTGTATATATCCCTAAATAATACTCGATTTTTCATAAAATTAATCATTTTTGTTATGAAAAAGCAAAAGAAAAACAAAATTTAAATAATTAAACTAAGATTCACTGTTAATTACAGATGCTAAAGTTCTCAGAGGAATTTCAACATGAAGCATTACTCACTTAGAGTTGGTGTGGATAATGGGATGATTTCTCAAATGGGGAATGGCTATTGCTAAGGGTACTGAAATACAAAATAAGATGAATTTTGGCTGAAGCTTTTAATGTCTTGCTTGCTATAAACATAAAAACTTTGTTGTGTCTGTTTTTCACTAGAGGGAAAACAAAACAAAACAAAACAAAAAAAACACATACCACTGATATAATCTTCCTATGTCATATGCAGAAGTTTCATAATTGGCTCACTTTTCAAGATTTTCCTTACTATTCCTTGAAATTTTATTCAAAATGTTTGTGTCTTTTAAAAAACTTGTATTTTGCTCTCTCATTTAATGAATCTGTAGTTACTCAAAATAACACAAATAATTTCCCTTCCATATAGATCATGTGCGGTTAAACCTAGTCTTACAAAGTCTTTTCATTTCACAGTGTGTACCTGAAATGAAAAAGTTAAATGATTTACCCTGTAGTAATCATTTAGGAAATAGCAAATCTAAGATTTGAAACAAGATCTTCTAACTCCAAAATATATGCTATTTCTAAACTACATTGCACTCTTTTTTTCTTCTCTCCCCTTTAAATTATTTTTATTTTTTTTCTCCCTCTACTCCCTTTCTTCATCCATCAAGCAAGAAAAATGATACCTATTATCTCCAAGAAGTATTGCAAAAAAGCTTCCATATTAACCAAAAGCAAAAAGAAGAAAGGGAAGGAGGGAGAGTGGAAAGAAAAAAAAAGAAGGAAGGGAGAAAGGAAGGAGAAAAGGAAGGAAGAGAGGAAGAGAGAGAGAGGGAGGGAAGAAAGTAGAGATAGAAGAAAAAGAGAAGAAAGAAAGAGAAAGAAAGATAGGTGTTTCATTTTCCAGAATGGTTGAATCAGTTCACAACCCCACCAGCACTGCAATCTATGATACTCAAAGGTCCCATCACCCTCTCTGGTTTTCATTATAACACACTAAATAACTATTTTCCTGAAGTTGTGGAAGCCTACACCGTATCCATTCACTTTCCTTTTAAGAGAGTGATACAATCGATTTTTCTCAGCCTTTACAAGGATCAATCCTGTGAAGAGATGTCTGTGTCCTAAAATAAGACAAGTAAAATTTATTATTTGCTTAAAATTTTTTTAAAAACAAGTTCTATGCCAATGAAGATTTATAGTTTTATATACAATCCTTTTCCATTATTTAGAAGATGAAGAAATGCTTATTTCATTTGGTGATTAAATTATGAATAATAATTTAATTTAAATTTAAAATAAGTTAAATTTAAATAAATAAACAAAATAAGACAAGAATTCTTGCTAGAGAGAATTTCCTGAATCCCAGCTCTGGGCCCTTTGAAAGCTAGAGTAGACTAATTTACATTATTATCAAGGCCTCTCTTTTCCCCTATTAACAGGTATTGACAACAGACATTCTGGACCAAAACTACCCCTTTAGAACCTTAACACATTTTCAGGAGCTTCCTAGTTAACTCATGGCATGAATTAGGGAAAATGTGAATCCTTGGCTTGGCAATAAATAAGAAAATCATAATTTTAGGGGATTGGAGAGGGGAGGGTACTGTTCTGAACTTGTCATAACAATGGTGTTAACTCCTCATGTAAGAAAAAGATAAACGCATCATCAGTGTGACTGATGCAGGATATAAACCTTGACTTTCCTGACTCCACAGCCAGCTAGTACCAACTGTGCCACATTGTTTCATAACAAAACAATTCACATTACATTTCATGAGAAGATGTAAAAATACTTTTATCGCAGTTCTCAAGTGAGTTAGATAATGCAAACATCTTCATTTAACAGATGAGGAAATTGAGAGTGTAAGTGATTTATACCTCTTATTAGGTATGTTAATTGTTCTCCCTGTTTCCTATAAATTATTCTCTTAAAATACAAGTATGACCATGTTACTTCCCTATTCAAAAGCCTTCTGTAGCTCCCTAATGCCTCTAGGCTGAAATATATCAGCTAGAACGTACTATTAGGCTTCAATATTCCTTTCTAGACTTTTTCTACATTACTGTCAGGATCAAATTCTACCTCTGACTCTAAGAAGCTGGAAGTTGTTTAATTTTGGGGAGGGGTGATTTAGCTTCTTGATCCATTTCCAGAACAACGGAAGTAGATGACATTGCAAGAGAACTACCATTGTAAAGTGGATTGATGGCTGGATTTGGACCTTAATCAGAATTTTTACAAATTAGTACATCATTTCAATTTAGCAAACACTGATTAAACTCCTACTATGTGCAAAGCATCATATTAGGCACAAGGGATACAAATCCCCAAATGAAACAGTCCCTGTTCTCAAGAAACTGACTTTCCACTGAGAAAATACACTTATACAGTATATGGTTAAATGAAGAGAGAAAGATCAAATGGGGTGAGGATAAGGGAAAATTTCACAGTGAAAGCTGTTCCTTAGTTGAAACTTGAAAGAAGAGGATCCATAATAGATTGAATCAGAAGACTCCTTGAAATAAGAAACACACACACACACATATATAGACAGAGAGAGACAAAGAGAGAAAAGAGACAGAGAGAGAAGGGGGGGGGGGAGGGAGGGAGAGAAAAGGAGAATAAAATACAAAAAAAAAAGATTCTCTCCCTCTCTTCTATTGTATTAATGCTGTCTTGGTAGTATTTGTATCTTTGTTGGATACTAGATACTAGCTCCTCTTGTAAAACAGCTTGTGTTTGCTTTCTGGGAAGCTTACCAAGAGTAGCTGTGCTTTATACAAAAAAATACAAAAAAAAAAAAAATAATGCTGAAGAGAACAATAGATTGAATAAAAAATGATTGGAGGTTTCTATAGTTACAGAATTTTTAAGATGGAAAAAAATTTTAAAAAAAATAATAAAATTAACAATAAAATTAAAAAGGAAAATAGAAATAATCCTGGGAGAAAGAAAGATAAATAAGTATACTTATGTGTATTAATACATATGTTCCTATATATATCATTTGTGGGTATATATCTATATATACATATATGCAATTAAATATGTGTGTGTATATAAACATATGATATATATATATATCTATATCTAGATAAATATATACATATGCCACACATATTTATATACATCAACATAAGAATATGTATATCTTCCAGTATTTTCTGTACTCAAGTACTAATTTGCCTCCAATTTCTCAAAAGGGTGAGAATTATTATTGTTTTGTGCTCCCAGAAAAACCACTAAAACAAATAAATTCAAATTGGGGCATGCCCGTTTGTGTATGCACTTAATACAGTGAACACACCACCAAGTCTTCATAGTATCATGGTGTCCTGTTTAGAAAGAACAGTCTAGATCTCTTAGGTTTCCATCTAGACCCTTGCTATGTCATGGACCCAGCAACAAGAAGTAATTATTAAGTATGTACAATACGATAGACATTGGGCTAAAATCCGAGAAATTCAAAGACAGAAATGAAACTGTCTTCAGAGAGCTTACATTCTAATGAAGGATACAAGTGTATACATATGTATTAGAGACTATATACAAAATGAATAGTCAGTAGTTTGAGGAGGGAGGGATCTGGCAGCTGATAATAGGAATATTGCCTCTGTTTCCTCATCTGTAAAATGATCTGGAGAAGGAAATGGCAAAACACTTCAGAATTTTTGTCAAAAAACAAAACCCCAAAATGGAGTCACAAAGGGTTGGACATGACTCAACAACAAAAATGGGGAAATGAGAGACTTAAAGACTACTTTTAAAAGAAATCTTTGATTTTAATAGCTGTTGCTTGCCCTATCAGTGATTTCTTTTTTATTTTCATGGGGTACACAATAGATGGGATACTATGGGAGCTACTCATGTTTCAAAATAAATCTCATGTACCATAACTTGAGTATAGACTTCCCAAGAATTATCTAGGCTTCGTTTTCCCTCCTTCCTCCCTTAGCAGCTACTTTGCTCACACTTATTTTGTTGGACAAGTGTTCCCCTGGCAAACTTAGAATATTCAAAAAGCTTAACAAACCTCATCAGTAGAATGTAGAAAACGATGTTCCAAAATGATATGCATTTAAAATTTTATTCCTGCTCTGATGTGTATGGTTTTGGTTAGCATGTCACCAGTATACCAATTTAGTGTGGCTGCAAAATAACATTTTTGAGACCATTAAATTTCAATATAATATAAATATGTGGAATTCAGCCACATGAACTGACTGTGAGCAGGGACCCACTATCACTAATGTTGTTTTATTCCCACTTTGCCTTATCACGAATTTTACCAGTGTTGGGTTTTCTATGCTCTCTCTGTGTGTCTTGGCCCCTCTGGATTCATATTGTCTTGCTGGAAGAAATAAAACTAAACAAAATATCACTAAAGATGCATTTATTATTTCTACCAATTGCGTTTTTATTGTTTAAAATCTTCAGCCTGCTTGGCAGATTGGATTATGTGAATAGAGGGGCTCTAAGTTATTTCCCTGATGGCAGCTATTTCTGTCAGGCAGGGACCCAGCAGGACATGCATACAAAAGATCAGGATGATGATTGTCCATTTATTGGTCATTTATATACTATACAGTTGGATAGGCAGAATGTGAAATATGATATATAACTACAAAAGTTCCTGCCCTCCAGTAGTATGCGGGTTTAGAAATAAGAGAAAGAGAGGGATAATCAGGTAAGAAATAAAGCTCCCAAGGAATTTCTCAAGAAAAGCAAGTATAAATTGGAGCAGGTGAAGGAAATTGGTGAATAGAGAGATAATGAGGACCGGTAACGATGAAGTTTATCTTGGGTTAATGCAGGAATTTTCCTCCCAGGTTGTGATATGAATTTTTAAAGGGTCAAGTGATTTCCATTTTTCAAGGATCCATGGTTTCCTGACTTTGGGGACTTCTTTTCCCAAGACAGAACTAGTAACCCTTGCACATCAGCATCTCAGTAAATTGCAATAGCTCTAAAAATCATCACAGTGTGCAGCCAACTTTCAAATAAAACTTTTGGAACTTAGGTAGACTGTTTTTCAGACATGAGTCTGTCATTGGGCCCACATTTGAAGCTTTTTCAGACTGGTATAAAACTTGACTAAGATTGTTTTCTGTTGATAAAACCTTTAAGATCTGAAGATCAGGTCTACACCATGATAAAATATGGGAGTGAGATTACAAGTGGAAGAGGGGTTTAAGTTATCAGAAAAAGAATCAACTGATTAATAAATTATCTAATTTTAAATTAATTTACCTAATGTATAGCAACTTCTTGTGGAGAGGCAACAGAATACCCTGACATGCATGACATGGTAACATCTTAGCAATTGTCACCATTCTTTCTACTTCTTTAGCAAAGAAAGCATCATAGGACCAATGGGCTGAACCATAAAGTCAATAATCCACATGGTAGTGAATTAGCCAAAGAACCTTCAATTCCTAGTGGAGTATGGTGCCTGGCATAGTACCTTTCAAATGGTTGATGTTTTATAATTATTAGTAGAATTAAATTAATTCTGTGTCTTGGTTTTTCTTCTTTTATAATTTAAACAGTAGTACATTTCTACTTTGCTTATTTTTAGTACTGCATTAAAATTTCTATAATTTAACATGCTTAGTGAATTGGATACTCTAGTTATTAAAATAATCATAATTAATGTAATTTTCAGAATAGAATTGTCAAAATGAATAGAATACTTAAAAGGATGACAAAGTTTCAAAGAATTTGTCATTATTGTTGCTGTTCAGTCATTTTAGTTGCGTTTTAGATATTGGAGCAGTTTACTATTTCCTTCACCAGCTCATTTTTTTCAGATGAGGAATTGGAGCAAACAGGGTTAAATGACTTAGCCAAAAATCACACAACTAGCAAGTATGAGGCCAAATTAGAAATAAAAATCATGAATCTTCCTGACTTAAGGCTGAGTGCTAAACACTGTATCACCCAGAATTAGAATATAGGATAATACAGGTTTAGAAATTTTTTTTAACAGTACCTGATCAAAGAATTTGTTCAAAGGAATTTTGTCAGGAACAAGTAAATTAACATATATAAAATGTTTTGCCAATCTCAAAGTGCTAAATGAATGCTAGCTATTATTATTATAGGCCTTATCCTGGACCCCCTTCTCTTTTTCCCTCTAAACTATGTTATAATCTCATCATTTTCAATGGATTCAATTTTTATTTCAATAAACAGATTCTCAGATCTACTTATCTAGTCTTAATTTCTCTTTTAACCTCATCTGCAACTTCCTGTTGTACATTTCAAATTGGATGTGTCAGAAACAACTTAAATACAACCTATTCAGGATTGAACTCATTATATTTTCCCTTAAGCCCAGTCTTCCTAAATTTCCTGTTAGTTGGAGGGTACCACCACCCTTTCTATCACCCAGGCTCACAACTAAAATGTCATCCTTAACTTATCATTCTCTCTGACTCCCTATATCTAGCTATTTCTAAATGTTGTTTATACCTTTGTAATATCTCTCATATATACCTTCATCTCACCTCTAGCCATCACACTGGTTCAATCCCTCTCACCTGACATCTAGATGCAGGGGTCCTCAAACTTTTTAAATAGGGGGCTAGTTCACTGTCCCTCAGACTGTTGGAGGGCCGGACTATAGTAAAAACAAAAACTTTCTTTTGTGGGCCTTTAAATAAAGAAACTTCATAGCCCTGGATGAGGGGGATAATCGACCTCAGCTGCCGCATCTGGCCCGAGGGCCATAATTTGAGGAGCCCTGATAGAGAATCCCTACCTCAAATTTCTTCCCATGAAAGTCTCTCTTCCATTCAGCTGTCAAATTGATCTTCCCAAACTATAGACTTGACCATGTCACTCTCCTATTCAATAACTCCAATGATCCTATCATCTCCAGGATGAAATAAAAAACCCTCTGTTTAATTTTTAAACATCTGTATAACTTGTCTCCCCCCCTATCTTTCAAGTTTTCTTATACCTTATTTTTCTCCACATATTCTGTGATCTCATGATACTGGACTCCTTCATGTTTCTTATAGAAAACATTCAATCTCCCAGCTCCAGGCATTTTTACAGGCTCTCCCCTATGCCTGGTATATACTATCCTTTATCATTTTTGCTCCCTGAACTCCTTAAAATTTTGCTTTCTAAAAGAAGTTTTTTTTTAATCCCTGTTAATGCTAGTGTCTGCACTCTGGTGATTATCACCATTTTGTATTGTGTGTATCTTGTTAGTACCTAGTTATTTCATTTTACCTCTTCTATTAGACTATAAGCTTCATTAGCATGAAGACTATTTTTTGCCTTTTTTGAAAAACCCAGTTTTTAACACAGTGCTTGGCCCAGAATAGGTGATTAATAAATGCTTTTGATCAATTTTAATGTAAATTAAATTTCAGCTTTTTCTTAAAGAAAATCCAAATCCAGGAACAGCTAGGTGGCACAGTGGATAGAGCACTAACCCTGAAGTCAGAAGGATCTGAGTTCAAATGTGGCCTTAGACACTTAACACTTGTAGCTATGTGACCCTAGGCAAGTCACTTAACCCCAACTGCCTCAGCAAAAAAAAAATTTTTTAAATAAAAAGAAAAGAAAATTCAAATCCAAAATTTAATTTCCCAATTTAGATCTGTGAAATATGATATAAGATTCATGCAATTAATGCTTAGCAATGCAATATTGTAACTAGGAAAACCATTTGCAAAGATCTAAACATAATTTCAAAACACTTCATTTATTTTTAAAGAAGATGGTTTTAGGAGTTTCCTTCTCCCAAAAAGAATCATGAGCATGTCAACTTTCTAGAGATGAGAAAGTCCTGACTGTAACATTTAGCTTAAAGTTGCTTTAGTGATTTTATTGAAAGGCAAAAGATCTCATTGATAAATCTCTGTAAAAATTGTTTTAGCATTGATTTTTTTTCTTTATACACACCACAACACACACACACACACACACACACACACACATACATACATGCCAAAGTTTGCATTCTAGTAAGTTAGCATATGTTCCACTAAATTAGTTATTTTCTAGCAATAAATTAACATTCTTTTTCTGAGAGTAGCATCTGTTCTTTACTACCAACAAAACAAAGATCTAAAATAAGATATCCCCCCAAAAAAGAATGACATGGATAAATCCATAACGATTCGTCTCTTGCTATTCTCAAACCTCAATTCTTGATTTAATATTCCTGAGTCATTTATAGTAGTAGGATCAAGGGTTTTTTAATTCTTTCAGCCCAAGGGAACATTTTGGTTTAGGAAAAAATAAGAATAAAGTACTCTCAAAGCAAGTAAGATGATAGGAATATATTGAAAGACCTGCCCTTTGTAGTTCCCTAACATGCTCATTAGTCATTAATTTACTTAAGAATTATTTATTAAACATCAACTGCATGGATAATATGGGCCTTGATGCCCATGGGGAAAGCAGAATAAAGTATCTGCTTTTAAGGTATTTGACATATAGCTAGAGATATCCAAAACATAACCATGTGAAATTATTTGAGAATATGGATATGTTAACTAGTATTTATTAAACACTTGCTATATATGCCAGGCACTGTAGGTACCAGGGATGCAAATAAAATAGCCAGATACTCCCTGTCCTTAAGGAGCTTATACTTTACTGGATATAAATGAAATGACATGTTTATATGTATATAAACACAGTGATTTGTGGGTATGGGAGATAGTAACCACTAGGGAAATCAGAAAAGGTCTCCTGAAGAAGCTAGGATTTGAGTTAAGCTTTAGAGGAAGCTAAGAATTCTAAGAAATATAGATAAGGAGGAGAAAATATTCTAGGCTTTGGAAACATAAAGCACATTCAAACTATGGAGGCTGTGGATGGAATGCTATATGTAAGGAACAGCAAATAGAAGCCAGTTAGGCTTATGTATAGAGTATATGAGGGGGGAGTAAAAACTGAAAAAATAATAGTAATTTGGCATTAAAAACTATATTGGAGCAGGCAAATAATTAATTTAAAAATCTTTTTGATGATAACATGAGCTAGATTATAAAGGAAGTAACTGACGTAATTATACATGAGCTTTGTCTTTTATTAATGTCCAATTAATATCAGAAATTTATAGGAAGATCTGTCATGTTTTATGTGGACCCTAGAGATCCTACTAGTGAAGACCAACAAAAGTCATATGGAATAAAAAGGGGTGAATCACTTGCAAAGTGTATCACTAAAAAGAGCAACCACATTCATGAAATCTCTGATCTATCAAATGCATGGGCTTAATAGTTCTGTATTTATAGCTGTGAGTTTCTTATTTGACTGATTTTGTATGGAGGAAGAAATATCCTTACTAAGAATGAGTTCACAAAACTCATATCTTATCATGGCAAGAGATCTACCCTTAACTCTTACACTTGGGATCATTGGCATTAGTGCTCACAGGTGGATATTAGAAATGAAAAGAATCAATTCCAATAGAACCTCTTTTATCATTGGGAAAGGAAAAAAAAATGATAAACCTAACTGCCTAATTTTTTGTTAAATAATAGCTTTTTATTTTCAAAATATATGCAAAGATAGTTTCCAACATTCACCCTTGCAAAACCTTTTGTTCCCTATTTTCCCCCTCCCTTTCTCCTATTCCCTCCTCTAGATAGCAAGTAATTCAGTATATTTTGAACAATTACAATTCTTCAACACATATTTCCACAATTAGTATGTTGCACAAGAAAAATCAGATCAAAAAGGGGAAAAATGAGAAAGAAAACAAGAAACAAGCAGACCACAACAAAATGGTGAAAATACTACGTTGTAATCCACATTCAGTCTCACAGCCTTCTTTCTGGATCTAATTACCTAAATTTTAAAGTTAAAAATCTAAAACCAAGAGATTGAGGGAGGGAAGAAGTTTTCTGAAGTTACATATGGTTCTAATGGAAAATAAAAAAGGAGAATTTATGGAGAGAGAGAAGGGAGAAGAAAACTATCTTTGTAAATCAGGTAAAAAGAAATAGAAGCATTTAAACAAAAATTGACCATTTATGAGACTAGGAAGGCAATAATCTCAGCCCATTCCCTCCTTCAATATTCCCATGGAAAGTTATTTTAGGAATGGCTTTCCGTGGAGCTGACCAAGGTAGAAGCCGACATAAAATGTATACTTTGAAACTGTAGCTAAAGAACTAAACATAATGCTCCCTCCTTATATAACTGGCAGGACTATCTAAGCCTTGAATTTCATTCTCCATCTTCCAATGATGGTTGAAAAAGAAGATAAAGAAAGGTTTTATGATTTGGTTTTGGAAAACTGACACTAAAAACATGAACTACACATATCTCTTTTGCCAATCTGATGACAATGAAGGAAAATCTAAGAGTTTTTTTAAGTTGCATTTTCCTTATTAACAGTGATTTGGAGCATCCTTTAATATTGTTGCTGATAATTTACTTGGATTTTTAAAAAACACTTCCTGTTCTTAATCTCAAGCCATTTATTTATTGGGGAATGACTCTTATTCTTATGTATTTGCATCAATTCTCTACATCTTATGTAACAGAAATTTAATATAAAATTTTAAAAATTAAATCTTTTGAGGTTTCATAAAGTCAGCAGGGTAAATTTTCTACCTTATCTATTTAATTATTACTTTATCTTTTTTCTTTCCCTGAGCTGATTAAAAACTAGCTTATACCTAAAACAGGTAGAAATGTATAAAATAATTTTATTACATTATTTTATGTTATATAAATTCTTGGTGATTATGTAAGCTTCAATTACCAAAAATCTATTTAGGATTAGAGAAATGTTATACATTTTAATATCTCTTATTGTCTAATATAATTCATTTAAAACATTCTTATTGAATGACTAGTTAGGTTAAAATAAGTTGAACTGATTACAGATTCTTATAGATAAACATACAGGTGATCAGAGTTTAGCTAACTTTTTAAAATAATTGATGACATGGCTGATTCCAGAGCACAAATGTATCTTGTATTTTTTGGTCAGTTGGGATTGCTATAGAATTTAACTCTTTCTAAATCTTACAAACAGGTACTTAAATGATAAATGGAATGATTGTTTTTAGTTTTTAACATTTTTGATCTTTAATGTATGTGTCTATATGGAAAATATAAAATGCTATTTCATAGTCTATGTGTGTATTTATATATATATATATATATATATATATATATATATATATCACATATATGTTTATGTAAATAATATTGTAGTGTACCTAATACAATGGGGAGGAAAGGAAGGAGTAAACATTTATGTTTAAAGTGCTTACTGTGTGCCAGGCATATTTACAGGTATCTCATTTGTTACAAATTGTCACTTAATATATATTTGTCAAATTGGACATTTATTGAATTTTTTAAGCCTGATCTCTTATCAGTAAACATACATGCATTCTACATGAAATTTAGTTGTATGTTCACATTTTTCACATTCAAACATCATTTATTAGTCAATTATATATATATGTGTATATATATAGTATGTGTCAGGTACTGTTCAAGACATTGAGGATACAAGTAAGATGAATGAAACTGTCCCTATTCACATTGGGGTTAAGAGACTTACCCAGGGTCAGTCACACAGCTAGGAAGTGTGTCTGAGGCTAGAACTCAGATCTTCCTGACTTTAGGGCTGGTGCTCTATCCATTGCACCAACGAGTTGCCCCTCACACATATATATTTTATATGTGGGTTTAATATTGCACATGATATAAAGTTAATAAGTATAAGTATATACAAAATAGAAAAGATAGTTTGGATGGGAAGACAGTAGTAGTTGGGGAATCTAGAAATTATTCATTCTGAAGATGGCATTTGTGCTACCTTTTAAAAAAAGAGAGGGACTCTATGAGGCAAGGTAAGGAGGATTGAATTCTAGGTATATGAGACAGCTAGTCCAAAGCCTCTGAAACATATAATAATAGCTATCACTTTGAGATTTACAAATAACTTTACATGTTTTCCCACATGAGATGAGATTTTGAAGATGAGAGTAGAGTAAAACCTATTTTGGATGAATTCATAATACAAAATCCAGGGGTGTTGTCCAATGAATGTATACCATCTAAGTGCCTCTTCTGTACTAGGCACTGTACTAATAGTCCCTATGAGATATGGAAAGATAAATTAAATCCACCCTAGAGAAACTTACATAGGTATATGAATTTTGTTTTCCAAGGAAACTGGCCAAGAAGAGGAAGGAGACCATGAGCAGCACTCGGCAGGAAATGACAGTGATGGTGAATTCTATGGATAAGAGCTACGCTGAGCAAGGAACCAACTGTGATGAGGCTTTTTCTTTCATGGATACACACAATTTGAATGGGAGATGTAAGTTCAGAAATTTTGGCCTTAACCATTTCTCCTTCATTTTTGAGGGTTCATGATTGAGGAGAACACTTTTAAAACTCACTGCCAAATTCCCTATTACCAGTTTAATTAATCTAGTGGTTTAGTTGAGTACTCCTAGAAATTCTTCATCTCCCAGGGTTGCAGAACAGTTTTCCTTATGTAAAGAACTTTCAGACCAAAGGAAGCCTGTTTCAAGAGCAATAGCTATGAGTTTTTTTAGTCCTTTATACCATCAAGAAGAGATCTTCTTGTATGAGACACCTGCCCATTATTTTCTATATTACAGAAACCTATTCAGAAAACAATTGACTATAGGGTAGTGATAATTAATTGTTTTCTTGGTTTATCCAATAGGTTCTGGCATAATTATAAGGAACAACTAACTTGTTTATTTGAATAATAAACAATGAATTTGTTTCTCTTTCCCTCCTATGTTAGCCAGGCTTAAGTTGTACTACAAGAAAATAAATACTTAAAAACAATTAATATTCTCCATCTCCATCTCTATTTCTAGCCTTAATTCATAGTAAGTAATGAGGCATAAGTCGGTTTCTGACATAGACTAGTTGACTTTTCCGACCACATTTTATGATCATAGGTTGCAACCTCATTTTTGCTAGCTATGTTGAGAATGCATGCTAATGATCAAAAAAGGGAACTATCAAAGAATAAGTGAAAGAATCAGCACAAAACCATTAGTTTCTTAAAAAAAAAACTGTCTCTGGAACAATGTTATCATTTTTGGGGTACAGAGGAAAGTACAAGTCCCTATGTGGTCCTCTTCTTTGTTCTTAAAGGTAACAATTTCAAGGGCTTCTATATGTAAAAAGATAACAAAGCTAAATTCAGGTTTCAGAGAATGCATAGTCTGTCCCCTAGGCAACAACTCTAGCCATTCCTTATAAATTCTTTTGTTCTTCATGGTTCTGGGTGCCTGGTCTGAATCAGTGTCTACAAGACACACTTTCTTCCATGCATGGTTCATACCATACTCCCCAGAGGGTACAGTGTGCTCGGTCAGCCTGCTCTTGCTTCTTGGAAGTCCATGTTTGTATTGTACCATTTACCATCCTGCTTCATACAGTTTTCTGCTTGCCCCAGCTATAGTAACCCTACTTCAGCTTACCATGCAGGAACGATTTCAATATGTCACTGTCACACATCCTTCATGAATGCCTAATGGAGCTCAATTCTGATGGGAATTTATTAGGTGCCAATAAACTAGATAGTCTATGATGATTTCATTTTGATTAAGTCTGCCCCATTAATGAAGGTTGTTTGTTGTGTGAATGACACTAATGATATCATGATTTGTGACCAACAACCTGATTTTGCCCTTAATTCACAGAAGCTATGTAGACTGCTTGGTCTAGTTGAAAGAACACTGGGTAGGAGTCAGGAAGTCTAAATGAAAGGACGTGGGTCCATGTCTAACTTATTAAGCATCTGGCATGTGCTAGGTCCTGGGGAATAAAAAACAAAAATGACTTAATCTCTGCCCTCAAGGACTTTACATTCTATTAGGTGACACACCATAAATATGTACTGATAGAATATAGATAGAGCACAGAATTTTGAAATATATTGTAATTTTCTGACAAAATAGAAATTATCTTCTTTATCTCTTCTGCCTGTTAGAGAAATTAAACTTTATCTCTCTGGGGCAGGGGGTAAGGAAGGGAGGAAGGGAAAGAGGATCATTGTTGTTTGACTGTGTTTTCCTTACATCTCTCTTTCTCTCTCTCTCTCTCTCTCTCTCTCTCTCTCTCTCTCTCTCTCTCTGTCTTTCTCTCTCTGTATATATGTCTAGGCAATTGCAGTTAAGTGATTTACTTAATTACACAGCTAGGAAATGTTAAATGTCTGAGGGCATATTTGAATTCAGGTCCTCCTGACTTCAGGGCTGATACTCTATCCACTGACCACCTAGCCACCCTTACGTATTATATATTTTAAGGATAATATAAAAACATTTAGGAGGTTTCCCCAACACTAGTAATAAGATTTTATATTCTTAGTTAAAGTTAGCATTTTGTTACTCTCAGGGGAAAGAAAATATATCATTACTGGGGTCTTACTCTACAAAAATACAGAACAATTTCCCAGAATGTTTTTTATAGCAAAAAATCTCACAAATAAATGTATTTGCTATAATTTACCAAAATAGCAGAAACAAACATCAAGTTCCAGAGTTTTTGATGTTTGAACAACAGAAGAGATATACCGTAGGACAGGAATTCTAATTTGACATTTACCTTTTTAAAATGAATGTATTTATGGAAAGCTAGAAATGTTCACGCACAGCAGAATTCTTGTGAAAAGTATATTAGCTTTCTTGGCTAACCTACTATTGGACCTTTATTCATCCTACCCAACTGTAAAAACAGTAGTAAAAATAGGACAATATTCTTTCATTTCTCTCTTCACATTACTTTGAACAGTGAATTGGCTACACCAGAGTCTATCTATTAAGACTGACCCACCTAGTAAAATTTTACCATAGTATTCTCTTAAGGCTTTTAAAAAAACAAAAAGGCAGTTTCTGGGATAGGAAAATGTCCTGGGAAAGGGTTTGGTTGACCCCCCAAGATGCAGGCACAATTCAACAGGCATTTTTAAAAATTATATGAAAGACATTAAAAACAGCATAAGTATGAATGGGTGTGAGATCTTTAGGAGATGAAGGAGATGGACTATGAGAAATGGAGTAGCTATGGGAAATTAAAAGCAAAGAGAATTTTTTAGTTTGTAGGAGAGGTAAAGAGAAATAAAGTCACAGAACATAGAAATGAACTCCAAAATATTTATGAGAGATGAAAATGTGTCCTCCTCATCATGCAGATTACATTGCCTTTTACAAATTATTATAAAAGGAGCTGAGTTATAATATGTAAAGGAGAAATGAGAATAGTTTTCATGGATGAAGACAATAAAACTGCATTATACAGTAAAAATAAGACTGCTTCTGGAGTTTGAGGCTCTGGATTCAAATCCCATCTCTGAGATTTACTATGCATGTGACCTTTGGCAAGTCCCTTTATCTAACACTCAGTTTCCTCATCTGTAAAATAAGAGGCTTGAACTAATTATTCATTCCAGTTATGTCAGTGGTCCTATAAAAAACTGATGTTTTTAATTGTCCTGCTTTTGCGAAACATGAAATATGCATACTTATTTGATAGTACAAATATTTATCAGCCCATAAATATTCACAAGTAATACAATAAATGACATCCTTCGATAATTGATGATCAAAGCTGCTTTACAGGTGTAGTCTGTCTTGTGATATTATTTCATATTAAGTAAGAAACACAACGAGCAAGCAGGTCATCAATGATCTCATTCATGCCTCTTACAATAGAAACACTTCTTTATTTCAGAAACAATACTGTTAAACAATTGTTCGTTTCAAAGACTTGTTTATATACAAGCTTCTGAAATGAGTTTAAAAGCATGATATAAGAAAAAGAATACTGAAGTATGAAAACCAAGAGGACGAAATTCTAATCTCAACTCAGTCCCTAACTAGTTGTATGACTTTGAATAAAATGAACACAGAAGAATAGCTGACATTTAAATGATGAACTTTTGCACAGCATTTTATATATGGGTATGATATTGTGATCTTATATCTTCAGCTTACAGATAGGAAAATTAAAGCTTTAAATAGGGGTGAGAGAAATTTGCTTAGTCATAGAGGAAGTAAAATGACAAAGACAAAGCCTAGATAATAGGAGAGATGACAGATAAACAAGTCATCAGCATAAATATAATAGAACAATTGAAGCAATATAATTGCTTGAATTTATTCTAACTCTTTTTTTCACCCATTTACCAGAATGAAATCATAAGGGTAGGAAGGAAAGTCAAGTTTCAAAATAAATAAAAAATTTACTTTAAAATAGGGGATAATTGTTTTAAATGGGAAAGAATAAATTCAAAGATTGTTGATCTGAGAGATAGTTGATGTTATATTATCAGAGATTATTGGTGAAAAGGGATTCATTGAAAGACTGGCATCTAGGTAAGCTCTATTAATAACAAAATGAGATGTGATTGTCAACAGAGTCAATACAGTGTTTCCAGATTGGGAATACATGTATAAGACAAATACAGACAGCTAGACAGACAGATATGTATGTATATTGCATAATACATATTCTAAGTATGTATGTGTGTTATATACTCATGCCTATATAAATACATACTTAGAATTTTTACATATTGCAACTAGCATATCTACTATATAGCTTTACTCATTTGTAGCAGAAAAGTAGACTCAACTGAGTGTCAGAAAGGTGAATGAATAGATTTATCAACTCAAAAAAAAAACTTTCTTTTTTGTGAAATTAAATTGTTCCAGCTGTATATCACACAGTGGAAAATGTATTTTACAGATTAAAACTTAGCAAGGTTATTTAGTTAAAAGTGATTAGAAAAAGTGAAGGAAAACAGTAGTTCTATCATATTTTCTTGAAGATTAGGGGGAAAACTTTAAATAAATACTTAGAAGTAAATCAATGAAAATGATTAATTTTATAGCCAAACAACATAATTTTTATAAATTAAATCATAACTCTGGAACTAGTGAGCACTTTAGAAATATTTTATCCAGTGCCTTCCTACCCTTTTTTATAGATGAAAAAATAAAATCTAATATTTGCATAAATTTCAGATACTAGCATTTCTATTGAATGATTTTTTTAAAAATTTAATTTTCTATTTCTCTAAAAGCACATATGGATATTAATTTCTAGTATAAAATAGTTTTCTGAATCAGAAAACAGAACTATACTTGGCAAAATTAGAAGTCATGACAAAACTCAAATGACAGACTTTATTGAGTCAAAATGGGTTTTTGATTAAAATTTTAAGTGATGATAGCGTACCATCTCTGAAGTACAGGTTCCTGCCTTCAAAGAAAAATAGGAATTTCTTATGCCAGGGATCAAGCCAGTCCTTCTTGGTACAATGACAATGACAATGACAATAATTGCTACACAGACATTTGGCAGATCACTGAGTTGTTGCTGACATCAGCGAGATGAACCAGGATTGAGCTCTGAGCATCCTCCTCACCAAGTGGCCTCCAATTTTCCAGTGCAGTGACCTCTCTGCTGTCAATGACTAGATTTTCTTTTCTTTACAGCTGTATCTTCACCATCATCTTTTACAATGAAAACTAATACACTGAGCACCACAGTGCCTAATTCCTATTACCCAGGTAACTGATTTTTTTTCATTGTTTCATTTCTTCATAATCCCTTAGCAATCAGAACCAATCAGTGCCCACTTTACTATATTCACAGTGCTTTAGGAGATTAATAATATGTTTGACATGTTGTAACCAGATGCTTTCTAGGGGGACATGGTGGAACTTTTCATCAATCATTTACTGTTCTTTCTCTTTTTACCTTTTCTGCATTGACCTGCTTATGATGTATGACAGATCCATTTGTGCCAACTGCAATTTTAGGTGAGAACATTTCCCTTTATCAAAGTTTATTGCAGGAATAATTTGGAAAGTCAGCGCCCACTCTCTAAGAAACTGGCATTTTTATTCTGTATGGTGCAATGATTGGGCACAGGACATGGGGGAGGGAAATAAAAAGAATGTTTTTAAAACATTCTCCCTTAAGAAGGAAGGTTGCCTGCATGTGTGCTGGAGACAATGCCAAGACTTCTGCTGTCAGATTCAAGTCAGACAGCACACTTCCAAGAGACTCCTTACTATAGGAGACCGAGATATTACACATAGTTTTGAGCATACAGATAGAATACAACATCTCCCAAACTAGCTGTTAGATGTCTGAGAGCTGAATTTTGCCCAATGTGATAATCATAGAAGTGAAAATAGTCTCTCATTATTTTCAATTATTTCTATATACTATTGGCTTCAATTTTGAAAATAGCATTTTTCTAATTATGCCAAATATACAGAAAAAATAAAATTGTAAAAATAAAATTTGGCCACCTACCAGATCTTGTTGAGGCTCACAATACCACCATTTTTTCAATGTGTCTGTCACACAGTGAAATTTCAAAGGAGCTGATATTTTTGAACAGTGAAATGACAAGATGGCACTTTACAATCAGATGATTTATTATTTGTCAGATGTCACTGGAAATGAAATAAGGTGTTAGCCCTGTGGGGCACAAAGCATTTAAAGTATTAAATGTTTCCAGCACAGGGGTTGGAGGGTGGGGGGTAATGTCCCATGTGTCCAATATAAGAAGGGTAAAGAGATGGCTTTATCTGGCTATGATAACAAAATGAGCATGAGCTGCTATTGCATTTGAGACGCATAAATAACCAGAGTGTATCATGGCTTGTGTTCTCTTTCTATTACTAACCATACCGAAAAGGAGCACAGCAAAAACGGCATCAAGGTATATAACAATTCATTGTAGCCAGAGTTCCATCTTCAATTGTTCTAACTTCTTCCTAATTCTCTTTTACAAAGGTTTATATCTTTGCAACTGTCAATTTTTTCCTCCTGTGCTTCTCTTTTCTCTCTTTATGATTTTGTATTGGTGTAATTTTTTTTTCCTATGGTGTTGTCTGCATTTGAGCCAAAGTATTGCCAAAGTAAGATAAAGCAGGGCAGCCACCTAGGAAAGGGAAGGAGATTCAGAATTTGAGCTGCTGAATTCCTGTGGTGGGGAGGGGGCTGACAGCACCTCCCTTTTTATTTTAATGCCACATCTAAAGCAAAGAAATGCAACATTTCTGTACTCACATGAGTGGGGGACAAGTTAATCATAGCTACCATAACAATGTAATCTGCATGCAAATGACATCTGCAGAATCTTTTGACAGCCTGAGATTTGATATTTCTTTGTGTGCTGTACCATTCATTCAGCACTTTGTCTGGCAGATATTCTGACCTTGGAGGAACTGTGAGTGAGTGGGGAGAGCTTAGCCACAAACTGTCAAAAGGTAGAGAATATTCAGACTTCAGAACAGGATAACCATAAGCTTATTAAATCAATTTCAAGGTAGTGTACTTTTAAGAAAAAAATTACTACTTTTTAATTATTAAATCTTAATGACTTTTGTAAAAATGTGTTGGTCTTCTATATGGTAAAATAATCACTTTAAAAGGACAATTTTAGTAGAATCAAAGTACACAGGTTAAACATTCTCCAACTTAAACCAATAAATATTAGTGATTTTATTTAACATCTGTAGCTATCAGAGTAACCAGTGACAGTGCTTTAGAGTTATATTTCTTTAGATTGATCATATAGTATTAATATGAAACATAGCAGGCATTAGTCAAGTTTTCATATGATTTTCTTCTCTCAACTCTCCTATCTTTACTCTTATGAGACCAAACACATGAATAACTTGCCTAGTGTTATTTTTTGTAGCATTAGTGTTATTGGCGATAATAGTTTCTCTTTTAAAAATCAAGAAGCAAAGCTTCTTTCACTTGTCCAGGATGATTTGATCATCCAGGTACTTCCTCAGAAATTCATAGATTAATTAAATGGGGTTAGTTGTTTTATTTTTAAATCAGCATGTTTTAAAACATATTTTCACAAAAATATATTCCAAATCCCAATTAGAAAACAGAATTGATGGCACATTGCATTACCTTTGCATCTTTGGGACTTTTTTTTAATAGGAAAGAGGATTTTAAAATTTCTTCAGACAGAGTAAATATTCATATGCATATCTCTCAGAACTTGAAAATAATAGATACATTCAGTAGTGTCAAAATGAGAATCCCTGGTTTTTTCACAGTGCTACTTTTAAAGTTATTTATAAACCATCATATTGCTAGGCTTTCTGCAACTGATTTTTAAAAATTAATATAGGGAAAAATAGAAATATCTATTCTATATTATTAATCTATATTTAAGATATCTTAATTATATGTGTATCCCTCTTTTTAAAAATTATGTTAGAGCATATTTGTCATTTAATCCTGAAACTTCAAATCCTAGATAAAAACTTTGGGCTGCTTCTAGCTCCTCAAGTCTCATTACATAGCCCTATGTCTCCTGATGAGCATGTAACCAAATTGGGATCATCAGATCTGAGAGTTAGAGCTGAAAGGGACAGGTTATCTAGTTCAAACTTTTCTCCCCCCATCCCACTCTATTTTACAGATAAAGAAACCAAGACCAAGAGATGTTAACTAACTTGGTTAAGTTCATCTATGTAGTAGACAGGTGGAATTTAAATCTAAGTCTTCTCATTCTAAGCCCAATACTCGTTCTACTGTACCATGCAGCTTCTGAGAAAGAAAATAAAGGTTTAAATGGTATTTTTAAATAGACAATTGATATAAATTTAAATTCTTAAGTTGAAAACCATTGGTCCATGAACTGGATAGTTCCTTCTGGGGAACACATTTACTTGTTTACTTCTTATTCTTAGGTACTTTAGGTGGGTTTTATTTTTAAAAGTTTAAATCCTGCCAACGAGATAATGAGACCATTACGTCTTTATGTATTGGTAGATCATTTCATACATATTACACTGGGTAGCTTTAATTACAAGGGCTTAAAATCATGAATCTGAGCAGAATTTAGCACAAGAATGGCCCGTTCTTGCATCATAACCTGCTCTGCTAGAAACTGGAGAATGGTTAGGTTGCTGTTTTTATTCCCATTGAATGGCCAAATCATTTAAAGGAAGCTTATAAGGTCAACCCACAGCAGAGCATATATTAATAATGTCCATCCCAAAGGATCCAAAGCTGAGAGAATGAGAGAGGCACAGAGGGGAAAACTCATTAGCGGTGTTTCATTTATTATCATCTCAAGGAAAAAATGTGCTGCGTCTCAGCCCAGCTGATTTAGTATTCCAACTAGGATTCTCATACCCCAGTTTTTAAGCTAAGTTGTCAACATAAGCAAACATGATAGGAAAATTTTCTGGTGTAATTGTGGCTATTCTGATATAAGAAAAAAAATCTGTTGAATTCTGGCTAATTTAGCCAAATTTTAATGAATCCAAATAAAAATCATAAAATCAACTTATTACACTTTTATTTTGTCTTTTGTGTCTTTAGCCACTTTGTAATGATCCAGGTGCCATTTCAGTAATAACAACATAGTTACACATGTGTACCACCTCTCATGCCATGCATCATAAGGTGCTTTGTAATATAGATAGACTTTAGATTCCAAGCAAGATTAAAAAAACAAAGTAATATACTGGAACTGGATTTTTCTTTGAACTTTCCATCATAAACAATCTAATTTTTAAAAAATCTTGTGTACTTGATGTATAAATATTAGATACTTTAGTCACTTTTATCTAAAATGAGCTCCAGTTCTAATGCTCATGTCATAAGGAACAGCTAAATTAATTTAGTAATATAGTTTGGTGATTTAAGTTTATAGAGATTAAAACAGCCTTACTATATAACATAGGTATTTAGTTCATGATTAATTGGCCTTTAGAAAATGAGTATCTTAAAATATTAGTATCACGAAAATGTTTCCCACACCAAAGATTTTTTTAAAAAAATAACTAGTATTTCTGCATCTAATGAAACTAATTTTAGCAATCTTTTGTTCAATCTATGGCCTCTTTAGGCTTCTTAGACCAAATTGTAGCACAATTTGGTAGACTTGGCCCTGGTATTTCAATAAAAAATATATTGAGTAAAAATAAGATTCATTTAGTCATTCCTTGGTTCTGGGGGGGTAGAAAGAAATTAGAAAGCTATTTTCACCTCCCATTTATTCCTGTGTTTCTGTTAAACATCTCCATCCTAACTTGGTGGAGAAAGTTAAACTTGGCCCTCTGACCAAATTACTTATGAATAGGACACTAAATTGTGAAGTGAAAAGTTCAAAATAGAAACTACCTGTAATGATTCATGTAGTACTTACTGTTGCTTATGCCCTTTTTCCTTTTTCTCCTCCTCTTTTTTTTCTCCTGATATGTATCTTCTTAAAAGTGCCAATAAATGGTAAGTTTCCCATTTGCCCCATTGAAAAGGTGTGGAGAGAGTGGGAATGTGTGTATTACTTGTAGATTTTTTTTTTTTTTTTTACAAACCCAGCTGGTTCTATTGTGTATTGGCTTGCATGCAGTCATTTAACATTTCACATGTGATAAAGGCCATGATTAAAGCATGCTAAGTGGCCAGTCAGGCAACCTTTTGTTTTCTCCCCTCTTGTGTGTTTGCGTGTGTGTGTGTATGTCTCAGTATGTTGTATCAAATCCACAGTTCATTGTAGTCCTGGCTTTAAAAAAAAAAAACTATAAACCATTCTGTGCACTTTTATTTTGCTCACAAGGCCATCTGTAGAGAATTCATTTTATAATAAAGAAGAGTCAACTAATCTTAGAAAGAAACAAGTCTTGTTCTCCACCAAGGGGACTTGATGAAGTTTCAGGATGAAACTTCGATATGATTTAGCACACCGTGGCTGAGGGGCTTAATAACTCTCCTTGTCAATTAGCATTTGGAAATCTATGGTTTGGACTGCTTTGCAAAGCATAAATTCTTTGCCTAATTCCAATGAGTCTTGCTCTTCCCATTAAGAATTTCTGAACATTTTACTTTTCTTCTTTGCTGAAATATCACAAGAGGGTACTACAATTATAGATTTGGGTGATAACAACTGCCATTCTCTTAGCAGACAATGTATTTGAAACTCAGTTCAATGATCAGGTCCTGTTTATTCTGTGCCATTTTTTGTCTAGACGAAACCCACACGATGGCCAGTGATACAAGCAGCTTGGTCCAGTCCCACACTTACAAGAAGCGAGAGAACCCCGATGTGCCCTACCAGACAGGACAGCTTCATCCGGCCATCCGCGTGGCAGACTTACTACAGCACATCACCCAGATGAAATGTGCAGAAGGGTATGGATTCAAGGAGGAGTATGAGGTGAGCAAAATTCACCAAAAAAGCCCATTTCAAAAACCTTCTGGCCAATCATGTTGGTACTTTCTGCCTAAATTATAGGAAAATACAAAACAGATTCCCGCCCCCCCCCCCATCAGTAAGAAATGCATAGGATGTTCAAATGATGAAGACACTACTATTTGAAGGTCTTTAAGGTCTTGAATGTTTTAGAGTATTAAAAACTAAATGTGAAGTGAATGCCTGCTTTAATTATTTGTTTAATTCTATGGAAGGAGTAATGAAATTTGAAATTACTTAACCTACTATTCCCTTCTCTCTGATTTCTTTTTCCTTCCTTTGACTTTCTTATAAATGAAGCCTGAAACCCCAAGGTATTTTATAGCAGTCATCCATAACAGAAAAAGAAAATGTCTTCTTAAAAATTACAGACTATCTGTGCTTATTATATAATACTAAAGATTCTGATAAATATCATGCTTTAGGACAATAGTTATGGTCCTGCCAGAATGAACCACCTGTTATTACCTCTGCCCTCTTTTGTAGATAGTTTTCAGTGTTATTTTCTCAGATAGTAGCATTCAGTCTCAGCAAGACAAAGTACTTCCTTCTCTCAGAGTCCTTGTTGGAAGCTAGAATGTTAGAAAGCCATTGAGGAATCAGAGAGGTCTCTGATTTGAAGGAATCTGTTACAAGAAGCATGCCAGCATTTCCCTGACTAACCACCTGAAATCTGGACTTTTTAATGACTTTATATTTTATCTGATAAAGTAGATTCACTCATGAAACTTCCTAAAGTAGTGGGCTTATGCACTTAAAAGAAAAACAGAACCATAGGTACATTTTTCCCCCTAACACCTCAGAAGGAATGGTATTGAACTTGTAGTCTAGGTGCCTCAGACACATTAACTGTGTGACCCTGGGCAAGTTATTAACCTCTTACTGTCTAGATTACTTTATCCTTAAAATGGGCATAATAATAGTACCTATCTCATGGGTATGTTGTAAGGATTAAATGTCATAACACATATAAAGTGCTTTGCAAAACTTAAAAGGATTATAAACACACTAAAATACTAAACACTATTATTGTTCAGTCAATTTCAACTGTATCTGACTCTCCATGACTTCATTTAGGGTTTTCTTGGCAAAGGGAGTGCTTTGCCATTTCCTTCTTTAGCTCATTTTACAGATGAGGAAACTGCAGCAAACAGGATTAAGTTACTTATCAGAGTCACACAGCTATTAAAGTGTCTGTGGTTGGGTTTAACCTACCTCTTCCTAATTCCAGCATTGGCCATATGTCCACTGTGCCATGTAGCTGCCCATATATGCATACCAACTCTTATTATCAATAAGATACACTAAAATAACAGATTCCTATCCTACTCTATAGTTTCAGTATATCTTGTCAGAAGCAAATAATTTCCCGTCTGTTTCAGGTAGTCCCAAACTCTTATGGATATCAACATTGCTTCCTTGTGACATTTAAGATCAAATAACAATACCAGTTTTATGCCCCCGATACTTCCGTGTGTTTGTTTTGAGTTGAGCTCTCTTTTCTAGTCTTAATCACCAGAGACTCATTACAACAACAGAGCAACCAACAGTACAGATGTTTGTCATGTCAGTGATGTGCTTATGAGAAATAAGAATAGTGTTCTTTTGGTCCAAAACAATAAAACAGGAACTTGGTTATCCTTTTTTTTTTCTGCAGAGAAACTTTGCCAGGGCCATTTAATAAGGCTATACACACTTGGGAATGGTTGTATGTTCCTCAAGTTTTCTATTTGAGCTGAATAGACATCTTTTAGAGAACTAACCTGAAATTCTTGGGTTTAAATTTAGAATATAGTTTACATTGCATGGAAATGTGCTTTCTTTGCATATCACTTACCTTCCTACCCTTTTAGAGGACATACTTAATAGGATTAAGGAAAAGAACCAAGAAGATTAAAGTAGGTAGAAAAAGTGAAATTAAACTCATAATATATTAAGAAAAGTATAAATCCTGTGTAAAGGATGGTGCTTTGATGCTGTCTAGTACCTTGTATGCAAATGGTGCTTAAATGTTTGGTGATACTGAGTGCTAATGAGAAAGTGATTAGTGTGTCCATCAAGTAATCACAGATTAATCTAGGATCATTTGGGGGGGTGCTCTATTTTTCAAAGAGAATTCAAATCAGGTCCTCCTAACTTCAGGGCTGGTGCTCTATCCACTGTACCACCTAGCTGCCTCAATAAGTTTATTTTTAAGCAGATACTAACAATTCATTTATAATTATTACACCCGGTCACATATTTGTTAGAAAGAAGATGGAAAATGGGAAGAGTTAGACCAAACTAAGTGTTTCACATCAATGACTCCATAACCTCATTTAAAGTTGTCACAACCTGGCCACTTCCTATCTTTCCAGGCTTTTTCTGCTTTACTTCCCTCTATGGATTCTACAATCCAAGCTACAGTGAGTAAATCAGTGATGGAGCTTTTATTAAGCTCTTAGTATGTGTCAAGCACTATGCTAAATTCAAGGGATACAAAGAAAGGCAAAAATATTTCCTGCACTGAGGGAGTTTACAGTCTAATGGAGGAGATACCATGTAAATACATAAGTATATAGTAAATAACATGCAGAACAGATGGGAGGTAATCTTAGAAGAGAAGACCCTAGTAGCTAGAGGAACTGAGAAAGTCAGAAGGGGAGATTTGAGAAACTAATAGAGCTAAAAGAGAAATATGAATAGTTAGATATGAGAGATAAAAGTGTTATTTGAGGCAAAACAGCAAGCAAGCCAGTCTACCTGGATCACAGAGTGAATGAAAAAGAGGACTTACATAAATGCTTGTTACCTTTAATCCTGAGACATTGAAACTCATTAATTAGAGGTTGTGGCAGTTTAGACAAATCACCTTGGAAACTGAATGGAGAATGAATAAGTGTGAAGAAAAACTTGAAAAAGAGAAATCAATAATCTAGTTGAGAGCTGATGATAGCTTAATGTGGGTCATTCCAATTCCCATCTCCAGGCCTTTGTACTAAATTCTATTTATGCCTTATCTCCCTTTTGAACTCTGAGGGTAGAGACTGTTTTTGCCTTTCTTTGTATCCTCAGCATTTAGCTCAATGCCTAGCAGATAGATAGTGACTTGCTGGCTGATGGACTAATGTTCGTAGTTCCTCCAGAAGTTCAGATTGCAACCTGCTCTTGCCATCTGATTCTGGGATTGTTATCCCTGTTCTACTGTATAACATCTTTGAAGGATCTATCCATCATGCTGAAATCATTTCTTTAGTTCTTTTTCTCATTTTCTGGGTACAAGGGCATTTGTATTCTATCACTATCTATCTGGTATCTTTCTCTGTCAACATGTGATTCTAATCATTTTTTATATATTGTGCCTTATGTCACTTCTTATACATAGGTTATCAATGGAAATGTGGGACAGCCTTTTTACACTTGCCATGTGTCCCAAAATCCAAGCTAAAAGTGAAAGAGACTTAAATACATTGAGAAATTTATATTTCAAGATACCTGGATGGAGAAGATACAGACTGTTGTGCAAGAGGCCATCAGGATATGTTGACCTATATGCCTAATTTCTTATATCTAAAAAACTTAATGGGAATGAGCTATTCATAAGTATAAGGTACCATAAAGAAAATATGGGGAAAAGGCAGACTTTTAAAAATCACTTTCTAGTTCAGACTGTATCTTCATAATCATAATTTTGAGTGTTAGGTGCAGGAGCCCACTGTATTTATGTTTCTTCTTCTTTCTTCTTCTTCTTCTTCTTCTTCTTCTTCTTTTTTTTATTTTATTTTATTTTTTTTGCTGAGGCAATTGAGGTTAAGTGACTTGCTCAGGGTCACACAGCTAGGAAGCATTAAGTGCCTGAGACTAGATTTGAATCAGGTCCTCCTGACTTCAGGGCTGGTGCTCTATCCACTGTGCCACCTAGCTGCCCCTGTATCTCTGTTTGTTAATTATAAAACAGCATCTGACTTGCTGTAGAACAAAATTTACCTCAAAGTCTCTGTTCCAAAAGAATGTCTACCATAAATATGTTAAAATGAAATAAAATCACTTAATAGAAGATAAACACAAAGATAACTATTAAACAATCCTTTGGTAATATTAACATTAATTGAGATAAAAACAGAGGTTGAGAAACTGAAGTATTCAAACTGTCCTAATTTCTAGGGCAGAGTCCAAAAGGAAAAGATATCCTTACAGATGGTGAAAGCATTTCTGTTTATGGATGGTAGTGTGACAATAATGGTATAATTGCTTCTTGGAAAGATCACTTGGAAATACCACTAAAAAGAGAACCCCAAGATTCCACAGAGGAAAAAAGAAATGTATGAAGAATGAATACCTATTTTCCAAACTGTGATACCCACAGTACACGATGAATAGACCATTAAGTTAATCCCGTTGGTACTTATATGCTACAAAGAGACAATAACTAAGTCCATAACAATTAATCAATCAATGAGAATCTGTTAGGTGCCTGATATATGCAGGACATTGTGCTAGATAGTAGGAATACAAATAACTCCTACTAGTAATGTGCTTCTGAGGGAAAACCAATCTTATCTAAGTATATACAGAATTAATATAAAAAGAATAAATTTAAACAAATAGTCATTTAGTACAAGTTGGTTTGAGATGGGAGGCACTCAAAGTTGAGAGGATCCAGAAAAGTGTTTAGCTGTGTCCAGAAGGAAGATAAGAATTCTACAAGATGGAAATGAGGAGGAAGCACAATTTAGGATTTGAAAAGAGTGAAAGCAAAGACAGTGGAGATGGGAGATGGGGTGTTATGAATGAAAAATTGAAAGAAGACTACATCACAGAATAAAGAAGAGGGACAAAATATACAGTGAAAATAGAAAGATTGTTAGGGCAAGGCTATGAAGATCATCCGAAAATAAACAAAGTATATATGATTCTTAAGGCAATAGAAAGATACTAGAATTTACTGAGTAAGAGGATATTAGATTATGAAAAATGATTTAATACTTTGCGTGATCCTGAAATGCTCCATGGCCCTCAAATCCATCTTTCTAATATCATTATTCTTTCAGTTATGCTATATTTCAGGGAACCACCACAGTAGCCAAAGAATCAAAACTGAATTTGATCCAAGAGAAATGGACAGCTCAAATGCTGTCCTGCTACCTGTGAAATGTTAAGACTTATTTCTAGGGCTCCCAATCTTTTTGCAGTCTCCTATGAAACCAAGAGGAGAAAGAGAGGATTTCTGTTCCTTTCTGTCCAATACTTTGTGAATCTCTGAGTAGACCTTATAGTTTCTTCTATCTGTTCTCTCTATATATTTATATATACCTGGTTGTTACTATATTGTCTTCTGATTAAAATGAGGTCCTTGAGGGCAAAGGATTGTTCTTGCCTTTGTTTATATCTTCAGTGTTTAGCACATATCTTGCATATATTGAGAGCCTAATCAATGCTTCTGGATTGACCAACTATTCAATAATGAAAAGAAATAAATTCTTGAATTCATATATATGCATATAAAAGATAAAATAAGTTAATTTTTCATCAGGATTTTTATCAGGACAACTGTATTCAGTATATAACAATACTTTTGGAATGATAAAGTTGTTTGGCATTTATTGGAACAGTTATATGAATTAGTGAGACACTCGATTATCTTTGTTGTCAACCGACAGGATTTGGAGTTTGGGTTGTTTTTTTGTTTGAGAGGCTAATTTTAGTATAGTTTTTTAAAAGAGATAGCCACCAATCATATTTAGGTTCTAGTTTGTTTCTTGTGTTTTATTTGTTTTAAGAATTGGTCTGATGATCCTGATTCACAAAGATAAATTGCTCTAAATGGAGTCATAAACACAGTAAATAAGAATAGCTATGGTCCTCTAAAGGTAAATAAAAAATGTTATAACTTCATTGATTAAAAATCAATTCAAGTTTCTAGTTATTGCCATGATCCATTAGCTTATCATTTACTGGGTTGCTATCCTTTTCTTCCCTCATTTAATAAAAAGGATTTCATATACAAACCTCATTTATTTGGTTTTAGTGAATCCCAAAATGGTTTCTTTGCAATTTTTTCAGAACTTAATGTTCCCTTTCTTTTCCCCCACTCCTCAGCTTCTTAGCCTTCTTTCTAATCCTCATTTTTTTCATCAACTACTGATTTTGAAATAGTCCAATACAATGTTACAGCTATTTAGTGAATATTGATTTAGTGAATACTTCCCCCCACAAAGTATCTATAACTTAGTTTGGAAACTTTATGATGTTTTAGCACCCTGGATAGATCCTTGGTAGAGCTCTACAGGATGATAAGGTCAAAAAGTGCACAATATGAACGAGTACAGATTAGTTTTGATTTGCTTCATTTGAAGAAGTACCTACCTAAGTGACACTATAGTCCTTTTCCATACTTCATTCCTGACTCCTCCTCATCAAAATTCTTTCTTCCTGGCTTCCTCCTCTCTTTATTGATGTCTGCCTCTCCTAGATTGCTATTTTAAGAAAAGTCTCCATCATGTTTTACTTCATTCCCTACTCTCACTCTCTGTTGTTTAGTCATTTCAAATTACTTTAGTCATTTGCTTGACTCTTCATAATCCTATTTAAGGTTCTTGGCAGAGATAAAGGAGTGGTTTGCCATTTCCTTCTCCAGCTCAGTTTACAAATGAGGAAACTGAGGTAAGCAGGGCTAAGTGACTTACCTGGGCTCACAAAGCTAGTAAGTGTGTGAGGCCACAATTGAACTCAAGAAGAGGAGTCTTTCCGACTCCAGGCACTCAGTCACTTAGCTGACCCTCTTCCACAGTATTATACCCCAAACATGAAAATAATAATATGGATCTTCACCTGAGGATGTATTTTTGTTCACTTTCTGTTTTCCTGAAGAATGTTTCTCTTGCTATATAGGCAAATACTTCTGCAATTATTCTGTGGATTTCATTCCATTGTTAAAATTCTGAAAATACTGAAGATCTTTCTTTTTTCCATATTGAACCTATGATTTCTTTGGCATAGAGAACACCTGAAGAAGAATTTCCCTCCAATAAAATACATGGACTCCTTCATTGAAATATTCAGTCATATATAATGCCTTTGCCTTTGCCTTTGCCACTGAGAGATTATGACCTCTCCACAATCATAGTAGCCAGTATTTTCCAGAACTTGGTTTTGAATCCAAGTCTTCCTCGCTCTGAGCCTGATTTTCTATATTAAATTTCCTCTCTTATTCGAGATCCTGGGACTTAGAACAAAAGAACTAAAAGGGCAACTAGAGATCATTTATGCAAACGCTCTCATTTCTTAAATGAAAAAAGTGATGTCCATAGAAATTAAATGATTCATCCTTCCTCCCAAGGTTGTTGTGAAAATTTGTAAAGCACTTGGCATAATGCTTGACACATAATAGGTGTTTATGAATGGTTCTTCCCCGTTCCCTTCCCCGAAATGATGCACGTGACAAACATAAATACCACTACCAAGATTCAGATGAAAATTTTTTGACTTCAGATTCCAAACTTTTGTCACTCAGGAACATCTTTGGTATGCCCCAAACCAAAGATTTAGGGTTACTGATGTTCTCTGGTACAAAGATTCTTATCCTATGACTCATGACTCCCCATATGGGATAGCATAAGTAAATATGGGGATTGTGAAATGATGATTTATTATCAATAAATTGTTTGATTTGTATACTTATTTTATATTCCTGTATACCTGGGGTCACATAAACATATCCTGGGTAAAAAGGAGTCCCGAGTGGAAAAATATTAAGAAGTCCTGCTGTAATTGACCCAGTTCTGCCACTTGCTATCTATATGACTTTGGGCAGATCATTTAACTACTCAATTTCCTTTTCTCGAAAATAAGAGACTTGAACTAGGTAACTATTAGATCCTATCAACCTCTAGATCAATTTGTTTTCTAAGCCTTGATAGCTATGAAGTGGTTCCCAGGTCCATGTGATGTCAAATAAATGATACCATTTTGGTAACTTGTAGTTGTTCATTTGGAGTTCAGTCATGTCTGACTCTCTGTAACCCCATTTGGAGTTTTCTTGACAGAGATACTGGGGTAATTTGCCATTTCCTTCTCTAGATCATTTTACAGATGAGGAACTGATGCAAACAGGATTAAGTGACTTTTCCAGCTAGTAAGTGTCTGAGGTCAGACTTGAACTCAGAAAGAAGAATCTTTCTGACCCTAGGTCTATCACTCTGTGGTTTTGTTTGTAACTAAATTATGACTGCTGAGGAATCTTCCCCAAGGTGGGGAAATGGGGTGGGAGATCTCCTCTGGTCAGAGCTGCAGGTCTTATGCAAAAGAATGCATAACCTGTGTAGCAAAAGGAGTTTTATTTCCCCTAAGAAGACAGTTTGCTAGGAAGTTTGTGGTGTCCTGCTTCCTAGAGCCCCCAAGTTGGGGTGACAAAATGTACCATGCTTTCTAGAGCCCCCACACCAGGGTGAAGAAGTGATTGAGGCAGGACTCCTGAGGATGGTGGAAATATAGGGTCCATTTATTCCAACCCTTTCCCCTTTTTGTACTGCACATGTGGGACCACATGAACCACTTGCTATTGTATGTAGTTTGTCACGTGGTATCATTCTGCTTCAACAACACAGGTTGTTACTGTCCCCTGACTTCTCTGCCCTAAGGGCAGATGGGGAGCTGAACCAGACATTGTCAGCAAGTTCCCTCTTCGCTGAAGGGTCTTATTCCTCACCCAGAATTCCCCCCCTGTCTGTGGTCCTCTACAGAAGGCGGCCTTCTTAGTGGGCAGGCAATATAGCAAAAGTGGGTTACACTAAGAAGATATCTTCACCAGTGGGCAAGGTCCTGTTACCAACTTCTGCAAAGATTCAGGGTTCAGAGTTGTCTTTTATTAGAGTCTGAGGCTTGGGGTTTCAATTCAATTCAATTAAACTGGGAGTTTGAATCACTCAGTGTTGATTATGCCCCAAATTTAGATTTCCAATTGAAAAGAGATTACTTATTTTTGGGGTTTCCCTTAAGGACAGAAGGGTGTGTCCCCTCCAGGGGAGAGCTTGAGAGCCCCTCTCACAGATTAAAGGGAACATAGTTTCAGGGGCCCCCCAAAAGGTTAAAGGGGACACAATTTACATCACAGGTATGACTACTGGTGTGTTTGGCTTTTCCCTTCATAACTGTGTACCATCTTGCCTTTCTAGTCTTATATTTTACCCTTTCCTTGCACGCAAAGATCTAGTGACATTGGTCTTCTTACTATTCCTCCCACATGACCCTCCATTTCCCAACTGCATGCTTTTCTCTGGATAGTTACCATGTCTGAAATGCTCTGTCTTCTCACTTTCTCTTCCTGGCTCACCTAAAATTCCACCTTCTGCAAGAGATCTTCTGTTGTCACTGCATTCTCCATGTGATTACCTGTCATATGTACTCTGTATATCCTATACATAAATAAATGTTTGCATGTCATCTCCCCCATTAGAATGAAAGAATGGAGTATTCTTGAGGACAACAACTGTGGTTTTTGCCTTTCTTTATATCCCCAATATGTAGCAGAGTGCTTGGCACTTAATAAACAGCTAACTTTGTTGGCTGACTGACTAAATTAGCATAGACAGGATTAAAGGTAGGGTTTGTATGCAAATTATCTTTTATAGAAAATCTTTTACCTTTAGCAGGGGATAGAGTGAATGAATAACATTTTGGGGAAGGAATAACAAGTCATTGTATTCATCTTCAGGGCTCAATAATTTCTTTGTCAAGTGTCATGTATAATCAAAAGTGCTTATTATAATGAAATTATTAAACGAATAGGCAGATTTTTATTGTATTCATTCTTGTGTACCTTCAGAGATTGAGAACAGACAAAATTATAGTGTTTTTTTTAAACTATAGCATCTATTCAACCTTTTATATCAAAAATAGAATTTTTATAATTGTTTAACTTAGGAAAGCTCTAAGGAATGGTATTTAACATAGGAATCAGAATGCCCTTACTTTAAAAAAGGTTTTATTGTTACCACTGGTATAATAGCATTTCAGAAAAAAAAAAACATTAAATTTTATACATTTGGGTCAAAATAACATTGGCCCTATTATTATCATTAGATAGGGAACTGAAAAATATGAACAGCCTTCCCTGTTATGTAATGAGAACTAAGAAAGTTTCAATATTGTTTACCTTTTGTTATACTCAGAAAAGTAAATAGATAAGGGCATTTTTTTGTACTGAAAAACTGCAGTATGCTTGTATTTCTATAGTTCTGTGTGTTTGTCATAGAATACTAAGCCCCAAGACCTGTTGAAATAATCAATTACTTCAATATGGAAACTTTCTCTGGGGATAAAATACAAACAGTTTCTATACTTCTTGCTATGACTCCTACCGAGTAACGATCAAGACAACCATTCTGGTTTCTTTGGTTTTCTCCATTCCATATGCTGTGAAAAACAATTTATCCAGATTGTAGCATTTTTTTTTGAAATGGAGGCTTTCTCTCTGTTGACACTGATTTTCAACCAATACTCTTTTATCTTTTCAAAGATAAAAGTGTCTGAAAATTGGCCTAAGCATTGGAAGAACTCATTACTGATGAAGTATCAGGCAGATGAATGTCCAAATAAAAGAAAGAAACATATGGTAGGGATGAGACTAAGAAGTGTTCACTGTGAACTTTTTCATTTGATTTTGGTCTAACAAGATAGTCAGATTGCACATCTCACCAGGGAAATATAATAATTTGATTCAAAAGAAACTCAGACATGAATCACAATAAAAAAGTAAACATGCTGAATTGAACAGAAAATGGCACATTGTCAGCTGATGGTGGTTCAGAGTTCTCAGGAGAAAGACAAAGTGTAAAGGGCACATTTGTTTATGTTGCTATGAAATAAGGATTTCAGTTCTTTTCCCCGTAGGCAAAAAGAATCAGACTCTGGTAAGTCTGCTGGGAGAACTCTTCTGTGAATCTCTGAGATGGAGAAAGAGACTAACTTCTTCTCCACCATCCCCAAACACCTTTCTCTCTCTCTCTCTCTCTCTCTCTCTCTCTCTCTCTCTCTCTCTCTCACACACACACACACACACACACACACACACACTTTCACACATGTCCGCAAGCTTTTCAGGATTCATATCTATAAAATGATACTTTAGTATGTAATATTAGCTCACCTTTATGTCATATTTTACAGTTATATTTTACTCTTTCAGAGGAAACTAGAACCTCAGATAAATGACTTGCTCAAGGTTACATGGCTCTTTAGCAGGAGAAGACTAGTTCCCTGACCCCATTAGTCCAGGAAGTCAAGCATCTTGTACACTGTTATTTTTTTCAGGGCTCTATGGAACATTGGCACAAAATACAGAAGAATTTAGGGTACAATTGCAATTCTCATATTATCCTAGTCCTTATAATTTCTATGTGGAACATAATCTTTCTATTCTCTGATTCCATTGCAACATAAAATAATACTATAACATTGAACATTTGTACAAAGCTTGAAAAGAAAAGGGGACAGGAAGAGAGAATTATTTTCCTCTCTGAGTGAACATTATTTTTTTCTTGTGGTAATGAATAATGTTTTCATGTGAATTATTTAGGGAAATATATAAAGATAAGAGACATTTGGGCTATCCTTCCAGTAGATGGATAGAGAAGATTCTGTTACCAACTTTGACAACTGAAGTTTAAATTTATATATAAAATAAATCTAGTAATTTATTAAAAAAATTTTAAATTAACATTAAATAAATCAATTAAAATAAATGTTAAATATAAATCAATGTTCGTAATAAGGACACAAAAAACCCTAGAAACCACCTTAGCCAGCAAAGCTTTTTAGGTCCTCACCAAATATTCAGAGCAAACCAACTCCTTATAAAATATAAACTTTTTCATAAAATGTGTAAAGGATGGTGACAATGAAAGATTAGGAACAATATCACTTTACCAAATAACTATTGATGGCAAAAACAAGTACGTTTAGAGAAAACTACCCTAGAGACTTAACAAAGCAAGTGATCCTAAGTATATTTAAGGATGAAACTGGAAAAGGAAAGATAGACTCAAAATGGCTGCTTAAAGATTTTTGTTTCAAACTCTTTCCTCATCAAAGATAGGAAAACCATTATATTTGGACTCTTAACATCACAGATATCACTTGTACTTCTTCAGTAAACAGAAATGATACTAATGAAAACAACATACGAAGAATATGCAAGGGAAATCTATATTGAAAGGTACCAAAAACATTTTTAAAAAACCCCAAATGTTAGACCTTATTAATGTAAGAGTAATCGAGAAAATGTTAACTACTCACCTATATGCCAACTTTCCTATGCATTTTAAATTTTTATGGGAATAAACCATATATATATAGCAGCAAAATTCCATGGTATGTCACACCTTTACCATCATTCAGTTCACTGAAAAATATTTAAAAGGCCCTATTGTGTTTATTATTTGTTGACTTTAAAGAAAGGATTTTAATAGAGCAAAATATCTACTTAAATGTTCCCCTCAAACAAGATATCTACCATACATATATTTAAATTATGATATTTAATTTCAATCATTATCATATATTAAAGTAATATATTAATTAATAAGTACATGATTTTACATGGAAGATATACTAACAGAAATAATTCTCTCCAGTGTCTCTCTAACGAATCAAGTTAACACATAAAGTTGGAGTTACAGACTTGCCAAACATGTTTGACACTGTAATGGAAAAAATCCAATGCAGAATTAAATTAAAGAGAGATTCTCAATAGGTCAAGAATTTTTTTTTCTTGTCATGAGTGCATTTGGCAGTCTGGTAAAGCATTTAGACCCTTTCTAAGAATATTTTTAAATCTACAAAATAAAATACAAAGTATTATAAGGAAATTAATTATATAAAAATATAGCATGTGTATAGATAAATCGATATAGATATCAATACAGATATTTTAAAGTTCACAGACCCCACATTTGAATAGACTATAAGGTCTTTTGAATGGGGTCCAAAAGCTCTACAGAATAGTCCCTGTAGGGAAGAATATTGTACTGATTGCATCAAGCTCAGCAACATTGTAAATGAGTTCCATAATCACTCAAAAGAGTTCCAAAAACTGGAAATTAAAAGCAAAACACACAAAAAAAAAACACAAAACAAAATGAAAAATGTCTTTTGTATAGACTGTGATACACATTTAAATGGCCAGCTTGTAGAGCTTAACTATCTGTGGACATCACTTAGTCCATCAAAAATCATTTATTAAACTCCCATTGTGTGCTAAATATTTTATTAGGTTCTGGGGTCACAAAAACAAAAATGAAATAGTCTGTGCTATAATGGAGTTTATGTGTTATTAACTATTAAAGTGTGTGTGTGTGTGTGTGTGTGTGTGTATAGAGGGGGGGAGGGAGACAAAGAGAGACAGAGGTGGGGGGAAGGGATGAAGGGAGGAAGATGGAGAAGTGGAGGGAAAATATAAAAATAAGGGATGACTAGCAGATGGGGTGAAGATAAAAAGCATCAAGTAAATGTGTTGCTTAAACTAAATCTTTAGTGAAGAGATTCCTTGACATGGAGGTAAGGAGGGACTACATTCCACACATGGGAGATCTCCAACAACAACAAAAAAAAGATGGTAGATAGAATACTATATGTAAAGAAAAGTAAAAATGGGCCAATTTGTTTAGACAGTGTAGTGCAAGAAAAGAATGACATAAATGAGAATGAGATTGGAAAGATACGTTATAACTAGGTTGTGTAGGGATTTAAAAGACAAATTGAGGAATTTATATTTGACCCGAAAAGCAAATGTAATTTAATAAGTAAGAGAGTGAAATGGTCAAATCTGAACTTAAGGAAAATCAATTTGGTAGGTATGTGAAGGATGGCTTGAACTGAGAGTAAGACTAAGCTAGAACTCAATTAAGAGACTAATGCAGTAGTCCAGGTGAGAGGTGATGCAGGCCTGAACTAAGTTGGTAATTACATAAGTGAAAAAGAGATGGTTGCAAAATACATTGTGGAGCTAGAAACAGCAATAAATAACCACTGATTAAATACACAGAGTGAAAAAGGGTGAGGAGTCAAGGATAAGGCTAAAATTGTAAACCTGGGAGACTGTAAGAATTATGATACTCTTGATATAAACAGGGAAGTTCAGAAAAGGGATATATTGGGGAAGAAAATAATAAATTCTATTTTGAACATTTTCTGTTTGAGATGTCACTGGAGCACATAGTTTGAAAAGTGCTACAGGAAATTGATAAAGGAAATCTATATACAAAATGTGTGTGCAAGGTTTTTTTTTTTTTGTTTTGGGGTTTTTTTTTGTATTTTCTGGTTTTTTTTTTTTTTTTAATAAACAGAAATTTATTTCATTCCCTCTCACTGCATTAAAAATATAATGCACATAGTAAAACAAAATAATTTCCCTCATTGGCTATGTTCAAAAAATATGTCTCATTTTGTGTTCTGTGTTTCATCACTATTCTGTCTGGATGCAAGCAAACTTTATCACTTTTTCCTCTGGAATTATGGATGGCCAGCCATTTTGTTGATCAGAGTTCTTAAGATTTTCAAAGTTTTGTTTGTTTTACTTTTTCAATGTTCTTGGAATCATAGAAATTGTTCGTCATTTCATTACTCTTCAGTTTATACAAGTCTTAAAAACTGTCCATTTTCAAAATATTGATGTTACAATAAAAATAATTTAGATCTGTTCATTTTACCACATCATTTCATACATGTTTTTCCTTGTTTTTTTTTTAAAAAATGATCTCTTTCCTGATTACTGTACAGTGGTATTCCATTCACAATCACATACTTTAATTTATGAGTGTGTAAATAAATCTTTGCCAAATTCTGCAAATTTAGGTGAGATTTCCTTTGGGAAATTGCAAAGTACTTTTTGATGAATGTTAGAAGTTTGAGTCCTGAAACAAAGACCCATAAATGCTTTTATAACATAAATATTCTTAAAGAGAAGCAATATAGCATAGCTGATAAAGATATGGTTAGGAAGATTTGAATTTAAATCCTACTTCTAACATATACCTTAGGGTTTTTGAAAGAGGGTAGTAGTAGTCTCCATAATAAGAGCAAGTTTTCCTATAGCACTTAGAAGTTTACAAGGTGTTTTACACAATTTTCTGAGCTGGTCCTGACTCAAGTCAATTCCAGGGTAGTAAAGGTTTGATAATGGAAGAAAATTACACTTGTAAAATAGATTAGCTAGGAGCAGGGAGGAAGATATTCAACAAGGATATTCATTGAGTTCACATCAGGTTGTTCCAGCTGAGCTACTGAGGCCAGGGATATTCACTTAGCTGAATCTTCCACTACAGTAGTTATAATAAATAACTATATAATTGAGATTCTCTGCTTCCTTCTTTGACTTCTTTTAGATATTAGCTAAACTGTACATTCTATAAGAACTCTTTCTCCAGTCTCCCTTAATGCTACTTCTTTCCCTCTGATACTGACTTCATTATATCTTGTTTGCACATAGTTGTTTGCACATTGTCTTCTCTATTAGATTGTCAACTCCTTGAAAACCTGGGTTGTTTTAGATCTTTGTGTCCTTCCCCTCTCCCCCCAATGCTTTGTGTACTTTGCACATAGTAGAAATTTAATAAATGCTTGTTGTATTGATTTGGCTATGTAATAAATATTGAATTGCGTATCAACATAAAAGGACCATACTTTGATTTCTTTCATGAAGAGAACTTCCCAATCAAGGAAATTTCCTCTACCAAAATAGCTTGGCATCTACTCTGTAAATTAGTCTTAGACCTTAGGGCTGCCCAGACCTCTAAAATGATTTGCCTGTAGTCTCATTTATATAATTACAGTGTATAACTATAAGTAATTAAAAATATGTGTAAAATATAAATACATACAACATGACATTGTAGACCAATATCTGACCTTGGAGTCATACATTGGTTTAGAGTCCTCTCATTTCTTCAACATATTAGGCAGCTAGGTAGCACAATGAACAGACCACTGGACTAGAAATACAAAAGATGGAAGTTCAGATTCATCCTCAGATACTTAGCAGCTGTGTAACTCTGGACAAGTCCTCATCTTTAAAAAGGACATCATAATTTAACCCCAGATATCTCTGTAACACTTTAAATTGCAGAGTAGGGCAGAAGGAGAAGGGAGAGAAATGATTAAGCATTTATATAGTACTTACTGTGTGCTTTTACATATTACAGAAGAATTATACATAGGTAGATAAAGTTTCATTATTGTTCCAGTCAGACAGACAGATAGAGATAGGGATTGAAATTGGGATATTCCAGTGCTATCTTCTCTTTACCCTCACCTATTTCCTTAACTAGACTTTAACCTTACTTCCAATCCTCATAATAAACCAATCTAGGTTTCCTGGTCTGTAAAATCCTTCACAGGGAACCTCTTGCGCCGCCAGAAAAGAGTTCCCCAAAACTTGTGTCAAATCCCAAGAGTTGCAGGGGAACCAAACCCCTCCATTTGATTCCCTGAACCCGAACCTGCCACTAGACCTCATTTAACTCTCTGCCCACCAGAAACCCTAATTTCACTTGGGTACCCCAAATCTAAACCTCATCAAGATAAGGATCTTCCACCACCAATACATATTGACACTTTCTCTATAATAAAATAATCAATGATAAACGTATAGGAGCACTGAATATATAGGAAACAAAAGACCATGACCATTAGTTGGTAACAGAGCACTTCTTGAAAAACATATAATAAATATACTTGCAGCTTCAGAGTAGGGAAAAAGGGCCCAAAACATAGACAATAGTGTCCTGGCACCTAGTGCCAGCTTTGGGTTGACTAGGTATGTGGCATTGTGGACATAGCACTTCAACTATTTAGGCCTCAATTTAATAATTTGTAAAATGGTAAAGTTACCCATACATATAACCTGTAAATAAAAAGCTATTTAAAAAAATAATAATTTGTAAAATGGAGGAACTGACTCTGAACTTTTAGCTCTAAAATTATGTGACTGTATAACTCCGCTATGGAAGGCATTCACCTTCTTTCCCTATAATTTTCTCACAATTATTTCTCTAGTATAGAAACTTTCTTGAATACTTCAGTAGAGCCATGAGTTCAACCACCTAGAATCCTCCAACCACCTGGAATCTTCCCTCCACCCTTGCAGATAGCAATCTATCATGCTTTCTATTCTTCAATGCAGTGTAAAAACAAATTTATTAAATTATATAATGGAATGAGATTACTGTTTTAATTTGTAGCTGCTGGGTGGCAGAGTGGACAGAGCTTTAGACTTGAAGTCAAGAAAACTCAATTTCCCTCCCTTAGTCTCAGTTTCCTCTTCTGTTAAAGAAAAATAATAATGGGACCAGCCTCATAGGATTGTTGTAAAAAATCAAATAATATATACAAAATGCTTTTAAAGCTTTAAAATACTATATTAATATCTGCCATTATCATTATCCTCTAAGTTGAGAAGAGAGAATTGGAGAGATTGTGCAAAATCCTCACCCTTAATAATATTTTATGAACACTTCTGAAAAGTCCCCTATCCTATAGTTTTTCAAGAAATTTTTTGTCTCTCTTTGTCTGGCCCTTTAAAATACAAAGGATGAAATTATATGTTCTGTCCTTCTATCATATACCTTCCCCTGATTCCAAATAAGAGTTGTTTTGCATTCTGACAGCTGCTTTTCATAGCTTTGTCAGTGACAAAGGACTAGTAGGTGAAGGAGTAATCCTATTTACCAAAAGAAAAAGACTCCACTGCCCTTCAAAATCCTTAGGGTTTGGATTTTTTTTTCTCAGTTCATTTACTATTCACCTCTCCTTTTACTAAGATCAGCCTCTGAAAGGTAGAAAGGAAAAACAGCTTTCACATTGTTGACTTTTTTCCCTCCTCTCTCTGATTTTGCTCCCCTTTTGCTCTCAGAGATTTTTGTATTTAGGAAACAGGGAGTTGCTTTTCATACTTAAATTGTCTATCAACTAAAAGAAATGGCTTGCATATATTCTAAGTGCGCCATCAGTGCTGAAGGAGTAGGACTTAATAAAAAAGACCTAGGTATTTCAGTGGGATAGGGTACCTCCTCACTAGGTGAGGAAAGTACCTCAGCTAAAGCAGGTTGATATGTCCCCAAATTATAGTCTTAAGTCTTTAAGAATATATATCTGAGATACACGTTTAATTCAGGCCTTCCTGACTTAAAAACCATTTTATATTCCCTAAGCCATATCACCTTTTACCTGTCCTCTTCAGGCTTTTCTGCTCCATTGGGAGTAGATAGCAGTGAGATGGAGAGAGGGAGCGTACTACTAAGAATAATTTTAAATGCTTTGCTTCTGGGTCCCTCTGTGGAATTTGTGAAATTTAGGGAAGGAATAAGTCCATTTTTTTTTTCCATGTCTGGTTGGTAGAAGTCTGGACAGCTCACAGCTGTTTCCTTTCTGCTTGCATTTCAGAGATTACTCCCCTCTATGTAGCTCTCTCTAACCAACCTACAAACTTTCAAGATGCTCTTTTTTCTTATTTTTATATTCCACAGCACCAGCTGAGTCAATCAATTGCCACAATCAGTGCAGGTTATTTTCTATCCCACAGGATACAAATAACAAACAAAACAGAACCATTGAAAGATGGGTGGGGGGAGAGAGAGGGATTGGCAGGCACTGTAAATACATTAACAACAACAACAGCTGTGCCTTTGGTGACTGTAGGAGCCAACTGATTTTTGACACATTTAAAAATTTTAATTTATGATGAGGAGGAAGAGACAAGTCCATAAGAAAAATATAGGACTTTGTCAGAAATTTTGAAATCAAACCTATTTGCAGCTGATTAAAAAGATCTAAAGTCAGTTTATGATGTTCATTAACAAATCACTTATTAAAATATAGTATTCATTTATTTTTGACTAATCCTAATCCAGAGTAAGGTTTTTTAACTTAAGCTGCTAGCCTTTTCAGAAGTTCCCTGAGTTTGCATGAGACAAAATATTGTATCTTTATTTCTTTTACCCACTAATTGTTAGCAAGGAAGCTAGGTGGCACAGTGCAAAGAATGCAGGGCCTAGTCAAAAACATTTCTTTTTGTGAGTTCATATCTGACTTCATCTACTTATTAGTTGTATGATCCTAGGCAAGTCACTTAGCCTCAACTTCAAGAAAGAAAGAAAGAAAAAAAGAAAGGAAGGAAGAGAGAGAGAGAGAGAGAGAGAGAGAGAGAGAGAGAGAGAGAGAGGAAAGAAGAGAGAGAGAGAGAAGAAAGAAGAGAGAGAAAGAGAGAGGAAAGAAGAGAGAGAGAGAGGAAAGAAGAGAGAGAGAGAGAGGAGAGAGAAGGGAGGGAGGGAGGAAGAAAGGAAGGAAGGAAGGAAGGAAGGAAGGAAGGAAGGAAGGAAGGAAGGAAGGAAGGAAGGGAGGGAGAGAGGAAACAGATGAGGGAGAGGGGTAGAGAGAAAGAGGGAAGGGAAAAGAGAGAGAGAGGGAAGGAGAGAGAGGGGGGTAGGGGAAAAGGGAGAGAGAGAAAGGGGGGAGAAAGAGAGAGAGGAGGAGGGAAAGAGGGGGAGGAAGAGAGGGAGAGAGAGAAGAAGAAAGAAACTTATAAGCTATGTCTACTTTGATTTCTCATCTATAAAACAAGATTAGTCATAGCACTTATCTTGTAGGATTGTTATGAAGATAAAATGAAATGCTAGTATTTATAAATCACTATATAAATTATAGCTATATTATTATGACTTTTATGCCATAAATAAACATTTCAATAGTATAGTGCCTTTAAGACTTTTTTCCAATATTTCATAATTTTGCTATTTGTTTCTCCCTTTAAAGCTTAGCAATGCCTTACTTTTAAAAGTTTAACCAAGAATACTTATTTTTTACATCTCTCAAGCCTTAGTGATAGTTTATGATTCTCAACATTTTCCAATTTATTTGAAGTACTTTGAGACAAATGTCTGACTTCCATTTTGAAGGCGCTTATAAGAATGTTCCTTATCTTGTCTGATAGAAGTTAAAACAAATTTCCTGCATTTGTTGTAATGCTTTTAGCTTTAGATTAGATTAGCCAGAAGTGCTGTAGCTGAGTGTCTAGAGTTCTTTGACACATGACATAATAAGCATCACTTTTTGCTGATTGTAAGTATTTACCCATTAACTTTCTGCCTTTCCTGGAAATACAGAGACAAAAACCTTGAACTCACATCTTAGTGGGGATGACAACACGAAAGTAACTATATCACATAGATCACATATACATGCACAGTATAGACAGTAATACAGCATAAATGAAAGGTAATTTCAGAGCCAATGTGTATATCTACTATGTATATTTCAAAAGACCAGTTTTCTTTGAATGTATATAGTTCTTCAACATGAAAGTTTGTACTCCCTCAAAATGACAAATGTTGGAGGAACTGTCAGAAAATGGACACATTGGTGCACTATTGGTAGACCTGTGAATGGGCCCAACAATTCTAGAAAGCTATTCGAATTCATATCTAAAAAGTGACTGAATAGTGCTTGCCTTTTCACGCCTCTATACTACAGCTATGCCTAAAAGTGATCAAAAAAGAGGGAAATGCCATTTATGTATAAACATAATTATAACTGTTCTTTTTGTGATGGCAAAAAAATGGATTTCTCCCTTCCATGAGATATCAGTAACCTTCATAAACTGTTGTAATAAAAATAATAAAAATTTTAAAATTAGGCTTTGGTGGCAAAGTTAATAGTGAAGAATACCTCTGAATTTAGTTAGTACGGCCATTGGATGTATGACACACATACAATCCATTGAGCCCATACTTTTAAATATGCCTTTTTACCTTGATGTTAAGACCAGTTAAAGGGTCATGCTCTTCTGGTTTAGATTTCAAAAGCCCAGTGAGTGAGGCTTCAGAGTAAGATTTTGATATAGGTAAATACATGCACCTATTTGAGGAAATGTAATTCCCTAGAATCATACAGGCAACTATCATTTCTATAGTGTGAAATGTTTAGCACCATTTAGCTCAATTGTTGTCAACTCAGAAGTACAATAAATTCCACCAATCATTAGAAAGGTTTTGGATTTGTTATAGCATTATAAATTCATAGAATAAATACTTTTTGTTCTCAGATGTGATTTGGAAAAGATTGATAATAAATTACAAGTAGATATAATTCAGAATGGTTTGCATAACACTTTACTGTATTTATGGTGAGCTGTTTGATGGGAACATTATGGTTTGAGCACTCCCCAAGAAATTAAATCCCACTGTTATTCACAGTTGAGATATACCCACATATGCTATTTCCTTTTTCCTTTAGTATTTGTGTGATGTATATATTTCTAGAAGAAGTGAGCTAAAAGGAGATGATCTTTTTTTAATTTAGCTTAGGATTCAAAATAGATACCACTATAAGTAGTATGTACCTACAGAAATTAATTCTATATTTATCTGATTTGATTCTTGATGGTAACAATTATTCCTGTTATTGTGCTGTTTTTTGGGGGGTTTTTTGAGCAGCATTCAGTGCTTTGGCACAGTACCTGTCAAACCCAATGGTCTCTATTGACAGTGCCAGCTCTAGTGATTTTCAGTGTCTAGACAGCAACAGATGTTCCCCATTCATCTAACTCTGTGTTACAGCTTTGGGATGCAAGGTCACCCAGATGTTGGTTTTGTCCTTTAAAGCTCTAGCTTTTTATTATCCAGTAAAAAGGAGGAAAAGTACTCTGAAATCAACCAGCCCAGCTCAGCTCATCTGAAGAATCCAATCTGTGATCTCATATTGGAGGTCCTATAGGCTTTTCAAATTCAACATGTCCAAATCAGAACTGGAATCATATTTTTTCCATTCCCAAAGTTTCCCCTCTTTCAAACTTCTGTATTATCACTAAGGACATTACCATCTTCTCCCTCACCCACTCTCATAACCTAGGTATCATGCTTCATTTGCTCCATATATCTAATATGTTGCCAATTCTTCTTTTTTCCCATCTTCATCACTTTTTGTACCCATATCCTTGTCTCTAATCACAGAGTTAAAACCCAGGTGCAGGCCTTCTCTCACCTGAACTATTGCAATAGCCTTCTAATTGATCTCTCTACTTCATTGCTCTCAATTTCAATCCATTATATGTTTTCCAGTCAACTACTTAAATGTCCCCCACGTACTCAATAAACTCTAGTGATTTCTTATTACAAGATGAAATACAAACTGTTTTGTCATTTAAAACTCTCTAAAATTAGCCCCCTTTTAATTGTCTTATAGTTTACTTTCTATCAGGCTCTTCTAGTCACACATTCTATGCTTTCTGTAAAAAAAGTGAATTTTGTTAATCAGCTTGTTGCTTAACCTCAGCAATGTCAGATCTCTCATTTCGCTTTTTTTTTTTTTTCTTTTCAGAACTGTATTGATAGGTATATTTTAAATTGGCAAAAATAGACTACTCATTTTAGAATTGAATATATGAAGCCTCAAAATTATTTTCATTTTCAGAAGACTTTTCATTCCTTGAACCTCCTAGTTTTTCTAATACTATTTTTTATTTTCTTTCCCAACTTCTAAGTACCTATGCACTATCCTATATTGTACTCTAACCTTTCTTCCTTTTTACTTCAATTTTATGTTTCCCCTTCTTTTCTTTTCCTTTTGCTTTCTTTCTCTCCATGTGCTAATGGATTCATTTAAAGAGCTGTTCATCTATTGCATATCATATACTGGACAAGAGATGTTCATCTGTTTGGTTTTTCCACTGTAGACTGTTAAATAGAATTCTTTGGATAGTAAACTGAGTAAATACATTTATAAACGGGAGCATATGGACAAACTTCTCAGCTTATTGATTGGTTTATTAATGCCATTTGGACCAAATGCTAGAAATTCTCCTTGTCTGTGGCAATGGTGAATTTGAATCTCCCTCTTTATATTATGCTTGCTATCAATAATAAAATGACAACCAAGTTATCACTGTTGTTCCACATTTTATATAATTGTATCATTATGTATGGAAGACACTTTGGAGGAGGCCTTTAATGTTGTATTTTGCTGTACCAAACCAAATGATTTTTATAGTCAATGAAAAATAAACTTCAATCTTGTATTCTTTGCATTTTTCAGTCAGCTGGAAGACTAAATATATAGTCTGTAGAATAATGTTTATGAAAATTTGTATTTCCTTTTTATATTTTCATCAAGGATGTTCTCAATACATATGTAAATCAGAAATATCAAATTTCCAAGTGTATCTCAAGGATAATTTGGAATTATCTAACAAAATAAATGGAAAAATATAATTCAAAAAATGTAAATTTGTGATTTTCTAATATACAGTTGACAGGGATCCATTTCTATTTGAACTTGACACCACTGGTATAGATCATTGTTACAAAAATTTCTGTAAAGCTTTGAATATAAGCATATAAAAAACCATATTTAATCATATTATTTATACCCTCAAATCATCTTTTTTGGTAGTACTACAATTCAAAATTTTATCCCAAACTTCTGACATTTCCCCTATTCTTGAGACCTTGAAAATCAATCTTTCATTGCCCTTAGAATCCCCTACAGCATAGATCTCTGAAAATATTTGGTCTGGTCAAACTATGTATTTGCTGTCTTCAGTTTTTTTGGTGCTGTTTCTACTATGTCATACTATACAGCATGGCTTGCCACTGTAGAATCTAAATGTGGTAGCGCTATTTTTTTTGATTAAGAAAATAGTTTGCTATAACAATGACAGATTTTCTCCATTTTTATCTCAATGTTTTCCTTCCATTTTCATCTTTCAATGCTTTTGTAATGATCTGGCTTAAATCAGTCTCACACCAAAATTTCTACAGACTCACTTTTCTAAAATTTCATTGCTTCTCATTGTTTTATGTTCTTCCTCCATGTTTCTGTGTAAGTTTTTCAAATTAGTTTATATTTTAAATCACCATTATTCTTTATGACTATTTCTCTTGAATTAGCAAAATGAGCAATTGTTTTCTGGTGAAATAATTTCTATGTTACTTAACCAAATTTAAACTCTGCCATTATCTAAATTTCCATAGGAAATGATGATGTTTCATGTTGGGGTTTGTCTATTACATTTTATTACCATCAAACAGGATGGATATATTTTAATTACATGCCATTTCTTCTCATTTTTTCCCTTTTTTTTCTAATTTGGCATTAATTTTGATCTAATATGTTGATAGAGTAAAAGAAATGTAATTGAGGATTCACACTGATGATTGGTACATTTTTATTACAGTATAATTTCATTTTTTGTAATATTATTCAGTGTTTGTCATGTTCAGTGCCTTCTGGATCTACTTTTAAAAACATGTTAATATTTGTAAGTATGAAGTCTCTGTATATTTTATAGATATTTATCCTTTTTCATTTTGTGGGTCTGATCCATGTTTTCCAAAAGTTTTTGTCACGGCCAAAAAACTTAGTATCTGGTGCCCATTTTATTGTTAAGGATCTTGTATTTAACTAGACTAGTTTCTAAACCTTAGAGCCAATCTTTTATCCAGGCTCTAATTACCTTTCCAGTATGACAAAGGTTGCCTGGTCTTACATTTTATCCACATAACCATCAAGAAACCAAGGTCATCTCCATGCTACGATGAAACATTGCCACAGGATTTTTGTGAAGGAGTCACAGGATTAAATATTATAAATTATTTTTACATGTTATATTACTGGAATGAGAGAACATAATAATTCTTTTATCCTTTTTGTATTGCATCTTTTTAAGCAAGCTGATTAATTTTATGTCTTTAAATTGAAATATTATACTTCTGTTTGTATATATTATTTATGACCTTGTACATTAGGTAAATTTTTTCACTCTCTTTATATCTTATCATCTCCCTTTAGGAGGCATAGAAAATCTTTTATGTGTTTGCTTCAGTATAAATTATACACGTGATGGTGAATGTAATTATAATGTGTTCTATGCATTGTATTTTTATGCCTTAGGTAATTATGCTCATGAGTTCATTACCAATTTAAAGCTAAATAGTTTTCTTGACTAACTTACTTTTAAAGTATTTTAGTATAATTCTTAAAGTTAAATTAAGATAATGTATCTACCTATAAACAATCTACCTACAAGCATTTTCTCTTAGGAAAAAAAATTATCTTCCCTCTGTCTCCATCTTTTGTGATATATGAAAATATTGGAAGGCCATAATTTAAATTAATAAGTCTTGAAAAATGACTCTCAGTTCCATATATAATCTTTCAACACTTCAATGGATCTGTATTATCAAAAGTCTGTGTTCACCAAACATATCAAAGGTGGTATGTTTGTAACCTGTGTTTTCTCATCCTTTAATAACAACAATAATAATGATAGCTTTCATAAAACATTTTAAGGTTTGCCAAGAATAATGCATATGTTATCTCATTTAATCCTTATAATAACCCTGTAGGTTAGATATTCTTTTTATTTCCATTTTACAAATAAGGAAAATGAGGCTGAGAAGTTAAGTAAATTGCACAAGGTTACGCAGCTAACAAATATCCTCTTGAGATAGCATTTGAAATCAGGTCTTACGAACTCCAAGGTCTGTGATTTTACTCCCCACCCTCTTATGGCTTTATAATCACAATATATATTTTCTTATAAATTCTACATAATGGGGTCCACCCTATTCACTAGAGGCTGTCCCCTCATATTTTGTTTTAACATTTTGTAGAAATCAACACTGTCTTTAGATAACATTTATTTCACTTTTTATATAATGCATATATTTTAAAATAATATTCCCTTACTTATTTAGATCCACCATGTGTCTTTACATTGCCATTTGGAATAACTGCAGTTGTCATTAAACTGATATAATAGCATCTACAGCAATGTGACTTTTATGGGATAATATTGGTATCTATAAAAAAAATTTAGCTTCTTTAGTGAAATACCTAAAAGAGTAGATAATCAATAATCATTCCGTACCCTTTATGTGCAAAACACATTGCTAAACACCAGAGGTACAAATATAGGTGAGGAGCTCACAATATAATGGAAGAGACAATATACATAATGTTGACCAGTGTCACGGAAGATATTTTGAACAAAATCTAAATAACCCTAACCCTAAATTCCCTATCAGTGGAGAGTTTCTAGAGATGCTGGTTTTCCAAGGTGACCTCATGTTTATGTATAGAGCCCACCTTCTTAAACTGTGGGTCATAAGCCCATGTGGAGTTTCATAACTGAATGTGGAAATTGCAGAATTATGACTTATTATCAGTAAATGTTTGATTTATATACCTATATGTTTGATTTATATACCTATATATACCACATAAAAATTTCTTGGGGCAAAAGAGAGTCACGAATGAAAAAAGTTTAAGAAGCCGTAGCATAGATCACTGTGGATCACCTCATTGAGATAAAATCTCAACTTCATATGAACAGTGAATGAAGAACTCAAGATATGGAACACAGTGAGCTGTTCATTAATATATTTTAATCCCTGCCCACAAAGAGTGAGGTGGGCCAAAAGTTGAATTAGATATAAAATATGCAACTGGATGCAATTTGGAAAATTACATGTTTCAAGTTCCATACCTTGCATTTTTACAAGTACTTTGATAGCAAGTTGAAAACATTAGTTCTAAATATTCATCTTATCAGCTGAATTCTTGAATTCAAATCATCTGGGTAAGCATGAAACGATGCATCTGGAAATTAAATCAAGCAAGTGATAGTACTGAATAATCACAGGAAAAAATAAAGACTCTAAAACCATAGATTTGAGGGCTGGGATGATAGGGCATAGTAATTGGAAAAGTTTTGAGAAATATCTTCATCAGAGAACTGGGAATAGGGTTTCCTTCCTGATTTTTCTTTTTTTTTTTCTTTTTTCTTTTTTTTTCTGGTGTCTCCAAAATGTCTCATTACAGGAAAGAACAGTGGGAATAATAATAGAGAGGAGATGAGAGAGAGATGAGATGGAAAGACAACACAGGCTTGATGCCAACTGGCAAAAAGAATACAAAAATGAAAAAAACTTTGTCCATTCAAAAGGTTCTAAGGGAAACAAGATTAGAAATGATTTATTGACCCTCTACAACTATAAAAGACCCAGAGTGACTTTTTAAGAGTGACACATTAATATGTGTGTATTGTTTCTGTGTGTGTGATTAAATTCCCAATAATGATTTTTGATTTCATAAACAGAAAAAACTGACATGAGAACTAATGCAGATTCATATCTTCTCTTTAGTTTTTAGAGACTAGCCTAGGACACTGAGAAGACAGTTGAAGTGCCTTATCCAAGGTTACAAAGCTAATATGTATCAGAAATGAAAATTAAAGCCAGATTTTTTCTGATCCCAAAGTCAGTTTTCTTTTCACTATGATATGCTTCCTCTGAAATCATATAAATAAAAACTTATTAATATTTCTACATAAATGTATTCCCTGACCAAAGTAACCATGCTTTTTGATCTATATAATCAGGTCATCCTTTTGACACTTCTTTCGTCTTCCTGTCTACTTAAGAAAGATTCTTACCCACTTCCAGTTCTGTAGATACCCTCCTAACTTCCTGACCATTAGGAGAGACAATTCCCTATTAAGAAAGCTATCTGTCCATGATCTAGATTTCTCAATTGACCTCTTATCCAATGAGGGACATATGCTTATCCATATAATGAACAATAACATTACTTTCCATCCAGGAGGGATGGTAGAATATAAGGATCTTAAGGTAGCACTTTGAGGGCAATAACTTTTTCTTTTTAATTTCGGCTTTAAACTTCTACCAACTATCCCAATATTTTGCAAATATTAGATACTCAGTAAATGCTTATTGGATTGACTTGGGGCCCTGGATATATCCCTCCCTAGATATTTCCATCGATGTGGACCATAAATCCTGGAATACAGGTCCATGTCCTCCTACTTTAGAGATAAAAATCATAGATCTAAAGTTGGAAGGGGTCTTCTAAGTCATCTAGTTTTATAGATAAGAAAACCAAGGCCCAGAGAAGTAAAATGATAGAATCAGGATTTTAAACCAGCTCATCTTGCTCCAACTATAGTGCATTATATTGTATCCAAGCTACCTGGGAGATGAAACTTCTGGTAACACTAGTAATAAACTCATTAGATATTCTAACCCTTAATGTCTCATATCTTAAAGATATTAATAATAAAGAAATAAATAGAATTATTTTGTGATAGAAATCCAGTCTTGGAATTAGAAAGACTTAATTCTCAAGTCTTACCTCTGACATAGTAAATTACAAACAGATTATTATTTTACTTCTATAGAAAGGTTTAGGAATTCTCTACACCTATGAAATAAATTATACATTTAAGTTAAAAATAACAATAGTAAAGGAATATTTACTGTTCCACCTTTTTCTTCTGTACCTTCTCTTACCTCCTACTGTTCCTTCAGTATCCCCTGTTCCTCCAGGATACAATGATTTTCTGTTGTACTACATTGGCTTTGCCTAATTTCAAAGATTGCTGGCTGCCCTACCCAACAATAAAAATTACATATCATTCATTCTGAAGTGAAGTCAATGACAGGAAAGAATCAGGACAGTGGCCATTGATGACAAAAATGATCCTTGATATGTCAAGCTTTTATAAATCAAAATTATTCATGTTTAGAAACAGCATTAACTACATAAGCTGATCAGATGAGTGGATAATGGAGGGAGAAAATGGAATTAGAGAAGCAATGTAAAATTCATAGAAATATATTTTGTTCCAAAACACTATAAAGGTATCCCAGTTTGCTTCTGCCCTTAAGAGAATTGCTGAGTTTTGGTTGAATATGAAGTTTGAGGCAGTGAGCCATTTTCATTTAAACTGTTCTCTTCTTCCAGAGGAACGAGAAGCAGGAATTGATCTGCTCCTCTATATATGTGTAATCTGTTGTCACTTCTTTGGTGCACTGGATGACATTGGTATTTCTCTCTGTGACACTGAAAAGCATTATTCATTGTCCTGCTGCTCTCAATGCTTTGTTAGTGAGTAAAGTAAATCTTTTAAGTCTTCAGTTGCCCTGTTAAGGTTTTTGGTATCCAGTTTCTATGCTCTAATTCTTATTTATAGCTTAGTTCTTATTTTATTAATATTAATGACCTTTTAACCATGTTTAAAGAACTCAAGGAGAGTGGAGAGCAAGGAATTTAATTTGCTTTTGCACAAATTTCTTTTTTCTTATATATGAACTTTAGAAACTTTGATTAGGACATTGATAGGATGGTGTTAGTACCTTTCAAGAATTCTAATAATTAACACTATGAGTTGCTATAAAGGAGGGGAAAGGAATAAGCATTTATTAAACACCTACTATGTGCTAAGTACTGTACCAAGCACTTGACAACTATTTCTTTTGATCATGAAATATCATAAATGATCATTCATCACTGTTTTTCATGTTTTTTTTTCTTTTTTCCCCTCTAAAATTCTTAGAAGAGTGGATATTATGCTTCTTTTGGAGTAGCAATTATGCCAAAATATCTTAATGTATTATTAGATGATTCTATTACTACTTTCTTGAAAGATAGCATTCCTTTCAGCATTTGCTAAATGAGAACTATGAATTTCCTCCCTGAAGACCTCTCTGCAGATCTAGTACTATAGTTGCTACTATTGACTGATTATCTAGTAAAGGCCTTGAAACAACCTGTGTGACTTTGTTATCTCTCAGAATTACATAAGGGCAATTAAAAAACTTAAGACTTTAAGTGGAGGAAAAAAATACCATGTATATCAGAGTGCTTTGTCCTTAACAAAGATTTTTACAAAGTCATTGTCAAGAGTATGCATACATAATTAATCAATGAAGAAATCATCTGGATTTTGATTGACATTCATTAGGCCACCTTCACAGCATCACAGTCTTAAGTATTGGTAGCGGCTTATAACTAAAAAGAAGAGGCTGCTTAATTTATGAACGAGACACATATTTTCTTACCCCTTGGGCCTTCCTGTCTTCTGCATTCAATTTCTCTCCTCATTGCAATAATTTTGAATCCAAATGTCACTATCTTCATGTAAAATATAAATGGCAGATGCTGGAATGGAAAGCTGAATAGAAATTGACTTGATAAAGGAGTAGATTTAGAGGCTAATATGGAATGAAGGATCAAAACTTCAGGTTGCTCATTTTACCTGTGAAATGACCACTGTTGGAAAGTCATAGATTCCAAAGATGAGACCTGGTGCCCAAACTTCTGCAAGCAAGACCATGAGGAAGCAAGTGGACACATAAAGCCATTGCGCTGTTCCTGAAGGTCTGGATGAAGTCGGGATATCTGTTCAACCATGCTGCCCAGGCCCAGATTTCTGTCTCTTTTTCTGTGCCCTGCTTGTTGAGTACAACAACAATTTGTTTCTTATCAAGATTTTCCCATTCTTTTTTGTTTCTCAGAAGCCATTTTTCATGAATCCTAATCCATTTTTGTCAGAGAAGACTTTCTGATCATCTGGACCTTGAGCTAACATAATCTGAACCTTGAAGACAAAATAAAAACTTCTTGTTGTTTTCCATCAACTTTATCAATCCATATGGTACTTAGGTTTTACTTTTAAAATTTTTAGGCTGTGTTCTTTTTCTGCTTTTAGTCCTAACCCAGGGTCTAAATTATTGAAAAATAATGTTGGTAAAATTGTTCTTCCTTTTAATCTATTTGATTACATGATAGGCAATGTATATCATGTATTGAAAGCTTTTAAGTGATTTGCTTGGGATTTTTACTTTATTATGGTAAGTTTGGACTAAAAGGAAATATACTCTGAAAATGGAAACCCATCTTCCTCTTCATCTCAGGAAGAGACAGTTCTCTCTAAAAAACAGTAATAACATTTTCCCTGCAATAAGGAGGGGTGTATCAAAACTTATAATTTCAGCAATGCAAGGAGCTCCCAAGATGAAGACTTACAGGCTTAGGCTTGCATTAATATAGATAATATACTTCTTTGCAGCCTATTCATAGCATTGGCTAGGAGTATTAAAAAGTCAAATGACTTGCTCAGAGTCATACAATCAACATACATCATAGGCAGGATTTGAATATGGATCTGCTTGACCCAAGAGAGGCTCTGCATCCACCAGGCCATGCTGTTTCTTTAGTAACTCACAACTTCCATTTATATACTCCTTTGAGTTTTCATAAACATTTTCCTCATGATAACCCTCTGGGTATAATACAAGTATTATTACCTCTCTTCCCAATTTATAGTTGACACAATTGAGAAGCTAAGAGGTTAAGTTCTTATTTAAAATTATGCAGTAAGTATCAGAACTGAGTCTTCCCACCTCAGGACAAGCAGTACTTCAACAATAACTGTCTCTCAAAAGGACATTTTAGGATTAGGGCCACAATACTTAATAATAATATCCTGGAGGATTCTGGGGAGATGGGAGAGTAGGTCACAAAATTCCAAGCTCTTTAGATTTTTCCCACAAGCAAAACAAAATTGTGTCTCTGGGTGAACATAGACCAGTGAAAACAATAAAGACTAGAGCAGAACAGGAGTCCTCCTAAGATAACCTGAGAAAACTTGAAGAAAGACCTCAAGACTAGCTTTAATCAGTATGAAGTGTAAACATTTATGGTCTAGCTCCAAAAAAAAAATAGCAAGCTGGGAGTCCAGGTGCTAGCTGGGTTCTGAGGTAGCCTCATCCAGAAACACAGGAATTTTCAATTCCTAAACAGTGGGAACTTTGGGATCTGAGTCTGGAAAGATTCAGGGAACCTTTGCTTATTAGGAACACAAGATCCAGTTGTGCTGTAGATATGCTGCCCTAGGCAAGAAGGAATCCAGTAACTCTGGAAGCAGTGGGCAGGGAAGCTGCTGGCTGTGGGCACTTACAAGAGGATGGAGTTTTTGGTTTGGAGTTCCAGGCCAAGAGGGGAGAACTGAAGAAAAACTGAATTTCCCATGGTCTCCTCCCCCATTACAAGTGGTTATACTCAGAAGTTCTCATTTTAAAAATTAACAGGCAAAGAATACAGAACCCAATCATAGAAACTTACTGTGGGAATATGGAAGATTGGGTTTTTCCTCGGAGAAGTTCACTAAAATGAAAAAAAAGCTTTTCCTACCCTAAAGAGTAACATTAAATGGCTACCTGCCCAGAAAGCATTTATAGAACTCAAAAAAAACTTTAAAAATCAAATGAGAGAGACCAAGGAAAAACAATGACCATTTAAGAAAGACAAGAAGAATATGAAAAGAAAGTCAACAAATTAGAAAAAGAGATCCAGGCTTAAAGAAGAAAAAGATTTTTTGAAAATTAGAAATGGGCAAGGGAAAGCTAGTGAAGCTATGAGACCAAGAAACAACAAAACAAAATATAAAGAATTAAAAAATAAAAGAGAATATGAAACATTTGATAAGAAAAACAACCAATCTGGAAAACAGATCAAGAAAAAAAACATAAGGATAATTGGGCTGTCTGAAAGCTGTGACCAAAAAAAAAAAGAACCTTGACATAATAATATAAAAAAAAAATCAAAGAAAATTATCCTGAAGTGATAGAACACAAAGGAACAATAGAAATAGAAAAATCCACCGATTACCACCTCAGAAAGATCCTATAAAAATACAAAAAATAGAAACATTATTGCTAAATTTCAAAAGTCTCAGAACAAAGAGAAATTTTTGAAAGAAACAAACAACAAAAATAATTCAAATGTCCTGAAGCTGCAATTAGAATTGTACAGAATTTATCAGCAACTACAATAAAAAACAATCATCATATATATCCCTGTCATATATAAATATGACAATTATCATATATTGAGAATCAAAAGATCCAGGCTTGCACCAATAATATTATAGCCAACAAAACTGAACATTATGTCAAATGAAAAAAAAAGTATATTCAGGGAACTAGCAAATTTTCAAGATTTTATATTAAGTAAATCTGTATTCAAAAGAAAATTTAACGTATAAGAGTCAGTATCAAAAACTTAATTTCAAGGGACTAAACAAAGATAAACTATGTTTTATATATGGAAATGTAAACTATATGTTTAAGATTGACATCAGTAATTACAAAGTCCAAAAGGAAGAATGGGGCAGAGTTGAGTATCATCTGACTCTGAAAAGCAAAATTATCTAGAAAAAGTAAAAATAGTAATTAAGCTATACAAATAAAGTACAGAGGAAGAACTGCCACAGAGGCATTAAATGGGGGAGGAAGACTGGTAGTTCTGAAAATGTAATCATAGCTGGAATGAATTAAATAAGCAACATATATGTATGTATATAAGCACCATGAAGGTTATTGTATCCTCCAAAATCTATAAAAAAGTAAAGGGGGAGGGAATAGAATAAAGTGTGGTATAGAAGGGTATGTGGATTAATGGCAGTGGGATATGGTGTATAGATTAATGGGAATGGGAGGGAAAGAATTGGGGGAGAAGATAAGGGAGGAATCAGTGAAGGGAGATTAAGTAATAGCAAAGCAAGTAAGATCCGCATGAGTGGGTGCAGATATGTGTGTGTATATATACATATGCACACATTCATATGCACATATCCAAATATTTATGCACACACATCTGCACCCACTCCAACCCACATATATGTATGTATATTTATACACACTGTATATATAAATACATCCATGTTTAAGTATATCCTGCCTGGGGGAAATAGGGAGGATGAAAGGGAAAAAATTAGAATTAAGTAAAAAGTGCACCACAGAGAACAAAAGACTAACCTAAAATGAAGGGGAAAAAAAAGATAGACAGTCATGAATATAATGTCTTCTATTGTTATATATATGCTTTCTTGAAATGAAAATGTATTGTTACATACTTTGAATATTTCCTAATGTTCTACTGGGCACATGACTATGTTTTGTTTTGTTTTTTTTCCTTGTTCTGCCTTTTTTATTTTGTTATTTCTTATTTTGTATTTAATTTTAAATCATTTTAGAAAGGAAAAAATAATATATTCTATATTTAGATGACATTGTAAAATTTGCAAAAGACTTCATGTACATTATTTCATTTGATTTTCATGACAATCCCATGTGGTAGGAATTCAGCTCAGATACTTATATCTAGATGTTACCTCCTTGATGGAGATTTTTCCTCCACTGATATAGTTAACAACTAATCCATGCCTGCCCATTCTTTATCATTTTTGTTTCTATTTTAATTTAAGTTTGTCATAGAGGATCCATTTAAAATACTAGGGGCCTTTTTTATTTTCCCCTGAAATCTGGAAAATCTGGAAAATGTCATTGAAGCACATGGACTGACCACCAGATTTCTCTTGCTCTCACCCATTTCACCTATCTTCTTTTTCAATCAAAAATGTCTCAGATGACAGCCAATACCCCTGTTCTGTTTATAATTCCTTATTTGTTATGAGTTGCAGCTTGCTGATACCCTTCATGTGACTCTTCATTACCCTTTTGAATGACACTCATTTTTAATCCTATGGAAAAGGCACAAACATTTATTAATCATTTACAATATACCACACATTGTGCTAAGTGCTTTACCTAATTTTATCCTCATAATCTGGTAATGTATTTGCCATCTACCCCCTTAGATAAATGGCTGAGACAAACATTCCCTCCTTTAGAATGTCATAGACTTGATGAATAGAAGAATACTAAAAGAGGGAAGAGAGGAAAACCTTCTCCACTCTTACCAATAGTAGGTCAATATATTGTACAATGTGAATGTCAGAAACAGGCTGAATTTGTTGAAGACAACCATTTTTGTTTTTTATTTAAGTTCTATAAGGCCATAAAGAAATAAAAAAAAAGTTTAGAACTAGTTGCCTAATTGTATTGTGTCATTGTAAGAACTTTCAGCTGGTAAAATGACTTTCTTGTTGTACTTTGTTTTGTTTGTAAAAATTACACCTCATTTGAAAGTGTGGAGATACAGACATTGAAGAAAGCCGTGAGCACTCTAAAAATAGGGGAAGACAGTGGGAAATCAGAGCAGAGATAGCCCTGCTGCAGTTCTGATGAGGCATTACAGAGACAGGCTGAACCAAAAAAGCAGAAGGCTATGTTTTTCTCTTTGTGATGCCATATTTGACTCACAGTATTATAATGCTTTAAAAAAAAAAAAAGATAGTTGTGTATTTACATATTGGATTAGTACAGTATTAGAGGTATGAAAATAGCATGCTAATAATAAAGGGGGGTGGAAAGGATAATGTACTTATTAAAAGAAGCTTCACTTCCTAAATTAAATCAATTCTACATATATATATTTGAAAATTATCTAGACCAGCAGTTCTTAATCTAAGGTCTGTGAAGTTTATTGTTATTATTATTATTATTTAGATAACTATTTGAATAGAATTGGTTTTCTTTTTAGTTCTGTTTATTTTATTATTTTATTTTTTAATTAAATACAATTTATTTTAAATAAATATATTTAATAAATGATTTATTTAAATTAAATATAAATAAATTTATTTTTATTTTTATTATTTTATTTTATTTTTTATCATTTAAACCATTTTTCTCAGTAGAGGTCCATGGGTTGATTTCAGCAGATCCAATTTCATGCAGATTCAGTACACCAACAAAAATTGGTTAACAACCCCTCGATCATCTTGAGTTGTTAAAAGTTTAAAATCTTGTTTGTGATCACTTGTGGCAGAGGAAAAGTCTTTGCTAAACTCAGCTTTGTTTTCTTGGTCAACCTGGAAACCTACTACTGGATGATATGTGTGAGCTCTTTGATGAGAATATCTGATAAATTCATTTTTTTAATTCCTCCCTGTGTAAAAAAAAAAAAAGTACTTAATGAAGTTCTTTGAAGATTAAGCAAACAATCATTAAATAGGTATAAACATAAACATGTTATATACCATGTACAATGCTAAGTTCTGGGGATAAAAAGGTGAGGCAAAAGACAATTCCTGTCCTCAAGGAATTTGCATTCTGAGAGAGGAGATAACATGCAAACTATACATATATATATAAAATGCTTTGATAATGTGCTATGGGAGGGAGGTACTATTTCTTACTTACTCATGTAATTGAGTAAGGGAGAAAAAAATAAGGTGAAAAACAAAAAAGCTCTAAGAGAAACCAATTGTCCTCTTATTAGGATTTTGACTTATTTATATTTATATGCCTTTTTCTGTAATGTTTCCAATGGGGAGCCCAGCAGAATTTCATACTTTATATTTTGTTTTGGTAAACTACTTCTCAGTTCTTTACTCTCTACTCAATGTGTAATCTAAAAGGCTACTTAAAATAAACCCAAATGGATGTAACAAAAAGCAGATGTTTAAGATCTTTGCACAGAATATATTTATTTAGCACCAATTTTTGTTGGTATACTGAATCTGCATGGTTCTGAAAAGTTTTTCCTTTTGGAGAGATGCAAAAAATAAAAGCATCTGCTTTCTACTCAGTTGAGTTGTTAGAATGTGGTTTCAGATTTGCTTATCAAATTGAACATACAGTTCTAATGAAAGAACTTGTGCAACAGAAATGTGGAGCTGAAATGTTCACCAGTGTCTGCTGAGATCTGATGAACAAGCCACACTTTACTAAGACTGTATAGAATGAAAGGTCAAGGAACATATTACAAAAAAATAAATTATACATTAAGTCATTAAACCTCACCCTTTACTTCAGATTGAAGAATTGCCAGAAGAGCAAGAGCAGAGGCAAAGTGAACATATAAATAAATGAGAGGCCTAGTCAGATCTCATCCCTTAGTGTGACAATATAATTGCTTGAGATCCTTTGAAATATATATATATGGAATCATGCAAAATTGTGTGCATTTCTTGTATGCAAGGGATAAGTGTCATAATACCTACATCCCTACCCATGAATGTTCCATCCATGATATGATATTGTGTAAAAAGGACTAGACTTGAGGGCAATAGCCCAAGCCTAGCATTGATATATGAATTGTCTGTATGACCATGGGCAAGTCTCTTAATTACTTCATACCTCAATTTTCTCATCTGGAAAATGGGTATTATAATATGAGGAATTCCTATAACATAAAGTTGTGATGGACATACTTTGCAAACCTTATCCTGTTATTTACATGAATGATAATTATAGGAAATACTCAAATCTTTATCAGAATTTAGCTTATAGGAAACATTAATGGATGACAGGTTTTAATCACAGGAATTTGCATGAAATCAACTTTAATGTCAATAGTAGAATCTGGGTTCTTCTTTAATCTTACATTTTCAATAATCCAGTCAGATGAAACCTTTCTTGATCTTTTTATTTTTTTTCCTTGTTTTTCCTATTAGTAGGATGTGCATGTGTGAATCTCTTCTTAGATGGTGTATTAGAGCTGCCAGGGCATTTAGAAAAGTAGAATTTCCTTTGGGGAAGATCTTTAAAGAAAGGATAGGTTCTCATATGTCTGAATAAAAGGTGTGTAATAAAAAGTAGGTCATTAATAAATACTAATTAATTTATTGGAAAGATTTTAAGAGAAGGCAGCATGGTGAAGTAGGAAAAAAAATTGTCTCTGGTGTCAGATAACTTTAATTCAAATCTCTGCTCCAAAACTTTTTACCTTTTACTGACTATAGGCTTACTTTAATGTACCTTAACAGACTATCCTTAACCTCTCTAGCCCTCATCTAATAAATGAAAGAGTTGGAACAAAGACAGATGACTTCTAAGTCCAACCCTCTTTGGTTCCCCTTCTCTAATCTGTGTCCCTTTCCCACTTAAAACTTATTTATACTTTTAAAACATTTCTTTGTGTCTCCATGATGTTGATTCAAACTAAAGCCTCAACTTTCCCTCAGTTTGAGAAGTAAACTTGAGATAAAACTATTTCTGGAATCCAACAAAATGTCATCTTTACACTAGTTCTGAGTATCTTTTTTATCCTTATAAATTAAGAAGCAGATTAGAAAATGTAGAAAGGCCATAGTAAACACTGGAACAGGAAATTAATCTCCCCAATGAGTAGTCCATTTCAGTTTCTGAGTCACTAAATTCTATGACAGAATTAGGAGGGAATCTGAGACATATTGAGTGTCAGGGAACTGTAATGAGTGAGCTATCTGATTTGGGTTTCGAAGATCATGGGAAAGAAGTAACAGATGGCTATTTTCATGAACTCCAAATATTAATCCCATTGTAAGTATCATTGAAGACTTGCACATTTGTAATGCAAATTACGGTTACTCTTGGTATAAAAACTGATTTCTCATCAAGATGAGCTGCTGACATATTGATTTTTTTTCCTTGGATTTTCGGCTATAAATTTGGTTAAGCCTTATTTTTTTCCACTTCCTTTTTTTAAAAAACTTTTTCCCCTGAAGTCTTTGCTTATTTATTTAATGTTTCCCCAGTTACAGTCAAAACAAAACCAAAAAAATTACATTTGTTTCTAAAATGTTTTAGTTCTAGGTTCTCTTCCTTATACCCACCCACAATTAAGAAACCACTTGTGAAGTTATGTAAAACATTTCCATAAAAATCAAATTTTGAAAAAATAGATCTCCTACCCTAATGAAAATAAAAACCCTCAAGAAAAATTGAGAGAGAGAGAGAGAGAGAGAGAGAGAGAGAGAGAGAGAGAGAGAATGTTTCCATTTGTCTTCAGTCTGTATTCAGACACAATCAGTTCCTTCTCTGCGTATGGATAGGATTTTTCACCATAAGTCTTTCAGAGTTGTTGTGGATGATTGTACTACTGAGAATAGTAAAGTTATTCACAGCTGGTCATCCTGGAAAATTGCTATTACTTTGAATACAGTACATTTCACTTTGCTTGAGTTCATGAGGGCTTTCCAGTTTTTTCTTCCTTCCTGAGAGCATCCTGCTCATCATTTTCCATAGAACAATATTTCATCACAAACATATGCCATATACACACGTTATTGAGCCATTCCACAATTGATGGGCATTCCCTCAATTTTCAATTATTTTGCCCTGAAAAGAGAGCTGCTGTATTTTGGCTATACATAAGTTATTTTCCTTCCCCTCCCCCCCCCCAAATCTCTTTTGGTATTCATGCCAAATAGTGGTGTTCTTAGATCAAAGGATATGTATTAATTTATAGCCCCTTAGGCAGAGATCATATCTTTTGATCATTTATCAATTGGGACATGGCTCTTATTTTTTATAAATTTGACTCAGTTCCCTTTATGTTTAGGAAATGAGATTTTATCAGAGAAATTTACTTCAAAATTATTTTTTTACAATTACTATTGCTAACTATATTCCCCCCTCCCCATTTATTCTCTCTCTCCTTTCATCTAGTCCCTCCTCAAAAGTGTTTTGGTACTGACCACTTCCTACCTCAATAAGGCCTCTCTTTTATCATCCTGCCCCCCTCCCATATCTTATTCCCCTCCTGTTTTCCTGCAAGGTGAAAGAGATTTCTATACCTCTATTTAGCATGTATGCTATCTCATCTTTGAGCCAATTCTGATGAGAGTAAAGTTCACTTTCTCCCTTTCTCCTCTTAGTCTTGCCCTCTACTGTAAAACCTTTTTCTTGTCTCTTTTTTATGGCAAATAACTTGCACCAGTCTTTTCCCTTTCTCCTAGTATATTCCTCTTTCACCCCTTAATTTCACACTTTAAAAAAAAAAGTATTATTCTTTCATACTCAACTCATATCTGTGCCCTCTTTCTATATGTACAGAAGTTCATATAACTGCCATAATAATGAGAAAGTTCTAATGAGTCACATGTATTATCCTCCTAAGTAAGGATGTAAACAGATAATAAACCTTGTTAAGTTCTTTATGATAACACTTTCCTGATTATTCTTATGCTTCTCCAGAGTCCTGTATGTGAAAATAAAATTTTCCATTCATGTATGATCTTTTCATCACAAATATTTAAAAATCCTCTATTTCATTGAATGACCACCTTTTCCTCTGAATGATTACATTCAGTTTTGCTGGGTAAGTGATTCTTGGTTGTAATCCTAGCTCCATTGCTCTCTGGAAAGTCATTTTCCAACTTCTCCAATCCTTTAATGTAGAAGCTGCTAAATATTGTGTTATCCTGACTATATCTTCACTATACTTGAATTGTTTCTTTCTGGATACATATAATATTTTTTCCTTGACCTAGGAGTTCCAGAACTTGGCTATAATATTTCTGGGAGTTTTCATTTTGAGAGCTTTTTCAGAAGGGGATTGGTAGAATCTTTCAATTTCTATTTTACTCTCTAACTCTAGAATTCAGGACACTTTTCCTTGATAATTTCTTGAAAGATGATGTACAGGCTCTTTTAAAATCATGACTTTAAGATAAACCCATAATTTTACAATTATCTCTAGTACTACTGCAGCTTCATCTTGCTGACACTGAGGCTGGGGCTGGAGCCTGGGCAGGTCGGCTGGGCCAGGGCTGGAGCTAAGATTGCTCTGGTTGCAGCCTGCCCTGGGATTATTTGCTAGGCTTCCACCCGAGGTCCACAGACTTTTCCTGCTGACAATCTAAATTCTTTTTGGCTGAAAATATTTTAATCTATCTTTTGGGGTATTCTGACACTCTAAAATTTGCTTAGAGTCATTATTTAAAGGATTATGGAGCGATTTGAGAGAGTTTGGGCGAGTTCCTATCTTTACTCTGCCATCTTGGATCTGCCTTAGGTTAATCCTTATTTACAAATGTCCTGAAATCATCAACCCTTTTGATAGACTTGATTTACAGTAGCAACAGCACCATAGGATCAGACTTTTTTTTAGTTTAATGGAGGAAAGTGGAGAAGAGAGTCCATTTATTTGTCCAACTTCTTCATTCTTCTTGTTGTTCAGTCATTTTGCAGTCATGCCTGATCTTTGACTCCTTTTCAGATTTTCTTGGCAAAGATACCGGTGTGATTGGCCATTTCCTTTACAGATGAAAAAATGAGGCAAACAGACTTTAGTGACTTGCTTAGGGTCACAAAGTTAGAAAATGTTTTCATTTTATACATGAAAAAACTATGACAAGTTAATAGCATCATAGAGATATGCAAATATACATTCTTCTAGCCCCAGAAACAGCTTGGTTCTCCAGTTTCATAGTTTATCATGATGTCACCAGAATGATGTTTATACAGTTGGAATTAAGTGAGGCAGCAATTTGTCCTTTTCTTATCTCACATCCTTTTTTTTTTTTCCAAGATCCAAGCCACATAAAACTTCCAAGAATTTAGTTTGCTGAACCAGCACTCCCTTTGTTATTGTTTTGAGAATTTAGAATTACATTCTGGTTTCTGACCCATAGATTGTCACAAGATTCAACTGAGGACTTTGTTGTGCTTTGCTGTTTATATTCCAGAGTTGATTTTAGTAGTCAGTTTAATTTATAGTCACTCAGGACTGCTGGCCCTGACCAAAGTTTTTGTCATCTGGTTCTCAAGTATCCTAGAGAGCATTAATATTTTAGGGTAATTCTCTACTCCATGGTTCTAAATCAGAAAAAAGAACATCCACCCAAAGAGTTTAAGATGATATATATTTTTTTTTTTCAAATTTTTTGCTTTGGGATAATTTCTCTCTCTCTCTCTCTCTCTCTCTCTCTCTGTCTCTGTCTCTGTCTGTCTCTCTCTGTGTGTGTCTTTCTCTAACTCTCTCTGTCTCTCTCTGTGTCTGTGTCTGTGTCTGTCTCTCTGTCTCTCTCTTTCTCTCACTCTCTCACTCTCTCTCTCAGCACTAGCATATTCCAAACACAACTTTTGGCAACTTCCTTATATAATGTGACCTTGACTCACTTAAGCTTAATTGGCATTCTCTCTGCACATTATCATTCTAAATAAATAGTGGGAGTTCTATCTGGCTTTTCCTGTGTTGTAAGTACAAAATATAGCAACAGGATCCACTGTCATTTCAATATACTTGAAGTAATTTATTAGCATTATTTCTCTAATCTGCTACCCAAGAGCACCTTTTCTCTTTTTTAACCATATTTCATATTACTCTCCTTAAAACGTTTTCTTCTCTAGCCAAACTGAAATGCATTCCACTTCCATGAAGTCTCTGACTTTTCTCCATTAGCTCATGCCATTTCAGATGCCTAAGAGACCCTCTTTTCACCTTTTCATGTGTTGAATTCCTCTCTATCTTTTAAAATAGTTTCCAATGAAATCTCCTCTATGAATCCTTCTCTTATCACTCCCTACTCAGTAATGACCTTCTATCTCAGATCTCACATACATTATTTTCCAACCCCCTAATGCACTTAGCCCCTAATATTATATTGTATAACTGTATAGATTTTTGTCTCTCCCCATTACTCCCTAGACTATAAACTCCATAAGGATTAAATGTTAGGTGTTATTTAAATTTTAGATTCCCAAATCCTTGCATTACATGACTCCTTGCACATTAAATGTTTAATGAATACTTTATGTTTATATTATAATACCATAATAAGATAGTCTAAAAATTGGATAAGAGAACATGATTGAAAATAATGCAGTATATTTTTAAAGTTTCAAATATTAAGATTAGAATTTTTAAAAAAAAATAAGGATCAGTTGACTTTTGTTCAAAGTATATTTATCTCTTTAATTTGTCAAATCTGTGGCCCTTTTAATATAAGTACATCTGTTTAGAAACTCAAAAATTTGTATTTTGAGCTGAGAAATCACAAATCCCTTGGTATATATATATATTTGCCCCTAAAGGCAACGTGATTTAATATAACTATTGAGTCACCTAGCCTCTGAGGGCTTAATTCAGTCATATTTTTCCTATATCTTTATATCTTGGTGGGGTAGCTAAGTGGTGCAATAAATAGAATCAATCCAGTCTTTGATGTTTACTACCTTTATGGGCCTAAGAAAATCACTTAACCTTTCTCTGTTTCAGTTTCCTCATCTGTAAAATGGGGATAATAATAGCACCTACCTCCCAGGGCTGTCATGAAGATAAATGAGATTATAATTATAAAGTGCTTTACAGGCTTTAAAATGCTATTTAAATACAAAATGTTATCACTATTATCACAAAATTATGCTCCATTTTACATAATAAAAATAGCAGCATACATTTGTATAATGTTCTAAGGTTTACATAGCTCTTTTCTCATAAATATCAGTTTTCATGTTTAGATCCCTCAGCTGCATTATCAACTTCCTAAAGGTATTGCATCTTATTTTCCTGACTCACTCAATGCCTAGCCTAGTTCTTCTGCCTATAGTAGTGGTTAATATGTTTATTGACTTGAAGTCAAACAAAGTAAATATGGGTCAATTGCTTGTAATCTTTTCTATCCAGAAATGTTATGAGGATTTATGATATTTATTATTCTTTGAACCCTAAAAATTCTATAATTCTATTTTAATATACATGAAACACTATGAAATATGAAAATTATTAGAGGACACTGAAAGAGTGACTATATATAGCTATATGGTTAGGCAGTCTGCTTCAGTAAGAAATATGAGCCACTCCAATCACACAGACCTGAAGCTAAGACTTTTTTAATTGCTTTGAGTGAAAATTTTCATCGGTGTGATTCTCAAAACCTTTGCCCACCATGCAAATAGACATAGATTGAATCCCAGTGTGTTCTTCATGGGAAATATGACCCATAAATTTAAAATGTACTATCCTACATAATTGGATGAGAAATTTTATTTTTAAACATAATTTTCTGAGTTAAAGGGTTAATTCCTATCCCACTCCCCAATATAACATGTTTCTTAAAAGACTGTGGTAACAATATTTTAAATTTTCAATAAAACATTTTTTCTTTTATAACATTGTACATATTTCTTTCCAAAACATTTCTTCTAAGATAGGTTAAAATATGATGATTTTTTTTTTTTACTAAAGGCTTTTGGAAAAGCCATTTCCTAAACTGCTTTCTAAACTTCTGAAATAATTCTCACTTCTAAATGTTGATCTTTTTCCTGATGACTTGGGTAATACAGAATGAGCCTGGGGACTATGGTGATGGGCTCTCCATAAATGAATAGATGTCAGAAAAAGAGTCAAAACCTTGAATTAAAATTCCTTCTGCTGCACCTATTCATTTTCAGACCTGTCATCTCTAAAGAGGTATTCTTAGATTTCCAATCACATTTTGTGGATCTTTCATGATAGGATTTTTTTAAAAAATATAAGTAAATGAGGAAATTTGACTTGTTTCCATAAAGTAGCATAGAAGTTTCTCTCTCTCTCTCTCTCTCTCTTTCTCTCTCTCTCTCTCTCTCTCTCTCTCTCTCTCTCTCTCTCTCTCTCTCTCTCTCTCTCTCTCTCTCTCTCTTAAAGAGGTATTCACTTCATTTATGTACTGGGAGAAAAGTGTAAAAGCATAAGCACTGAACAGCTGTGTCGTATTTCTAAGTCCACTCAAAGAATCCTAATAAGAATCCATTTAAATTTTTTTTTAATGGTGTGAAAAGGAATTACCTAGAACAAGAGACAGTGAATTTGAAAATGATATATTAAATAGTAATAACAAAAGTTCTTTTTACTTTTTGATATCATAAAGAAATTCAACAAGGACTAGTTGGAATCGTTTTTTTTTTTTTTTTTAAGTTTTTGATACATAGATGTAGAAAGGCAGTCTGGAGTAGTAGATAGAAAGCTAGCCTCAAAGCCAGGGAGATTAAGTTTAAGCTCCTCCTCTTACACATGATGCATGTGTGACTCTAGTCAAGTCAATTAGCCAGTAAGTGCCTCAGCAAGTCTCTAAGATAAAAAATTGAAAATAAATAAATAAAAATAAAATACTGACTTGAATTCCCTAGACCAATTAAATCACAGTTCCAATCTCTCAAGTTTGAACAAAAATCCTATCTTCTACAGGAAGTCTTTCCCAACAGCTCAATTCCAATGTCAATTTTAATTTTCTTATTTCCTATCTTTCCTTCTTGTTGGTAAATGTCTGTTTACTTATTGTTTTATGTATTAGATTGTAAACTCCCCAGGAGCAGAAATTGTCTTTTTTTTTCTTTTTATATGCCCAGAACTTAGTGTCTGACACTTGGTAGGAGCTTAGTAAATGTTTATTGCCTAACTATCCCAGCATGTGAATATGTACTCTCCTGATTTCTTTCGTGGTTCAGCCAAAGCCTTCATCCATAAGCTTTTCTTAATTCTCCTTAATCTTAGTACTTTTCCTCTGAGATTTCCTCCAGTTTTATATATGTGTGTGTATGTAATTTGTACACAGTTATTGGCATGTTACACGTTTTGGAAAGCATCTTGATATCTGGCACTGGTTTTTGCCGTTCTTTGTATTTCCAGGACTTAGGACACTGTCTGAAACATAGTAGGCATTTAATAAATGTTTGTTGACTATCAATATGATATATAACCTACGTGACCTTGTAATAGCTATGAATAAATGAAGGAATACCTCACTAAGAATTCTAAAACTATAGAAACTCCTTAAAAATTATTGTTCTCTTAGGAAAGGAGCAATGAAATCTGTTGTTGAAAGTTCTATACAATGACTTGCTTCTTCCAAAGACTATTTGCATGCAATTTTGATTTATTCTCCAGATGTTTTTGTAGCCCTCTCTTCTAAAGATGCTCTTCTTCTGAGAGTTGTTAGCTATAATTGCCTTTTTAGGCCACTGCCCTTTGGTAGATACAAAGGGAAAAGAAATTAGTTTATAATTGTGACTGATAACAAATCATATCATGAAATATGGTCATATGTGCATTAGAAGAGAAATAAAAATTGCTTATTCTGTGAAATAAAAGTGGTAAACCCTTAGTGGTTCTGAGAGCCAACAAAGGCATTTGAATCAATTGTCTTTAAGTGCCTTTGAAGAAGGACCTTTCCTCTTCTGGGTGCCATCTCTGAGGGGCTTTCATTGATTCTTGCCATTTCTAGTGCCATGTATATGCAAGGAATTTATTCCACTTGAGCAGCCATTTCTTTTTCTTACTTTCACAACAAAATGGCACTTTTAACTGCTTTGTTCAGTTGGAGGGCATTTTCTTCCTTGAGCCACTAGATTATTGCTCCTTGTTCCTTTTAGCTTATGACTTCGGACAAGATTTCTTTTAGAGTGTCCCCTAATAGATACCAATTCATTCTCTTAACTGCATTTACCTCTTTTTTAATGAAGCAGAGATGTCATTTTCCCTATAAACATCATTCAGAGCAATAACTAAAACAAATTATCTTAGGGTTCAGATCTGGAGATCTGTGTTGGTGCCCATCCAGGAAGCTCATATCCTTCTTTCAAGTAGTATCACAGTTCCAGGCTTGCGGAGTCTCCCCCAGCAGTTTTGCTCTGAGCTTTGATTCTTACTTGCAAGAGTAAGAAACTGGAGTTTATTTTAATTGACTTCCCCTATCTCTAATGACTGGTTTCCATTAAAACCAACCCCCTAGCTGTGCATGGCTCGTTTTCTGATCTTAACTACCCCCATGGCTTCCTCTAACTGAATTCTGACTGTCACAAAATTACTTTCAGCTAACCCTATGACATTCTTGAGTCTAATCAGTGAGAAATGACATGAACTGGAAGGATAAGGTAGCCTCCACTCAGTTTGTCTACTCTTCACTGCTCTTTCTCCTGTCTGGTTAGACACAATCAAATTCAATCACCAAGCAAATAGATTAGCATAGTATCTTCTGGAATCCATAAGTAGTCCAATCAGTGAACTTTGCTTTTACTGAGAACCTTTTCAAACCTAGTTCTTCTGAACCTTTTATCTTAATATGGGAAATTTGGAGATATTCTAATATAGATTTTTCTCACATCTGCTGTCTAAAATATAATGATTATTGTATTCCTAATCAGTCTTGGGTTATTGTTTTTTAAATAGGATTTAGAATACAATTGGTTTAGCTATGTAGGTTAAATAGTTATCTTCCTTCATATAACTCTTTTTTGTGATTTTATTTATCTGAATAGTTTTCTGGTTTAATTGTTCTCCTGGCCTCAGAGCTTTTCCTTCCCTTATCCATCTTGCATTTAGCTAACAAAATGATTTTCCTAAAGCACAAATCTGATCATATCATTATCTACTCAATAAACTCCACTGTATCCTCATTGCCTCTACAATGCCTTTCTTTGTCCTTTAAAGCCCTTTGCAAGTTGGCTTCAATCTACTTGCCCAAATACCTTGTATACTTTTCTCCCTTTCACGTACTATGGTCCAGCTAAACTGGCCTCCTAATTGTTCCTCATACTGGATAGGCCATGCCTTTGCTTAAATTATCCTCCATCTCTAGAATGCTATTGCTATTAACTTGTTTCTTAGAATCCCTACTTTCCTTCTACATTCAACTCAAACACTATCTTCTACAAAATAAGATCTTTTCAGCTGGTAAAGCCTTTTCTACCCCAAAATACCCTAACTTACAGTTATTTTGTCTATGTCTTAAACATATTTACTTGTCTCTACCTTCTCCCTTCAATAGTATGTAATCTTGAGAGCAGGACTGATTTCAATTTTGTCCTTAAATTACATCAGAATTGGCTCATCACAGGAATTTAATACTTGCTTGTTGATTGATTTACTTGCAGGCCAAAACAAATGATTGCTCATAGGCGCATTAAATTTTGCATTAAAAAATAAAATTTGCAAAACTCAATGATTAAGCTTGCTATGGTTGAGTTTGGAAGTGGTGGAGCTCAAAGGTGTCATAAGTGGTGTTTTATAGTCATTGTGTTCTTCTTGTGAAAATGTATCTTTAGCTATAACAACTCATGCATTCACATCCTTTCTGGGCCCCCAGAGTTCAAATTGTTTGACCAGTTTTTTGAGTCAGAGAATCATAAAATGATAGAGCTGGGAGGAACTTTCAAATTATTTAGCTCACTGCTCTTATTTTACCAATAAAAAAAACTGAAGCCCAAGGAGATTAAATTATACAATTTATTAGGAGCACAGCTTAAATGAGAATGCGAATCTCCTGGCTCCCAATCCTAAGTGAATGTCAAGATTCCTGGGTACACCCTCCTTCAGTCACCTTCCCATTAACACACCAACCTGTGTCCTGGGTCTAGTGCTGTGGTATGTTTTTAGGGGCTTCAGGGCTAGAGCAAGAAGCAACATCTAAATAACTAATGGCACAGAACTCTTGGAATAATCAAAGGAGAAAATGTAGGGAATACAAAAGAAGTTCAGAGATTCTGGAGGAACCAGTAAGTTCATCTTCTGTCTTTCAGGGTGATTGTTTTAGTCATTTTATGTGAATGATTTTATTCATGTGGAAAAAAGGAGGAAAAATCCCATTCCAAAAGCTTCTAAAACTCGACCTGGGCTGCCTGAGAAGCATGCTGTACATTATATGCAGCCTTGACCTGGATAACCTTCTCTTTGGCAGCTTTTCTAGTGAGCAGACTTTTTTTTTCTTTTTTAATATCTGGGAGCTGTGGCATTTTTAAAAGACTCTGCATCATTTCAGAGTAACATTCTCTCGAGGTGGGCTACTGTGATGTATAATTACATCCTGTGGAAAATGATGGTGGTGTGAGGGGTGATGGTGGGGGGAGGTTATTGAATCACAAAAACATGTTTCTTATTCAGGGGAAAAAATGACTATATGTGGGATGTTCAATTTCCTTGTGTTCCGAGCCCATGGAGAATGCAGCTCCTTAAAGTGCAGGAGTCGTTGATATTCAGTGAAGCTTGTCTTGTTTCATTTTTATTGTTTCATAGACTTATTACTCTTTGTGAGTGGTTCCCAGGTTCACTGCCTTTTCCCCGAATGGAGGAACCAAGGTAACCAGAGAAAATACTTTAATTACATATTAAGTAGAATAAAAGTACAAGTATATTTATGAAAATTTCAATGTAAGGTAGAGAGAGACCCATTAAACAAAATCCCTAAAATACATAAAATGTTTTTTCATAATAGAAAGTCTGTGCTTGGGGTGTTAAATTGTATCCACAGAATGAAACTATACCCTAAGCACTAAACATAGTCTAAATATACCTATTGCATCTAGTTCCTTCTGTGAAACATTTCAAGAATGCTAGAATAATGGGATCATCATCTTTCTCTCAGTCTTATCTTTCATTACCACCTACTAGTATAGTAGGTAATAAGTTCCTCAATTATTATTTTAATTTATCTTTTAATAACTATCTCCTATAACTTCTTACTAGAGCTTTCCCACCTACTCCCTCCCCCCTCAAGTAATGCCTCTGCTCCAGTTGAACTTTATCTTGCAAAATTTTTGAGAGGAGAAAAATTAAGAAAGTTAAACCAAAGTCAGGCATTTAAATTAGAATATATATTTTATCATTAAAGTCCTTCTCTGATATTTCTTTGTTGCATGGAATTAAGACTAAATTCTCAAAGGATACACACACACACACACATATACACACAACCACAAGAGCTACATTTGGAAACTCATGGAAGGATTGGGTGTGACATGAATTTGGCTGAATGCTTTGGTTTGTAGATGGCCTGGAAATGGGGTAGTGGCTCATTCTGGACAAGATAAGGTGAAGGCTCACCTATCAGAGTACATAGTTCCATAGGTGGGAGCCCTAAGTTCCAGTGAAAGGAGCATAAAAGCCAGAGTGCTGTTAAGTCTTGAAGTAAACCAAATAGGGAAAACCCTAATTGTTTTTAAAGATACATTATGAAATGATTGCTTTTTTTTAATAAAAGGATTTATTATATTATTTTTTAAATATCAATTTTCCCTGGGGCATTTTCAATGATTCCGTTTACAAAATTCAGAGTACTGTGTTGACATTTTTTAGGAAACATCTATTTCATAAAGTAAGTTATATAAATACACATATTATATACACAAACAATTTAAATATTAAAAGAGAAAATTTGCTTCTTGACCTAAGAAAACTTATCCTAGAACAATCTTTTAATAAATAATTTGACTTTTCTCTATTTATTAAAAAGAAAAGAACATTGAGGAGGAAGAGGCAATAAAAATGAGAGTAACTAAATAACTAAGCTATTGTGGTCCTAGAAATAAGTTCTCTCTCTTTTTTGGGGGGGGGTTGTTTTTTTTTTTCATTAAAGACTACTTGTTACTGAATGTTCACCTGTGGGATAATCAGCATGCAAGGACATGTAAACCCCTCCGTTCCTACATGGAAGGAGCAAAAGGGATGTGTCTGACATCTTTAGTGTAAGGTACTATTCACTGCTGGACAGTGCAGAAATCCTAAGAAGCCACTGTCCATGGTGTAATGGTCCTGAACTGCTGTAGTAACCTATAGATAGCATCACTAGTTCATGCCAGATTTCTAGCCTGAGAATTTCAGAACCTGAAAACTGGACTTAGGATCATAGTATTATGAGAACCTAAGATGTGGGGGAACTCAAAGAGCTGAACTAAGACCTCTGAGATTACAGAGAAGGGTCAAAGTATTTAGATCCCAAAGCCCTTTTTTCACTTTTTAAAATCCCCATATTTATAAGTTTCCTTTATGTAAAGGGCTGAAAATCTGAGGTGATGCACTGGGGTCAGAAAACCAAGCACTTAAGGCAAATTACTAATTGCATAATACTCTATTAGCATATGCTTGGAAAATGGCCCTTCTGTGCTATTCTGAACTAGTTTGATCTTTTGGTGTATACAGAGAATTGTGGGAAGGATTAGGGGGTGGAGTAAGACAAGCCAGAGTCACTTTGGCAGTAGACGAGGAGAAAGAAGGTCGTGGAGATCCTGTGTCCATTCCCTTCACTTCTACCCCTAAAGACCAAGAATAAAGACCAAAGACTTTTGCTTATCCTGACTCTGACTGATTCCAAGGTATCTAGGGTGCTAACTTGGTCTTCACACTTTTACTTAATTCTATGATTTCAATAATGTAGATATTCCCTATTCTGACACACTATTCTCACATTGATTGATTGATTGATTGATGATGATGATGATAACTCACTTTGATATGGCACTTTAATATACAAAAAAAAAAATATTTTCTCACAGGCCTATGAAACACGAAGCAAAATTACATAAAAGATTAAATGATGTGTCTCTGATTATGTAACTAGTATTAGAGCTATAATTTGAACTTAAGTCTTCTACCTCTGATTAGTGTGATATTTTTTTATTATACCACACTCTTGCTGAGTTTCTGTAACCAAAAATTTAACCACTTGCTGGCTAACCTTTTAATGCTAAACCTCTCTGAGAAAACTAAGTGGATAGAACATAGTGGATATATGGAGACATAATAAAATAATGGGCTTGGAATTGTGAAGATCTGAATTCAAATCCTTACTCAGACACTTTTTAGATATTTTACCTTGAGCAAATCACTAATGATCATTCTGGGCTCAGTTTCATCATTTATAGAATAGGGACAATAAAAAACCTAAATCAAATGAAATAAATGTAATGTATTTTACAAACTTTAAACCACTCACACAATATAAATGCTTATTGTTTTTATTCATTAGCTGATCTTCTGCTAAAATTATAAATAAAATATTAGCCAAAAGACTACAGAAAATCATCCCCAGCATATTACACCATGACCAAGTAGGATTTATACCAGGAATGCAGGGCTTGTTCAATATTAGGAAAACAATTAGTATAATTGACCGTATCAGTAACTAGATTAACAAAAACCATATGATCATCTCAATAGATGCAGAAAAAGCATTTGATAAAATCCAACATCCATTCCTATTAAAACACTTGAGAGTATAGGAATAAATGGACTTTTCCTTAAAATAATCAGTAGCATCTATTTAAAACCATCAGTAAGCATCATATATAGTGGAGATAAACTAGAACCATTCCCTATAAGATCAGGAGTGAAACAAGGTTGCCCACTATCAGCATTACTATTCAATATTGTATTAGAAATGCTAGCTTCGGCAATAAGAGTTGAGAAAGAGATTAAAGGAATTAGAGTAGGTAATGAGGAAACCAAATTATCACTCTTTGCTGATAATATGATGGTATACTTAGAGAACCCCAGAGATTTTACTAAAAAGCTATTAGAAATAATTTACACCTTTAGCTAAGTTGCAGGATACAAAATAAACCCACCTAAGTCATCAGTATTCTTATATATCACTAACAAAATCCAACAGTGAGAGTTACAAAGAGAAATTCCATTTAAAGTAACTGCCGATAGTATTAAATATTTAGGAATCTATCTGCCAAGGGAAAATCAGGAACTACATGAACAAAACTACAAAAAACTTTCCACACGTCAGATCTAACTAATTGGAAAAATATTAAATGCTCTTGGATAGGACGAGCAAATATAATAAAGATGACAATACTACCTAATTAATCTATTTATTTAGTGCTATACCAATCAGATTCCCAAAAAACTATTTTAATGACCTAGAAAAAATAACAACAAAGTTTATATGGAAAAACAGAAGGTCAAGAATTTCAAGGGAACTAATGAAAAAAAAATCAAATGAAGGTGGCCTAGCTGTACCAGATCTAAAATTATATTATAAAGCAGCAGTTACCAAAACTATTTGGTATTGGCTAAGAAATAGACTAGTTGATCAATGGAATAGATTAGGTTCAAAGGACAAAATAGTCAATAACTTTAATAATCTAGTGTTTGATGAATCCAAAGATCCCTGCTTTGGGGATAAGAACTCACTGTTTGACAAAAACTGCTGGGAAAATTGGAAATTAGTATGGCAGAAACTAGGCATTGGCTCACATTTAACACCGTACACCAAGATAAGGTCAAAATGAGTTCATGACTTAGGCATAAAGAATGAGATTATAAATAAATTAGAAGAACATAGGATAGTTTACCTCTCAGACCTGTGGAAAATGAAGGAATTTATGACCAAAGAAGAACTAGAGATCATTACTGATCATTAGCTGATTTTCAGAGAGTAGTCCATCATTTGACTCATAATTCAAAAATTTTATTTGTAATGTAATAAGAGCTAACATTTTAATAGTATTTTTAGATTTACAGAGTGCTTTACAAATATCATCTCATTTGATCCTCAGAACAACCCTGAGAGTTAGATATTATTAACTCCATTTTACAGATGGGAAAACTGAAACCGAAAGAGGTTAAGTTATTTGTACAAAGTCATAAAGTTATTAAGTGTATGAAGTGGGATTTGACTTTAGGCATTTCTAATTCCAAGTCTAGTGTTCTATCCACTGCAATCAAGTAACCGTATTAAAAAGAGAAGCTGAATTTTTTAAAACTGTAGCAGTGGCACAGTGGATAGAAAGCTTCCCCTGGAATCAAAAAGACCTGACTCAAACGTAACTAACTGTGCCTTTAAGCAAGTCACTTAATCTCTATTTATCTCAGTTTCCTTAACTGCAAAATAGGGGAAACAGCCCCTTCCTCACAGACCTGTGATGATCAAAATAACCAATATTTCTAATGCACTTACCACAGTGCCTGGAACATAGTAGGCACTATATAGATTTAGATATAGATGTAGGCATTATACATATACTGATACATATATATACACACATGTATATGGAATTTCAAAATCCCATTCTTGACTAAAAGGGGAAGCTTGGATGCTGAATCAGTTAATTTCCAGCTCAGATGATGTACTAGAGAGGAGAGGGCTAAGCTTGAATCCCGGCTCCATCACTGAATAGCTGTATTCCCTTGGCAAATCACTCATCCTCTTTGGAACTCAGTTTACTAATATATAAAATGGAAATGCAATACTTAGATGCCACTTTGCAGAGTGATTGAAAGTAAAATGATTTTTGCAAAAACTTTGTAAGCCCATTACCTAAATTAAAATGCTCAAACTAAAGTAAATGTTTTAAGTTTTCTTGTATTCAAGACCTTGTAGAAGTCTACTTTTGACTAAAAACCATGTGGGACTCACCTCTGTAAATGAGGCCATAATAGAGTATGCACTTGTCTAAAAAAAAATAGAAATTCTGTGGCTTTGCTTTCAGGGATCTAACTAGCTCTCTCTAACTGGTGGAGCAAGTGGCAGTATTGTTCCTCATCTCCTCATAAATGTCTGTGCTTGACTTTTTAAGTTAACTAATAGCAAAGTGATCAAATCAACAAGTCAGAGTCTCTCAAGTGCTTCTCCTGCCTGTCATACTCTTTATCAGTGCTATTCCATAACAATTTAAAAAACTTTTAGGTCAGGTAGAGGAGATGGAAAATTAAATTGTTAACAATTAAGTGGCAGAATATTCAAAGGAATTCAAAGCTTATGAAAGAAGTCAAATAATAGTAATTACTTGACTGGAAAATAGCTGTTATTCATAAGATAACTATTCAGAAGAAGGCACCTGATTTTAGGTTCCGTAAGGTTATTTTAAAAATTCATCTTTTATGGCAAACCAAGAAGGAATTAAGTATTTTAATGAAACCTCCTGACTACATATTTGTGATGACATGGATTTAATTCAATAGATTAGTGTTTTTCTTTACTGATTATATTGGTATTATAGGAATTTTTAGGCTCTTTTAACCTTTATAATGCAAAATTTTAATTTAAAGGACTAAATGTATAGTAAGATGCTATGCATTACCTTATTTCAGTTTATATAATTGTCGGGCTGTCCCACTTTGTTTTTAAAAAAATGATAAAATTTCAGATCCCTCTACCAATAAGCTATACAGTCATTGTGATCACGAAGATAAATGGTTCATAATTTACAGAAGGCAATTTAACTCTGTACAATGAATTAAATTCATAGTTATGGTCAAAGTACTTTCTTCTTTAACTTGTATATTACACAAATTAGCACCTCTAGGCCGCCTCTACTATGAAGGTTCTTGTGATAAAATGCTTGGGACTAACTTATAGGAACAGAATTAGCTAGATTGGGTTATTTTATAAAGCACTTGGTTCTCATTTTTGCTATCATTTTAACCTGATCTCTGATGAACAGGAAAGCAGATGAAAGCAACAATTGTAAATACGCTCCACTTGATGAATACAAGTACAGATGATAAGGTTGACAATAAAGCTAGTGTCTAGTGACTATCAGCCTATCCATTTCCTCTCCACTGAGTCCCCTTTCCCCACTTCTAAAAAAAAAAGAAAGAAAATGGAAATATTATTTTTTCATTTTTTTACAAAAAATTAACTGAGTGAAATTCTGCAAAGCCTTGTCACTATTTTAAGTGTTGTGAATGCTATAAGGTACACATGTGAGGCACCCACATGATACATACATAAAAATCTATTTAAAGATCAAAAACAAAATGGATTGTTCCCGAAACTGGCAGATGCACACTACATATTGCTCTTAGGGGAATTACATTCCAATATCTTGGAATGTTGAGGAAAATGAAGCTATTCACTGGATGGTAGCTGAAATAGACAAGATGGTTTGAGAACCCTAAGTGGATTAAAAAAGTTAGGGATGAAACAGTACTTCAATCTAGAGAAAATGAGATTGAATGCATTCATGACATTTGTGAGGCCATGTGTCCAACTTGCCATATTTTAATAGTTCCACCCCACCACCCCTGCAAAAAGAAAAAAAAATAGGATGTACTTTCTATCCATTTTCTCAGCATTCTTTCTTTTCCCTTTTTTCTCCTTTCCAGTATTGCACTAGGGAGTGTAGTGATGTCAGTGAATGAGAGGAAGGATTACACCAGTTAGCTGAAGCAAGTTCCCAGGGTCTTTTCTTACTGACAGTTTTTCTGATAGCTTTCTTTTTCCCATACCTAAAGCACTGGAATGAAAAACAATGGTTTTGGAATAGGATGCTTACTGTGAGATGAACTAAAAATGAAATGAAAATCCCCTTATGCTCAGAAACCAGGAAGCTTTTTTAAAAAAAAGTTAATTTTCTTATTTGCCAAGTGCTAAAAGGGCCTTTTCATTAGAACCAAAAAGGCAGATTTACATTTGATTAATAATATAAAGATTTATACCTTTTAATAAGGCCTAAATCCTTGAATAAATGAGTTTCTATACCTTACCAAAGCTAAATTAAGAGAGAATTCTAGTAAAACTGATTCTGAAAGTTTATCATAGAAATCATAAAACTATAAGTTATTTGCCTCCAGTATTCTAACCTCCTCACTCCCCAAAACAAAACTGAACAAACTCTGCTTTTGTAGTTTGCTAATTGAAGAATGAACTCTTGTAGGTTTGTTTTTCTTCTCTCTCCTAGAAGATTGAGAGTATTAAATGAATAACAAATTTAATAAGTTGTCTATTTTTTTCTAATTATATAAATTGATCAGATAGACTACTAATGAACAAGATTACCTTATTTTAGTAAAGTATTTTCGTTGTATCATGGTACAATGAAAAAAGCATTGACTCTAGAATCACAGTTCATAATCCATCTCTGATAATTATTACCTAGGTGATCTTGAACAAGTTATGTAACATCTGGCCTTCAGTTTGCTCATCTATGGAATGAAAGTAGTCTGCTAGTTAATATTTGAGGAGGATAGATATGTGATCCTGTGATCCTGCTGGAATCTTTCAGGAAAATTGGGGATTTTACCTCTAGAGACTTCATGCCTATATTTGTAGAACAGAAGGAAAGCAGTGTTCAGAGAAAACTAAATTAAATATTTAAAAAGTAATGTTCCCTATTGATCCTTCACCTAATTCCTGTGGATGTCATATTTCCTTCCTGACCAGTACTCCACCTTTTGTTTTAATCCTCTGGTCTTAAAGTTCCAGTGTTTATTATAAGAGATTGTAATTCTGGGTATCACTTTCCTCCCTTTCTTACAGAGTTTCTTTGAAGGGCAGTCTGCACCATGGGACTCAGCTAAAAAAGATGAGAACAGAATGAAGAACAGATATGGGAATATCATTGCCTGTAAGTGTTGACAGTGTGACTGTGTTTCTGGATAACTTTCTTTTTGCATCAGATAAGATTGACCACCAGCCCCATACAGGGAGACTTTACAGAATAATTACTCTCCTCAATCTAATAGAGAAGTTGATATGTGTAAATACTAAAGAAGGAGGGAAAAATCATTGAAATACCTCTCTAAGTCAATGCACTTTTATTTTTATGCATAGTTTACTTTTAGATTTAAGGCTTGGATAATATTGATAACAATGAAATGCTAAGGAAGAAAATTCTTCCTAGAAGTAATAAACAAGTACTAATGCCTCCTATTTGCTAAATAAAATAAATAAAAATCATGTCTTTGACATGGCTTTATGCAAGAAGCTCAGACTACTGTGCAAACATTAAATAAGCAATCCCTTTGACATTTGTTTGAGGTAGGCCTGCAATGTCTACCTTTTAAAGACAGGAAATTGAAACACAAAAGTAAAATCATTTCCCATTATATCTCATTATGTAATATCAAGGAAGCTAAGGTTTTGTCTGAGAAATCCCTAATTTCTAGAGAATAGAACTGAGGGCTACTCCAGTATTTTTAAAACTAGACAAACCTCATTCATTCTTAATAGGGTTGCTGAGGTGAATTCAGATGCTGATTGATGAGCTTTTTACTAACTCAGTTTCTCTGCTTCTCTTCCCCTACCTCTCTCCTAAGATCCCAGACTTTCATTTCCAGATTTCTGCTATAAATATCTCCCAGCGTATCCCACAAATTCCTCAAATTCTTTTTTATAGCCAAAACTAAGCTCATCATCTTTTCCCCCAAAATCTGATGCTTTTCTTGACTTTAAATTGATAGTATTACTATTCACCTTTCTAAACTTCCATGCTTAACCAAACCTCAGGGTTATAGTCTTCTCTCACTGTTCTCCCTTTTCCAATAATTCTCCAGATTCTTTGAACTCTACCTCTAGAACAGTTTGTCTTTTTTTTTCCTCCTTCCATTTTCATTTTCAGTACTCTAATTCAAGCACTTGTTTCAACATTTTTCTTAATCAGACTCCCAGCCTTCAATTTCTGCTCCTCTCCTGTCCATCAGAATAGATGAACCTACACACTATTGAACAAATTAATCTTCCTCATTCACAGTTCTAATGCTATCACTATCTTCTTTGGAAACATTAAAAGCTTCATTATTGTCTGTAAAATATAGTATAAACTCCTTAGCCTTGTATTTGGGGCTCTCAGATATGGTTTTCCCTGTCTTTCTTGTACTCTATGCTTTGCCTAAGTAAAACTTGTCGCTACTCCTAGAATGCCAGTCCCCAACTCCCAACCTCACTCTCTTATCCTTTATTTGTTGAAACCTTTCTCCTTCCGCAAGGGCCAGCAAAAATGTCCCTTCTTCCCAGAAGCATTCCAACATGTCTCCAGCTATGGAGTTTTTCTTGTCTCTAAACTGTAGATAACTCCATTTGTATTTCTGTTTTGCACTTAGTCATCATCTGTTTGCATTTGGTTTTGTCCAGATCTAATATTTCTTTGGTTTGAGCAACTCTGGGTAGGAAACAACTCTCAAATTAATGCAAATCAGCAAATTATCTGCCTTAGAATTGTGTTAGGGCATTCAGAATGTTGTATTTGTATACAAGTTGACTTCTCTCTACTAGAACATATACTCCTTGGGAGCAGGAATTATAATATTCATTTTTGTGTTCCTATGAATCCCTAGAAAGATCACAGACTTTAGGCATTCAATAAATGTCTATTGAATGAATGAATCAAATGCTTGCTTATGTATTACTCTTTCAAGTCCCATGAGAGTGTCTGTAACTTATTTCTGTTAATGGCAATATTCCACAAATAACTCAAGAGTAATACCCTATTAGTGATCTAGCAGAACTAATGCAGACTTGGTCTAAAGGCACCAAATCAGGACTCAAGGCTAAGTTTAGGCAGTGGGAAAATCTAACCTTTTTCTGGCTCTATTGCATAATCCTCTGAAATTCTTCAAGCACTAACATCCTACAGTTTTGCTTTATTCCACACAAAATAAAAGAACAAACTAAAATTACTAAGGAGATACGTGTTATGCTTAATGAATTTAGCAGTATAAATACATTTCATTTACTTATGATAATTTTTCAAGTATGACAGTGTAGGCCTTAGAGTTTATCTTATAAGAATAATGAAATTTAAAAAATATGAAATCTCCCAAACAATTTACTATTTTCTCTCTTGCTAATAACTAACTGACTTTTATTAAGAGACTACAATAATAAGGTCTTTCAGATGAATTGTTTCCCTGCTGAGTTTTTAGTTTTATTTGAATGCATTTATTTAATACTGCATTTGTGGGGATCTTCATAGAATAATATGAGAGCTTTCTTTGAGCAGTAGATCTTATGAGAGGGGAAAGGGATAGATTACCCTTCATATCACATCTGTCCCAGGAACTCTCTATCCTTCACAAACTTTTATAATTCCTTAGAATTATAATATCCCACAGACTTCCAAATTCTCTAGAAAACTATTGAAGTTCTCATACTATTATGAAATGAATCTAGATTACTGGGTGGCTAAGGGGGTAAAGAAGCCACTTAAGATCTGAAGATTCTTTGGGACAAAGGAGCCGAGATTTACTCACTCTTTTCCCTTAAAATTACTAAGAATAGTCTAACACAGTGGTTTAGAAAATTAGATAAATGACTTATATCCTTAAGTAGTGTTATAAAGGCTGGTCTTTCATTAAATATAAGAAACAGGTGTCAATATAGGGTGACTGGAGCATTGCCCAAAGATCCAGTTAACCAAAAATATCAGTGTTCAGGGAGAACTAATATCTCTGGTGTGAGGGCTATTGAGCCCTTTTCAGGTCTGTCCATCCACTTTTGTTGTCCACCTTTTAACCAGCTCTCACCTGTGGCTTTAAGATGCTGTATCATGCATAGTGGCCATACTCTGGTATCTTCTCAGACGGGCTAAGTAAGCCAGGTTGAAGGTATCCGACACACATCAGTGTATTATAGACATGTCTACCCCCAGCATATAAAAATTTCCCCCAGAAGAATGGGTGGAGGAGAACAGTTTGTTCCAGTGGACATGAGGGTGGGTGAAGCAGGAGCTATGGAGTACTTAGAGCTCATTCAAATATTAATGGTGCTAAAGTTATCCATGCTATCCCAGACTATCACCAGTCGTCCTGATTTTTGTCTTGCTGCTGGACTTTGATTGGCTAGAAGAGTAAGTCTAATGTGTTTGTGTAACTCTGCCCCACTTAAATTCAATTCATGTAAAACATCACCCTATGATGTAATTTGTCCTCTTGAAAATGAAGAACGAATAGCTTCTCTACAAAACCTACCTCAATGATTGGCAAATAGCAGGGTCTCAAAATGAGTAATTATGAATGGATAGCTCCCTGAGACATCCTTACCCCATGTGATTCTAGATGGGGGGGGGGGGAGAAATTACTGCTTTGCAACATTAGATTCCAGACTTTGAAGTCAGTATATGTAGTAGTGAAATGTCCCTTTTTTGGTTATTTTTCTAAATATAGCTTTCCAACTAGTTTCCATGTACTCCTTTCATTCAGTCAACAAAAAACCTACAATTAACAAGACGTGTACCCCATTAAGAGTACTAAAACTTATTCTTCTACAATGATGAATTCATTTTAACAGCACACCTTCCTGGTGAGCAAACAAACAAAAGATTTCCTCGTATTCCACTGCATTAGATATCTTTTTGCCATCACTGAGAGAAAAACAAATGTGTATATGTGCAAGTACATGTGGCAGGCACATGTGTGCATGTGAGTGCACACACAGGAGCACATTAGCCAGGGTGTTGGGGTGCTGCCAAAACCATGGCCTTGGGATCAACTATTCTGTCAAAAAAGTATTTATTCCATACTTGCTATGTGTCCACTGCTCTGCTTAGCTTTGTGAGGAGACACATATAGTTTATAACACATGGCCCTTGCATGCACTAAAGTCATGAAAAAAGTGGCAGAACTGGCAGACAGTATCCTTTATTGGTAATATTGGTATAATAGATAGAATTCTAAGCTCACAATCAAGAAGATCTGAGTTTAAATCCATCTTTTAACACTTACTAGCAATTCCCTTAAGCTGTGTCAATCTTAGTTTCCTCAACTGTAAAGTGGAGATAATAACAGCACTTACTGGATGGGATCAAATGAAATAATATTTGTTTTAAATTCTTTTACTTTTTAAAAAATTCTTGCCATATGCCTGGCTGTAAGCTATATTAATCACTAAAAACTAGTAACTTTACAGAAGCCTTGAATGAACACTGAAAAAGTATTAGCTGTTCAATTTACATCAGTCATTGCACTATCTGCTATAGATGTAAATACAAGGAGCAAGGAACAGAAGTGGTGTGACATTGCTTGTCAGTGAAGCAAGTTCACATGACTATGAATGGATGTAGTGACCAGTCAACCTCTGAGTCATGAAAAAAGGTGTCATCTGAGTCGGGCATTAGACCGTGAGTTCCTTCAGAGAGGAAAGTTTTCCCCCTTTCCTCTGTATTCCATTGCTTAGAGTAGTTCATGGTAATTAGTAGGTGCTTAATAAATCATAGTTAATGGACTGACTAAATAAAATATAGGTAGAAATTTACCACTGTACGTGGTAATTAGTAGGTGCTTAATAAATGCTAGTTGACTGATTAACTAAATAAAATATAGATAGAAATTTAATAAGCAAGGGGCATGATTAATAGCATGGGTCAAGAACTTGAGGTGTGAAAATTAAAGTCATCTTTGAAAACTAAACTAGTCTATTTTAGCTGAAGTAAAGATATTGTGAAAGGAAATATTATAAAACTTTGGGAAAACAAAGGTGGCATTGTACTGCACCAGTAAAACAAAATTAATTAATACAAATTAATATAAAAAACAAGAATTTTTGGGAACCTGTGAAGATTTCTGAGCAAAGAAATGATATGACCAGATCTATATTAGAAATAAGATTATTTTGGTAAGAAAAATAGATTAAAAAGAGAAGAGAGTAGAGATGTGAAAACCTGTAAGAATGCTATTGCAATTATCTAGGCAGGTTATCAGGGATTGTACTAGAATGGTAGCAGTGGGAATAGAAGATGGGACAGATGTGACAGATGTCACAAAGGTGGGAATGCTAAACCTGGTAACTGTTGAACATGACTGATGAGAAAAAGAAGCCAAAAATAACCCCAAGATGATGAAGGCAGGAATCTGGGTGAATGGTGGAACTAGAGACAGACACAGTGGAGTCGGGAGAAGGTTGGAGAGAAAATAATAAGCTCTGTTTGAATTTAAGATGTCATGAGGGCATTCAAGTACGTTTGTTATGAAGTTAGCTGGAATTGTGGTCCAAAAAGTCAGAAGAGACACAAATTGGCTTATGCAGATTGAAAAGTAATATACAAAAAAAGTAAAAACAACCCATTGGAAGGGGATTTTCAAAGGAGAGAACTAAAAAGCTCCCTCTAAAAATTCCTATGCCTATTTGCATCAACCTTAGGAGGCAAAATTGAGTGCGCATCATCAGTGAGTATAGTATATAATAAGCCATCATGCCAAATAATTTAAAATATCACATATCTAACACCCTAATTACATTGCTCTTACTCAGCATAAGTATATATCAGGAATTAGGCATCAGGAAATCTAGAATCAAATTTCAACTCTATCACCAACTTACTGGAAAGAAAGAAATCATAGATACATAGACATCTAATTTAATCCTCACAATAACCTTAGGAGGAAGGAGCTATTATTATTCTAATTTTTCAATTGAGGAATATGAGGCTGAGATTAAGTGAATTACCCAAAAGGCAGATTTGAACTCAGGTATTTCTGACTCCAGGTCCAAAACTCTATGTGCCACCTAGAAGCCTCTTAACAATGTAGACTTAGATGGGCTAGAAATTACTTTATTTTACAAGAAACACGTCAGTTTGAGCATCAGAATTATAGCTGTATATAGAATAAATACAACCTGTTCATGGATATCCACAGAATCTCAGTGTCAGAATTAAAAGGGAATGCAACTTTACCTGAATAAGAATTCCCTTTACTACATCTCCTGATATCATCTAGCCTTAGCTTAAAACCTTCCTGTGTCTCTTAGTACTGCAGGCTTTTGAGTTCTAAATTCTGAAACCTTGACTTTGAAGGTGATAGCATCAGCTATAATTTTAAACTCTCTGTGACTGGCAGCTTTTCAGCCATCTCATTGATATCAGCATAGTTTTCTAATTAAATTGTTTTGGTCATCCATTGATAGAAAACCTACTACCTCCAAAGGCCTCCAGCCCCTTCCACTTTTTAAAATAGTATTTTGTTTCTTTTCAATTGTATATCAAGACAATTTTTATCATTCGGTTTTACAAGAGTTTTTTGAGTTACAGATTTTTCTCCTTCCCCTTTTTCTTTCCCCTTATCTCTTCTCTTTCTTTCCAAAAATGGTAGACAATTTGAGAAGAGTTATATTTGTCACAATTGTGAAAGAAGAAACCAGATCAAAAGCAAAACAAAAACAAAAAATGGGATGAAAAAAGTATTCTTTAATCTGCATTCAGAATCTATCAGTTACTAACTGAACGTGGATAGCATTTTTTATCATGAGTCCTTTGTACTTGTGTTGGATCATTGTGTTGCTAAGAAGAGCCAAGTTATTGATAATTGATCATCACACAGTGTTGCTGAGACTTTTTACAATGTTTTCCTGGTTCTGTTCATTTCACTTTGCATCAGTTTGCATGCGTCTCCAGATTTTTCTGAAATCTTTCTTAGTGCACAATCATGTTCCATTACATTTGTATGCCATAACTTCTTTAGCCATGAGACCCATTACATTTTTAGTTCACTGTCACTATTAAGAACTTTTGCTTGTATCAAGTCTAATTCTGACTAATTATCATTTCCATGCATTTCTCTCAGTTCTCCCCTTGAAACAAGAAAAACTGGTCAAGTCCAATCTTTTCCCCATATGAAAGCCCTTCAGGTACCGTACTTGAAAAGTGTTATAATATGCTTTCAGTGTGTAGTCTCTTCTTTAATCTACAGACCCCAACTCCTTCAGCCAATCCTAGTAAGACATGTTTTCCAGACTTTTAATCATTCTGGTTAATCTTCTATAGGTGAATGGTCAGGTCCTGTCAGACAGCAATCCTTAATAAATACTGATTCAATGATTGATTTGGTAATGCCCTTTCTAAAATAGGTTGTCTACCTGATCATGGTATTCCTTTCTTTTGCAATGAATGGTCTCTATATGATATCTTGAATTTCACGGATACAGTAACTGTAGCAAATCTTAATTTTTTTATGGTAGAGTGACTCATTCATAGACAAAAAAGGCATTTAAATCCATAGGCAAAACTGTACTTTTATACACTCTCCTCACACAGATATTGAGGGAAGTATATTAAAATCAAAACCCTTCTCATTGGTGTGAAGGTCAGTTTGATTTAGTGAGAAGTCTCAGTCACAGATCATTCTACAGTCGTTAACAACTAACCAGAACAGAGGGGAGTGAGGAGTCAAGCTTTATAGCTTAGAGATTCTTGTAGGCAATTTTAAAAATAGATCAGAAATGCTTATAATTACCACATTTTCTTTTTGAATAGCAGATTTTTATATTAAAAATTGGTTTTAAGGCATCTTGAGAACAGTTTTATGACCTTTGCTCCGGAGCCTACTGTTAGCCTATCTAAATCTATTCTTTCTAAAAAAAATTGTAATTCATTTACTTTAAAAACCCTTTGTGTCCATAGCTAGGGCAAAGGTAAATTTAATTGTCTAATGCCTTAGTTAGTATAGTGCAAACTAATGACATTTAACTGTCTTAACAAAAGTAAAGAATCATAGGGCTGGGGAATGGGGGAATAGATTTTACAATCCAATGCTTTACAATTTATTTAAGAAATTACAAAAAATGTAGTGCTTTGATGGTGGTGGGATATTGGGAGGGAAAGGTGATAAAATGGACAGATAATACATTATAATTTTATAGAAAGTACTATTTCATTTGAATTATGTTTTAAAATAATGGCTTTGTAGAAACACCTACATGTTTTGAGAGAATTGTCAGAGATTGCATCTAGAGAGGAGTGATAAGTTTGGAAGGGACAGATAACCATTATTGATACAAACAAGAAGTCTCAGATCAATTAAAGGAGGGAAAAAGAACCCAAGGCTGGATAGCTGGTAACCAGTAATCAGGATCTACAATTCATATAACATTCACCAAGCTTAAATATACTCAACCTTCTAAGATCAGGGGACCTTACATATAATGCATTGTATAGAGTGCTAGACTTTGAGTCAGGATGTCCCAAATTCAAATCCTATTTCATACATTTAACAGTTTTATGATGCTGAACAATTCATTAAACCTCTCTAAGTTTCAATTTCTTCATTTGGAAAATGAGGATAATAATTGCACTTTTCTTAGGGTTGTTGTGAAAAACAAATGAGATAACAGATTCAAAGCATTTTGCAGATGTTAAAAATGCTATAAAATTCTGACTTTTATTTAGGGACAGGAGTAGATTTTAAAGGACAAAATTGAAGTGACCCTGAAAGAAGAGATATGCAAATATACCTGGCTGGCAGTTATATTGGACTCTGCTATTTGAAAACAAATGGAAACACAACTGTTTGTTACAGCCATCCTTGGCAAGACTATAACCCCTAAGGGAAAAATAAGAAAAAGCCATTAAGTACAGAAATCAATTGTAATTAAAATTAATTTTGACCCCTCTCTCAGAGAGCTAATGTTACTTAGATCACTATGATTCCAATTTGCTTTAAATGTGTCATCAATATTTAGTGGAGAGAGAATTGGTTGAAGGTGAAATATCATCAATTACTCTCCCATTTGTGCTATAGTAATAATAATATTACTACAAGTTAAAATTACAAGACTATTATAGATGTTTAATATTAAAGTATTATGTATTTGATTATCATTATTTTTTAAATCTAATGTTAAAACTTTTAAAAAACACTATATTCAAGGAATTCAAATTACAGATTTTGCATTCTAGCCTTTCTAGGCTACATCATATCATTGTCATTATTAGTAGCAATAATAATTACTATTATATTATAGTATTTTAAAAGTAAACAATAAAGAACTTATTACTTCATCTTTTTAATATCTCATACAACTTCTCCAAAGATATCATACCATTCAATAAAGATTTTTTTTTCTGACAGAAAAGGAACTTATCACCAGGTCAAAATAGTCTTCCCTTACCCCTTGCCATTTGAGCTTCTCTGAATGACAGAGTACATACATTACATTAGTTGGGGAGGAGGAAATGGAATGGAGGTAATAAAACTTGGTACATATATACTCTACTCACTATGGAGATGATAACTCCAATTATACATTATCTACCTCATCTGTAACTCTTCCCACATGTTGAGCACAACAGAGTGAAGTTCTATGAACCTATGCTTTGCCATTAGTATAAATATTTCTTTTTGGCTTCACATTTAATCTCCAAAATGACTTTTAAAACAATTAAATGAGTCTTCCAATAAGTGAATAGGTTTGTATCAGTATAAGTCTCTTAGTATTCATTACATATATACAGAATGGAATGACACATATTGGTCCTAGACCATTAGAAAAATTGTAATGGCTTTTTAAATTATAATAAAAATGGCCATGTTTAGCGCTGATCCCATGGCTTAATTCTGAAAGTGCTTTTCAAGTATTAAGTTAAGAAACTGATTTGATTTTTTTTAATTTAGCATCAAACTGTAAAAAATGAATAAACCCACCAAAAACCATAATCTATATAGCATTTTGATCTTACAAATGGCAGCCTTAATTCAAGTTGAATTAGTCTTCAGGGAAATAGAAGGATGAACCTCTGTAAATTTACGCTTAGGTACTACACATATTTATTGTAATAGCTTGCTTATATAAAGCTTGCCTTAAAAGTGATGCTTGAAGACCTACAGATTCTCACTCTCTGGGTCACTGTTATTTAAATAACATTTCATAGTAGGAGCTGTAAATTCAGGAATAGGTTTTCTATTTGAATTATAATGCTTCTTCAATATCAGTGGTTCTTGAAATGAGGCCTTTGTATTCCTGAATATCCCTAAGATCCTTTTCATTTTTTGCTTGGAGTCCTGTAATATTCCGCTAATTGGCCTTCCTATTTTCAATCTTTCTCCCCTCTAATACATCTTTTATATATATTTTTTTTTCTTATGAATCGTGTTGGGAAAGAAAAATCAGAACAAAATGGAAAAAACAGAAGAAAGTGAATGGAGCATGTCTTGATTTACATTCTGTCTCCTTAGTTTTTTCTTGGATGTAGATGGCATTTTCCATGCAAAATTTATTGGGTTGCATTAGATCTGAAGAACAAGTCTGTCATAGTTGATCATGACACAATCTTACTGTTGCTATATGCAATGTTTTCCTGATTCTGTTTGTTTCATTAAGCATTAGTTTATATAAAATTTTCCAAGCCTTTCTAAAATCAGCCCATTCATCATTTTATTTAGAATAATAAAATTTCATTATTTTCATATACTGTAACTTATTCAGCCATTCCTCAATTGATGAGCATCTACTCATTTTCCAGTTCTTTGCCACCACAAAAAGAGCTGTTCCAAACATCTTTGTACGTGTGGAGCCTTCCCCTCCTTTTATGATTTCTTTGCGATACAGATCCAGTAGTGACACTGTTGGATCAAAAAGTATGCACAGTTCTATAGCCTTTTGGTCATAGTTCCAAATTGCTCTCCAGAATGATTGGATCATTTCACAATTCCACCAACAATGCAGCAGTGTCCAAGTTTTCCCACATTCTCTCCAACATTTATCATTATCTTTTCCTGTCTTCTTAGCCAGTCTGAAAAGTGTGAGATGGTACCTCAATTGTTTTAATTGGCATTTCTCTAATCAATAGTGAGTTAAAGCATTTTTTCATATGATCATAGATGACTTAAATTTCTTCATCTGAAAATTGTCTGTTCATATCCTTTGACCATTTATCAATTGTAGAATGACTTGTATTCTTATAAATTTGATTCAGTTTTTTATATATTTTAGAAATAAGGCTTTTATTAGAAATATAAGTATAAAAATTGTTTTCCAGTTTTCTCTTTCCTTTCTAACCTTGGATGCATTGGTTTTGTTTGTGCAAAACCTTTTTAATATAAAGTAATCAAAGCTGTCCATTTTGCATTTCATAATGTTCTCTAGTTCTTCTTTGTCCATAAATTCTTCCCTTCTTTAAGTTTTCTTAGGTAACTATCTTTTGCTCTCCTAATTTGTTTATAGTATCACCCCTTATTCCTAAATCATGTATACATTTTGACCTTATTTTGGATTAGAAAACATTTTTTTGTTGTTGTTGAAGCAATTAAAATTAAGTGATTTACCCAGAGTCACACAGCTAGGACATGCTAAGTATCTGAGGCCAGATTTGAGCTCAGGTCCTCCTGACTTTAGGGCTGGTGCCACCTAGCTGCCCTTAGATTAGCTCTTTAAAAAATTAAGAATGGAAATATGATAAGCCTTTTATGTGGAGAGATCTGGACCACTTGTTAGAATAATCCTGACTGCCAAGTTCACTACCCCACCCCACCTTTAAAAAAGAATATGTAGAATTTTTTGATATAGCCACATGAAAATACTTTTTGTTTGGGTATACTTGTTTCTTATAAGAAGCTCTCTTCTTATAAGGGGGGTCAAAATTAGTTTTAATTACATTGATTTCTGTATTTAATGGATTTTCCTTATTTTTCCCTTAGGGGTTATACTTGTTTTTCTTCCTTCCTCTCTTTCTTTCTTCCTTCTTTCTTCCCTCCCTCCTTCCCTTCCTTTCTTTCTTTTTTCCTTTTCTAAAAGTGAGATATAGATTTGGACAGTTAGGTAGACAGAGCATCAGGCTTGGAATCAGGAGGACCTGAGTTCAAACCTGGCATGGACAAGTCACAACACCGTTTGCCTCAGTTTCCTTACCTTTAAAATGAGCTTAAGAAAAAAAAAATGGCAAGCCACTCCAGTATGTTTGCCAAGAAAACCCCAAATGAAGTCACAAAGTCCTGGACACAGCTAATCAACTACTAACAACGACAAAGGTTGAGAAAGGAAAACATAAATGATTCTTAATTGAATAAAAAATTAATTTAAAAAAATGATTTATGCATAGTAGACAGGAGGAGCTCAGAACACAAGACAAACAGGAAGAAGGGACATGAGAACTGAGGCATGAAAACAATCAGCTACTAAGAGATTAGCATGGAAAACTGTCGGAGAGTTTGAATTGAAATATTGCTATAAACAAAGCATAAAAGCGCCAGTATCAGGAGTCTGTGGTATCAATACCAGGGATTTGGTACTATGTTAGCAAAGCCTGTTCTCTCTTTTCATTTGCAATTTTAGGGCCTCTTTCTGTTACTTTCAGTATAGATTTCAGTTGTCCTAAACCTTTGGCCAAAAGAAATACTAAGTCCTGTGTGTATTTTGCTTAAAACATATATATATATATGTATGTATATATATACATACATATATATATGAGAAAAAGATGCTATTATTTATTCTAGAATTAGAGTTCTTAATCTTGTGTGTGTGTGTGTGTGTGTGTGTGTGTGTGTGTATTAGACTCTTTAGCCAACTGGTAAAGCTTATGTATCTTTTCTCTAATAATGTTTTTACATATTTTAAGGAAAGACTAAATTTCAGTTAGAAATTCATGAAAATAAAGGTATTTTTTTTAACCTGTCAGAGTTCAGGGACCCTCTCTAATGTATCCATTGAACTCACTTAAGAATCTTTATTCTATGTTTTGCGTAACTTCATATATGTCTTCTTAATGGCAAGAAGGGAGACTATCTGGAACTCAAAGTTTTGAAAACTAATGTTAAAAAATTGCTTTACACTTAACTGAGAAAAGTAAAGTATTAAACAAGAATCCTTATTCTGGGGAGAAAAAGAGAAACTATACTGGCGTATTGGAGCTAATTTATAATATAAACTATACAAAGTATGAAAGTAGTATTAAATGTATAAAGTTGAAATAAAATTTTAAGGTTCAGTCCTTTCAATGTTGAATTGATAAGAACAGCAAGATATAAATAGATTAAACTACAGGCATTATAACTTTCACTTTCCACAACCTTGAATGTGACCTATTTTCTTCTTGCCTTGTCTTTGCAAGTCAAACCATATCCTCATATTCCACTCCCACCCCTGAAAGGTAGTAAATTGCTTGGAAAGAAAAAACCATATTCCTAGGGAGAGAGGGTTGCTAAGTCCTATTAGAAAAAAGAGGAAAGCACATTTTACATGTTAAGCTCAGTATATTTGCTGACAAAAAATATGACTAGTTCATTTTGTCTGGCTCCCCATCATCACCTGTTGGCTATGAAAGGAAAGAATACAGAAAATGGGTAACAAGGTCAAGAGAAAAATTATTTTGTAATCATAATTATTTTTGTCATTATGATTACAAATATTTTTAATAAGTCAGCTAAAAGAGATACTTTTCTTTATTTCTTCCAGTTGTTTTTCATTGTAGAATTTTATTACTCCATAATCTTTTTGGTTCATAAATTTTCCTTAAACTATCAGAACCATGTCTATAATTATAAAAATGCCACACATTTATTAAGCACCTACTGTTTGCTAAACACTATGATACCCACTGGGGTAGTAGTTTAGATAAAACTTGATTCCTACTATTAGAGTAAAATAATGAAAAATGCATATTTGATTTTAGATTTAGTAATAGAAAGGCCCTTCCTCCCATTCTTCCATTTTAAAGATGAAAAAACTGAGTTCTCATAGAGTTTTAAATGATTTGTTTAGGGTCACACATATATTTAGAAACAGAATGGAGATTCAAACTCAAGTCCTTTGACACTAAATCTATAACAATTTCCACTATATTATATTAATTCTATTTTAATATATGTATAAAACATTGAAGAAATTAAGGGACAAATAAATTTAGGTGAGAAAAGGCATGTTTTAAACAGCTTTGAGACATTGGGGGGAGCCTACATCCTCTTTTAGAATAACAAGAGTTGGTAAACAGAAGGCTATGAAATTATATTAAACATTACAGAGAGTAACACTAGACATAGGGAAGCCAGAGATAAAGAGAAAATGCAAAATCTCATTCTTCAGACAGTTCATTAACTCTTTTTTCCATTATCACCAAGCCCGAGCTCTTCCCAGCATTTTGATCTGTCTTCCCAGTAGCTATCCCAATAGTCTAGGATAGACCTTGGATTAGGGACATTTAGAAAATGTTTTCCATTAATATTCCAAAAAGTATGTACATTTAAAAAATTCATTCTAGACTAAGCCTATAGCACTAGTTGTGTATATCCTTGAAAATGTTAGGAAAAATCAGTTACATTTTCATTCACAGATGGTATTTCACATCATCAGAACTGCTAGCTTAGTTTACATCAACATTAAACTCATTCCTGCCACAACCAATTCTACAGTGTCAAGAAATTTAATTTGGGACAGATTCATCCTTCCTGCCAAAAACAGTCAGTCAAGGCTTGCTTATCCAGGGCAAATACTGCTTTCACCTCCAGCAAAATCCTTCTAAGCCAAAACTTCATTGCCTCTCATGCTCTCAGGAAAAATATGAATCAAACAAAACGCTAGCTTAAAGAAGACATCTCTTTGGATCCAATGGAAAAAAAGAAAATTCATACCTTATTTTGTACAGACAGTAGTTTTTTTATTATCTTTACCCAGCAGAACAAAGTTATCACCTTTGCCTTTTCAAGCTAGAGAGGGGATCTGATTCTAACACAAGATTTGGAAGATAACTAGCTTTGAAAGAGACAGTTAAAAAACACTAAAGCACACTATGTGTATACATATTTATACTCCAAAAAAACTTCATTAAAATATCTGCACAGTAAATACATTCAAAGCAATTTGAAATTTTCTCAAGTTCCTTTTCTTGCAAATAAGGACAAACAATGATTCTATATCTAAGAATACTTTATGGAAATGGGGAGAAAGGAAGAGATGAGCCCAAGGTAAAGATGAGATGGTTACTTTCATTCATTTATTGACATTAAAAAATGTTCATTAATAGTCACTAGTTATAATGCATTAATACTAGATACTTTGAGACAATCAGTAAGATACATGCCCACCTACAGGGATCTTATACTTTAAAGGAAAGAGATGAAATCTAGACACAAATAAAGAGTGCAAAACAATATTTGCAGAGTGACATTGGACTTTAGAGAAAAGATATGTAACAAGGCACATATTCAAGTCATGCATTAAAGATGACTAAGTTTGCATTAGTCAAAGTTAGGGCAGTAAGAACATTAGTTGGAAAAGAATGAATCAGATCTGGGAGGTTAAACTGTCAATGTATAGCTTTTTGTGTTTTTGTAATTATTCTTTGACAACCATTCCAATCATTGTTCATAAAGTGAGGCGTTGGAATCCAGAAGCAACTATAATTATATTATTATATACTATGAATTTAGTAATGATTTATTTGGTCAGTTACAAAGTATTTATTGGCCATCTACATTTGAGGCACTGTGAATATAAAGGCAAAAGCTAGATGTTCCCTAACATCATATAACTTATACTCTACTAATATCATCATATTGATTGCTTTCTCAGTCAGTGAGAGAAGGCTGAAGGAAGGGAAACTCCTTTTGAAACTCAAAATTTAAAAATAAGTGTTAAAATAAATAAAACAATTTCAAAATAACATATACCCTTCTGTTTCTAAACTTTGTTATACATGAATAAGAGCTTATCTATTCATTTATTTAATTAATTCTATAATTGAATTATTCCTGTCTTCAAAGACTGTGCAATCTAGTGGAATGTTTTATTTTAAAAGGAAACAGATAGTAAAGTCTTTTAAAAAAAGTGACTCAGAATGTCCAAAAAATTAAAGTTTATATGTGTGTATTGAGAGAAATGATTATTAAATGACCAATTATTGAGTAGATCTAGAGTTTTTTTCCCTTCCTTTATCTTTGTTCTCTGCTAGGTCAGAAGGTCATTGCTGTTAAGAAGATAGAATTAACTGTCCTCAACCTTATTCAGCCCCTTCCCAAATGGGGAAGCTCATTGTTCCCCTTCCGTTAAGGCTTGGGGTGCTAGTGGAGGAGAGATCCTTTGTTTAGATTGTCCAAGGTTAGATGTGGTCTGGGACAAGAATGATCAAGATCACATCCCCCAGCCCTTCATCAGAATAGGTCCACCTCCATTATAATAGTCATTCTCATTGTCAACCAATCAGAGTTGATTGGCACTCTCTTCTATGGGCATTTAAGAGTTGAATGAGTTCCATGAGAGGTTTTGGCATTCCACTGACCTCTTTTATTATCTACTACCATAATTAATAAAATTATTATTTCCCCAGAAACTCTGTCTCTCAAACTTTTAAAATATGTCACAGTGTTATAGGTTTATGTGTCTTAAATAGAATGATGGACGATTAAGAACAAAGATATTATAGCAAAGTTGTTCAGTTTTTAAAAACCTGATTTTAGAGTAGGAGATGATGGGGAAACTCCTATTTCAAAGTCCCTCTTTATGGGAAATGAGAGTTCAAACTTGACAGAGATTGAAGTCTCTAAGGAGGCTGTTATGGAACAACTTGAGAAACTTTAGTACAGTAAATCACCAGGAATGAATGGCATTCATCCTGAGGTTCTGAGAGAAATAAAATGTGAAAGAGTGGAGATCCTGACAAGGTTTTGCAATATATCCTTAAGACAGCAGCTGCTTTGAAAAGATTGGAAAGTCACTAATGTGGTGCCTGCCTTTTAAAAAGTTGCCTAGGGAACGTGTAGGAAGTACAGGTTGGTAAACCTTCACTCCTTCTCTGAGAAGCTGGCTCTAAAGGTCTGATACTCAGTTGCATTGCAATTCAGTTTTTTTGTAACACCTTTCATTCAGTAAGCTCAAAGAACTTCCTGAATGAAACAGAATTGCTGCAGTCTCCATACTATGAAAGGAATGTACATGTCTATGTGTACACATGTATCGTCTTTGTTAAATACACACATACAATGCCACTGGGAAGAAAAAAAAAAGATACCAGTTCCATTTCCCCATAAGAATTATGAAATCAGCATGAAAAAAATGAATGAATGAAAAAATTATTTAGTATTCACTGTTTGCCTAGGGTAGTGCTAAATCCTGGGCATATAAAAGCAAAGACATCTCTGCTCTTAATAATGTTATATTATACACACACACACACACACACACGATAAGAGTAGTGTCCTATGAGGGGCATTTTTGGTCAACATCAAGATGGTGAGCACACAACATATTCACTGAGGTTAAGAAAATGATCAAGGAGAAGGGAAGGAAAGGAAGCATTAATGGGACCTAAAATAGTGGACAAGTGATATAATCATCAATTAAGACACAAAGCAAGAATTCTAGTGATGAATAGGTTAAAATATCCACTGTGTGATTTCTGGTCTATAAAACAAGATGAATAGGGAATTTTTTTTTAGCATAATGCTATCCTAGAGGTGGATATTGAAAGATATTGCTTCTTGTTGAAATCCTGAGTCCCTACATGTGCTGTTACTTTCTTCATTGAAGACTTTATCCTATGAATAAATAGGATCTTTTTAAAGTAAAAACCATTGGCCTTTGCCAAGTACTATCCAAAGAACACAACAATAATGGGAAATCAAGAAAATTGGGAACTGCTACATTTCTTATTTTATTACTTGCCCTATCATTCTGGGTAACTGCGACTCTGCAATCTTTCATACACATATGTAGTCTTGTTTCTCATTTAAAGGTTGTAGACCTGCAAAGAACATTTAGAAAATAAGTAATTTGACCACATGGTTATTCTTCAAATTATTTGATTTTCTAACATATTGTTCTTTGATTACAAATTAGCAAAGATGATTAATACATGAAATTCTTTACATTTACATTGGAAGGTCCTTGAGATTAAGAATTTTCATTTTTTTTTCACATATATGTAGCTAATACTAAAGGCAGTGCCAGCACATAGTAGGTGCTTAATAAATGCTCATTGATTTTTACAAATCTTGTATTGAAAACCAGGGGACTTTGCAAAAAAAAAAATATTTCTTTTGGTGATCAAGTTAAATTTAAACTCATTCACCTAGTGGCACAGAAATGAAAAAAAAAAAATCATGAATGTGCACTATGGACTTCAGCCTGTAAAGACCTCAATTTATCCTATTGGTGCTTTCCCTTCTGCTAGTTTAGAGAATAAAGACAGAATCACAGTCTATGAAGGAATCTTAAAGATTATTTAACTCAGCTCCCTCCTTTTAGAGATTAGGAAATTAAGAGCTACATGAAGATAATTTTTCTGAAATGACACTTTTTTTAGTGTTGTAAGAAATGAACTCTTTAAAAATATAAACCTATGAAATTCTCTCAAGAACATAAGGTCCATGTTAGAATTTCACATGGGTTGATAATACTCTTGCCCAAATCATATGCCAAAATATTGCTCAATTCACAGTGACAGTACATTTTTAAAATGAATATTAAATTATTTAGAATGCCTATTTTTGTGTGTGAAAAATAGCATCATTGCCTCTGCAGTGCCATAGAATCAGTAATAAAAAAAATCATGGAGTTGGAAGAGGTTTCATCAAACATAATCTTACCAGAATCAAAAGCAATCCTTACTATAACTTATCTGAAAAGTCATAGTCCAGTTTCTGCTTGAAGATCTCTAATGGAGGAAAACCTGCTACCTCCTGATGTAGCCCATTTCACTCATAAACAGCTCTAATTATCAAAAAGTTTTTTTTTTCCTGAAATCAAACTTAAATTTGTTACTTTGCAATTTTTAACCATTTAAAATTTTTTGAAATAATTTTATTTTTATTTATGAAATAAGCATTTCTATAACATAGCAAAGTAAAAAAATTTAAAGATGATTGCATATGAAACTGCAATTATGTAGAACTTGTTCCTTTTAAATATATAATAAAGTTATCATGTAACTTTCTTTTTTCTTTTCCTTTCTTTCTCCCTAGCCTAGAGATGGCTACTATCAGATACAAATATGTGTGTATTTCATATATGCATACATACATACATATATATATACACATAAATCATTCTATATATCTATTTATCAGTTCTTTCTCTGGATATAGAATGCATCTTCCTTCAAAGTTAATTTAGGTATTTATCATCGTCAAAATGATTTATTCATTCAAAGTTGTTCTTAAAACAATATTGCTATTACCATGTACAATGTTCTCTTTGTTCTGCTCATTTTTGCTCTTCATTATTTCATATAAGTCTATCCATGTTTTGTTCTACAACCAATGTGTGCTCATCATCTTTTATAGCACAGTAATATTCCATTACAATCATATAGCACAACTTGTTCAGCCATTCCCTAACTGACAGGCATCCCTGCAATTTCTAGTTTTTTGCCACCACAAAGAGGGCTGCTATAAATATTTTAGGACATGTAGATTCTTTTCCTTTTTCCCTTATTGTCTTTGAAAACAGAGCTGTAGAAGAAAATGGTAAATAACTCTAAATATCTCTGCCAGGGAACTCCAGATGGGGTCATGAAGAGTTGGAAATGAATGAAAACAACTAAACAATAATATCCCATTCCAAACAAAACAAGTCTAATTTTTCTCCTATTTGATAGCCCATCAAATATTTGTCCATAAGTCTTCTCTTATTTTTCCTATTTCCTTTAGCAGATCCTCCTGGGGCAGAAATTTAAGGGCTTTTGTCCACCTCTGTATCTTTTCCAAATCCTTAAACTATGTCACCAAGAACCGAAATTAATACCATAGATGTGGTCTGACCAAGGCAGTAAAGCAAGACAATAACCTTATTCCGATGTCTTTTGTAGCACAGCACTAGTTCTCATTAGTTATTTTTCTTTACTTACTTCTTCCTTTTTTTCTGCCTTGCCAAATGCTCACTCATTGAATGTATAGTCTACTAGACCTCTCTTTAAGGTATAATGCTTTCTAACCATAAAACTTCCATCCTGTACTTGTAAGGTTTATTTTTTGAATCCACATGTAGGACTTTTATATTTACATCAATTGTACTTCATCTTATTATATTCAGCCCAATTCTCTAATCTGTAAACATCTTTTGGATTCTGATTCTGTTATTCAGTATGTTAGTTGTTCTTTCCAGATGAGTAATCAACAAATACTTTGTTTTTAAAGTGATATGCAAGAATAGAATTAAGATGCTTTGAAACATTCATAATGGAGATATCAATGATAGTTTTCAAGTTCACGTAGTACCTTAGATAAGATTAGTGAAGGAATTTAAGAGACTACTGCATCACTTAAAACCACCAAAAATCACTGTGGTTTCTTAAAGACAAGACTAAACAACTGTGAACTGCGCCCAAAGGGCTATAAAATTGTGCATACCCTTTGATCCAGCAATCTCACTACTGGGTCTGTTGAGATCATAAAGAGGTAAAAGGACCCACATGTGCAAAAAAAATATTTGTAGCAGTTCTTTTTGTAGTGGCACAAAACTGGAAATTGACTGAATGCTCACAAATTGGGGAATGACTGAATAAATTATGGTATATAAATATAATGGAATATTACTGTTTTATAAGAAATGATTAATAGATTGATTTCAGAAAAGCCTGGAAAGACTTAGATGAATTAATGCTGAATGAAGAAAGCAGAACCAAGAGAACATTTTACACAGCAGTGGCAAGATTGATGATCAACTATGATAGACTTGGCTCTGTTCATCAATGCAAGGATCCAAGACAATTCCAATAGACTTGGAATGGAAAATGACACCCACATCCAGAGAGAGAACTGTGGAGATTGAATTCAGATTTAAGCATACTACTTTCACCTTTTTTGTTGTTTTTGTTAGCTTTTTTTTTTATCATGGCTTTCTCCCCTTTTGTTAAGATGTTTCTTTCACAAAATGATAAATAAGGAAACATGTTTAAAATGATTGTACATGTATATGTTATATTAGTTTGTTGTCTTGGAGAGAGGAGATATAAGAGAGGGAGAGAGAAAAACATTGAAATTCAAAATCTTACAAAAATGAGTGTCGAAAACTATCTTTACATATAATTGGAAAAATCAAACATAATTGAGAAAAAAGACTCATACATGCATACATATGTTTGAGAGGTATGTTTGAGAGAAGTTCCTAAAATTCCATATCCAATAAACAATTTTTTGTGAATCATTGTGTTCTATGTCTGCTGAGGTAGAGTTTTTTTCCCTTGGTTCTACTTCCCCTTTCATTCATTCCCATCCACCTTTACCTTGTTGCCCTTTTGACCTTGTCCTATGCTTCCATTGTACTCTCTGAAACCTTCATTCTGTTGTTAATAAAAATTTTTCTCAATACAGACTTCTCACACTATTTCCTTCTTATTTACATTCATATATACCTGGCCCTCTCTGGAAGACATTATGTCCACAGTTACTCATCTCCAGTACTAGGTACATCTTGTCACACCGAGATGGGAGAAGTAGACAATCACTTTGTTTCTCATCGCTATTGCTGGAACTCCTTTTTCTTCCTGACACAGAGCAACTTCTTCAAAATTCAATCTGTCACTCCATCTGCTTTTTTAAAATCACTATCCAAATTGCAGTCACCTAATAGCCTCCAAATTATTCCTACTCCTTCCTCCAAGAAGTCAGTTCCTAGTTCATAATATTGTCATCTATCTTCCTTCCCCTCATTATCAAAGACTTCAGCATATATACTGATAGACCCTCAAACAAAATAGTATCCAAATTTGTCAACATCTTCAGCTTCCCTGATCTAGATTTTTAATCTACTTCAGCCACCTGCAGGCATGCTTGTGCCCTGGATCTCAGTCTTACCCACTGTCATGCTGCCTCTATGTTCCTGAACTTAACACCTCCCACTTTGATCATAACTTCTTAGTTTTCCATCTCTTTTTCTGCTTTAGTCTTCCTAACTTATTCTTCATTCTCAAGACAACCTAAGCCCCCTCTATTCTACCCTGTTCTTCTATTCCATCACTCTTACTCTTCATTTTCTTCCCTTTTTTAACCTTACTATTAAATAGTTCAACTAAATCTATATTCTCTGTATTTTTTATCCTATTGTGCTATCATTATTTGTACTTTGCTAAGATCCAAACCTGAATTACCCCATATTTCTGCATTCTCTAGCTGAATGCCATTGCAGGAAGTCACAAAATTATACTGACAGGTTCATTATAGATTTATGCTATCTAATCTCTACTGTCCCTCATTTCTTCATGGTAACTTTTTCCTGATATACTGTTCCCCAACAGAGAACCTTACCTCTTACTTTGCTGGAAAAAAATCAAGGCCTTCCACTACAAACCTTCTTTTGTCCTCTATTCCATACTTCAAAGCTTTTTCAACATCATCTATTCTCCCATATTTTGTTCTGGTCTTTGAAGAAGAGGTGGTCCTTCTATTTATACTTTTGTACCCATCTTTTCAATGAAGGCATTGCCTTATTCTGTCCCTTTTCTGCCTCACATCGTTAATCCTTATTTACTGACACCTTCCTTACTTTCTAGAAATAAATCTGTCTCCCTTATCTTTGAAATACACATTCACACACACATGCATGTGAGCGCCTATACATATACACATTTCATTTAATCCTGCTATATTCTTAAACCATCAGTCTCTAATTGTCTATATTATACCTCTACTTGATTATTTCATCAATAACTCAAACTCAACATGTCCAAAAATAAGCAAACATTTAAGTGTTTACTGTATATTCTGAACCTTGTTAAGAAATGGAAATATAAATATAAGCAGAAAGAGAAGTTTCTGATCTCAAAAAATTTATATTGTAAAAGGAGAAGACATATAAAAGAAAGCAGTAAGAGGCTTGAGAAGAAGAGGATCAAGTGACATAGCAGAGAAAAGCTAGAATGAAGGAATGAGACATGGCTAGCCTGGATTCCTTTCTTAAATGGAGATTCTGGGAGGAGTCATTCAGGAGACCAAAGGGGAGGAGAATACTTCCAGTTTATGTGAATTATGTAAATTCTAGAACTGGAGTAAGCTTTCAGATGAAGAAGCTTTGGGGATATGGTGAAGTACAGAGTGTATGCTGAAGAGCAAGTCATTTTTTCATCCTAAATATTTTTCTTCTCCAATCGTTCTTGTTTCTTATTGAGGGTACCATTGTCCCTCCAGCCCCCTAGCTTCACAAACCTAAAACTAATTTTTGTTTTCTTCTTTCTTACCCTATCCCCAATTATACCCAACCAATTAACCAATTCCCAAATGCTATCAATTTCATCCCCTTAGAATCTCTTTTCTAACTTCTACTCTTTTCCATACTACCACCTTTCTCATTCAAGCCCTATCACTTCTTGCGGGAACCATCTCTGTAGTCTCCTAATTGATCTCCGTTAACTCCAGTCCCTCATTTTCCAACTCATCCTCTACACAGCTATCAGAATAATATTCTTAAGAGATAGGTCTGATTCATCTCCTCAAATTATTTGTAATTATTGCACCTAGAGCAGAATGTAAACTTTTCTTCCTGTCATTTAAAGCCCTCCACAGCTGTATGCTCCCAGCCTATCTTTCCAGGTGGTAGAGAGTTTTAAATGCCAGATTTTTCCTCTTCATCCCACTATCTTAAGTCAAACCTACCTCTTATCTATTCTTTGGACTCATCATTATTCATCTTGTCACTGTGCCTTCCCCCAAGAAATCTCTCTCTTTTCTGGAATCTAATGCCTTTATGCTTCCATCTTTTCCTCTTACCTTCTTTCATGAATCAGCTCAGGTGGTTTTTTCCTCCTCTGATGCCTTACCTCTCCTATTTTTGAGCACAATACTTTCTTCTGTCTAACTTATCTGAAACTAATGCATGTATGTACTTTATACACATACACACTCACACCCACACCTATATTCCCCACCACACATACACACATATACGCATACTTTTCTCAGAATCTTAATCCCAGGAGATTAGGAATTGTCTTGTTTTAATTTTATATTCAAAGTACCTGTCATGCTTGCCTTAAAAGTACAGTGTCATAAAAGTTAGTTAACTTTTTCCAAAAATGAAATTTTAAGTTTATAAATGATTAAAGACTAAATATTAAAATTTTACTATAAATATAAACATTCTTAAATCCCAGTTCCTAGTTTTAGTGGTCAGATTAGAAGTTTAGAAAGAACATAGCTCTTAAGTTCTATTTATCTTTAAAATAGCAGGGATACAAATGATGTATATATAATGTGTTTATATGCTGTAACTCTTAATAGCACACATAATAGGATTTTTCTATTCTTGTTTCAGATGATCATTCTCGAGTAAGACTGCAGACACTAGAAGGAGATACAAACTCGGACTACATTAATGGAAATTATATTGATGTATGTATAACTAAAGTAATGAGCAAAGATAACTGTTTGATGTATACTTGATAGGCCAGGTAGTATAAGCAAGTATAAAATTGCTAGAAACACACTAGTGAAAGTTTAAGTCAGGGATAAAGGTGCATTATGCCTTCAGTATTTGTTTTATTTATATCTCTTGACAAAATAAATTAAATCTTACCTCCCCAGTGAACCCTGGAGAGTAGAAGGAAAGTTTAGGTGACAAGTAGCAAAATGAAACAGTGTAGTTGGAATTTTGGGTCTTTCAGATCTTCACATCCCAAATCTCCTCCCTCATAAACAAGCTGTTTGATGCAGTAATTAGCCAGAGGGCTTAGCCAAGAAGCCTACCAAAAAGAAAGAAAAGGAATAAGAGACATGCTTTCAATAAATATAGAGAATAAGGAGAATCTTACTGTGGCCCACAAATTTTGCTAGTTTGTGCTTCTGCAAGTTCCCTATGGTACCTAATATATCCAATGCATAAATTGGTCCTCATTCCAAAGAAAGTGATTAGAGTATAAAAATTACCAATAAGCATTTGTTAAATACCAGTTTTGTGCCAGACACTGCATCAGATGCTTAGAAAGTAGAAATAACAATGAAAGAACCCAGACTATACATAAAAACAAGAAATATAAAACAAAAATACAAAATAAATAAAAATTAATTTTGTGGAGGAGGCAATAGAAGCCTAGGGAAATTTTGAAGAGCACTTACAAAGTACTTACAAAGTACAAAGGAACAATTAGGGGATGTATGAGGTGAAATAGGAGGGACCATATACTATAGTGAGGGGGATTTGATCTTGCAAAAGTATGGACATGGGAGTAGGAATGTGGTGAGTAAGAAGCAGCAAGAAGGCCCCTTTGGCATTCAAATTGTACCATTTTGTTGAGGTTGTCCAATAAATCTGGGAAAGTAGGGATGATAATAATACCAGAGTCTGTGAAAGAACATGACATAGTTTGATCTGTGCTTTAGGAATATCACTTTGAGTTCATTTCTACTCTCTGGGATATCAGTGATGACATAGTATTCTATGGGAGAAAGGAGAAAGTACTTCAAGGAGAAAGTCAAGAAGAAAAGGGAGACAAAAGAGGCAAAATGGAAGTCCTACCTGTATCAGAGTTTAGAAAGTAGAAGATTGTAATAAAAATTAGGAAGGAGAAGAGGACCACAGGACATTTGGATGGGAGATGCCATTTATATATGGGATGAGGAGCTCCACCATGCCTAGAAGACCTAGCCCCTAGTGCTAAGAGTAATGGACCAATGGATGCTGTTCATCGAAGAGGTCATCTAACAGGATCAAAGGAAGAAAAGAAGAGTATTAGTAATCTGTGACTCCCTATTCATTGGTGCTGAGAAAGCCATTTTTGACCTGACATAAACAACAGAAACCTCTCCTGTCTTCCTCAGGAATTCATCAAAGGCTCTTGAGTACTGTCAGACTTAATGACCACCACTTCCATCAGGTGTTCCATGTGGGGACAAATGATATCAACAAAAAGAACTTTAAAAACATTACTAAGGATTCTGGTGTCCTGAGTACCACATTTTGGGAGCACATCCAGAAGATAATGACCCTGATGATGACAGGAGTGAAGAATATGTAATAGAAAAATCAATTGAAGGAATTGAAACTTAGTTTAAAAAATTTAAATGCCTCACTACAACAGTTGTCATGTGAAAGAGGCATTTTATATGATATGTTTGGCAGAAGGGTGAGCAGCAGGTAAAGACAATGTAAAGAAAAAAACTTTCTAACCATTAGAGCCACCCAGAAGTTGGTTGGTTAGGTTCTTCATTGGAGGTCCTCAAAGACTGAATTAACCATTTGTTGGAGATGTTGTAAAAGAAATCATATTTGGATTTTACTAGATTTTCTTTCATATCATTTCCATCTACTAGATTCCATGACATTTATAATTTTTGGCTGAATTCAATTGAAGTGAATTGACATAAATCTGAGTATTTGTCAACAAAAATATAAACATTCCTTTTTTTTTTTTCCAAATCGGTCTGTTTCTTGGAGAATTTGTCAGTAGTGCTATATGTTGCCCTCCCTGATGTGGACTAAGAATATGTTATTTTCATTTTCTGTCAACAACTTGGCATAATTCCACATTTAAAAAAAATCTGTTTGCATATTAATGTGACAAAACTCTGTAATTCCTAATACAGTGATTTGCAATCTCTTGTCATCGTGGCACTTTAAAGTTGCCTTCAAAGTAGTGTGCAGCTGTTAACTAGGACTTCTAATGCAAGCAAGACATTTCATTAAATATGTACGCTGTTTAATTATTGAAGACTGCTTCCTTGTTCATTCTGCATCATGTTAACTTAATGTTTTACATTAGAATAAATTCTTTAACAGATAATATGTTTTCTGCTGAAAGAATGAATGAAATCAAAAGTCGACTGAAAATCAAGGGGCAGTCAGTATTACCTTTAAGATTAGAATTTGCAGAAAAGAAACTTTAACATCCTCACTATTCATGAAAAATAGTCAATATCTATCTTGGTCTAAATAAGCAGAAATATGTGGCTTTAAGTTAGGAACCTGGATATTGGCCCTTCCACTTTTTCCTTTTTTTTGCCTAAGGCAAGTAATTTGCTTTTCCAGCACAGGTTCTGGAAGCCTTAGTTTCCTTCTTAGTAAAATGAGGATAAAAATAGTTGTAAAGAAAATTTTTGTAAACTGAAAAGCTATGTGAGCTATTATTATGTACATTATATATTAGGTATTATTATATTGCTGCAATGTGTGGCTGCCATCACTTATAATTTCCTATAGACTTTCTCATAAGGCTTTATCCTTTAAATTGTCACTTTCAAATAAGGGATTTTGTTTCCTTTATCTCGTTGTCAGTTATTTTAAAATGAGGATTCTTATTCAGGTATACAGTTTATACTGTAAAGGACCTCTGCTATCTCTGAAATTCTGTGACTTTGTAAATCAAGATCATTAAATAATTATTACCTGTAAATGACTCAAAGAAATTTTAAATAGTTCCTTTGGAAGCTTGAACAGAATGGTGTTTCTTGTACAAGTTCCTGGAATTTCAAAGATGATTATTTGGAAAGCAGGTCATGTCCCAAACATCAGATAAAACCCAACCCATACATACTGTGATAACTGAGAACTCGGATGACAAAATGAGTTTGGCTTTTGAGTTTAGGAAATATTTACTAAGCTTGCCAAGGATCGCCCCACCTTAAAGCACATTTTATTCATTCCAATAAATAGGTTATCAGCATCTCTCCTAAAAAGATGGTCCCCTGGCCTAAGAGCCCTTCTTTTTCTTAAGATATGCAATTAACTAGAATTCAGAGTTATTGTAATAAATGCCACATGAGTGGTACAAATTAATTGCTTTGGGTTTTAGAGGGATGCTGAGATTATTTGTAACTGGTGGTAAAGGAGAAGCCACTGTAGGAGAAGTAATATTTGAGTAGACCCAGGAAAAAAGGATAAGATTTCAAGGAAATGGAGGAAAGATATTCAGGATAGAAAGAGTGATTTGAGAGAAGACACAAAGATAGTAAAGCACGAGTTATAATGAAGAAACCTAGATTAGCTAGAAGAGGTTTCATATAGAAAAGTAATGGGATACAAAACTAAAAAAGATTAGTTGGGGCTAATTTATGGAGGTCCTTCAATGTTGACTTTTAAAAATTTAAACTTTATTTAGCAAACAATATGTTTTTTAAACAAATAAATGAGATTGTAGGATCTCTATGAGCAAGCACTACTTAAAAATTTTTCCCAGTTCAATTTTGTAGTCTACACAGCACATCATCTATCTGCATGAAGAAAACTTAGTGGGGTTTTTTTTCCAGGAAAAATACACCAATAAGCATGCAGTGGTTTTGATAATCTTAATGTTATATGAAAAATTCTCCAATATGTTTCAGTATATTTAAGCATCTCAGTGTGATGTATGAAGAAAACACACAAAACAAACTTCTGGTAAGATGGTCAAGTGTCCATGACTAAGACTAGCTCCTTTTTATCTACTCCAAATAGTAACAAATGAATTAAATAAAATATAAGAAGAACAAAAAGGGGAGAAGGAGGAGAGATCTTTACAAGAAAAAAACTAAAAAGAAAATTAAGAGTAGAACTAAATATATATATATATATATATATATATATATATATAAACATAAAAGGAGATCCCTGTGCCATGCATAAATGATATGGATTAAAAGAATGGGGGAAATGTAGCACCTTACAGTGAGGTCATTCATCTGACTTGCACTGCCACTGATGGTTTGGGTCCTCAGCATGAGGAAGTAGCTAGGTGGTACCATGGATAGAGAGTTGGGTCTAAAGTCAAGAAGATGTGAGTTCAAATCCAGACTCAGATATTTAGAAGCTGTGTTACCCTGGGAAAGACATTTAGCCTCCGCATGTCTCAGTTTTCTAATCTGAAAAATGTGGATAATAATAGAACATATATATCTCCATGTTTTTTTTAAGTAATCACTACTGGAGAGCCATCAGGGAAAGACTGAGAAATTGGCTACTCAGACCTTTCATACACACACTCAATTCAGACTCAGCCTTTCTTCTGTCATCAGCCCCTCTAAAGCCAATTAGAAGACTTTTTCATCATGATATAGTACTAATCTTGAGTCATCTTGGTCAAAACTGCTACTAAAATTCCACATGTTATATTGGCAGCAGGTATAGAATATCTGTGTGTGAAGAATACTTCAAGGACTGAAACTGGGCAAGAAATATTTTTGTGCATGCTTCAAAGACTGAGTCCTCATTGGTTAATCCCTACTGTTACAACAGAATGAACAGCACTACAACAGTTCCTGAGATCCTTTGTTGGGAACTTCTAGATTAGTTTACAAAGTCAAGAAGAAATTTAAAGGAACAACTGGAATCTGTAAGAATCAATATTTGAAAATGAACACAGAACTACAACCATGAGAATCCCTGTCTTAGACAACATTGGAGGGATTGGGGGAACACCTTAATTAAAATAGTAGGTTTTCTGGGGAATAGAATGGGCCCAGACAAATAAAAATTTTAAAATAGAAAAACAAGTAAGAAAACAAATATTTGAAGTGTCATAAACATATAAAAACATCAGGTAGAATACCATAATATTACTTAGCAAAGACAGAGCTAAAATATAATATATAGAAAAGCAAGGGAAATTACCTCATGCCACCAAAATACCTGTTCTGCAAATCAGGGTATTACCTATCATAAGAAAAGATAATTTTCAAAAGATATCAGAAACTATTCTTCTTCATACTAAACAATGTAGCATTAAACATAGCATTAATTTGACAGGCAAGTTGACTAAGTATCAGAAATTTAACAAGATGACCCTAACATATATAAAGCAACTAAAAAATTACTCCATACTATAAGAAAGTTATGAGTGTCTTTGGAAATTTGAAATTCCAATCTCCAAGTCAAGAATAGTACTTGAAACTAGATGATCCAAATAGAGGGAAGTTCTCTTTCAATTTACTATATTGTTTGAAAAGGAACAGCTGAACAAGAACAAATAGAGGTGTAAAGGAGATGATGAACAAAGAAGTTATTACTTGAAATGAATCATCACAAATAAAGGACAATTAAATAAATAGGTAGCAGTCCTTAAATATATACTCTTAGCTGGATCAGATGGAGAAGGTTTCATAAAAATTATACTAGCAAAAGTAGAATCTAAGGAATTGTGTGCATATATTTAAGGGACAGAGTGAGGATAACTGAGGAATTAGAGAAACTAGGAAATAAAATTCAACAAGACAAAATATAAGATTCTTTGTGTTATTACTTAAAGCAAAAACAAAATTAGACAGGACTTAATGGAAACAAAAATAAAATAAAAAATTATAGCCTTGAATAATAATGGCTTGAATTTACCCATAAAATGTGACTTTCAAAAGGAATTAGAAAATTGAATTCAGCAATTTATTATCTAAAAGAAATATACATAACTTATTAGACTTAATATAAATTCAATGATTAAATTCTACTAGGAATCTAAGTTAACTAGAACCTACAAAACAGTAATTGCAATGACAATTTTGCATAATACTATAACATACTTATTCATCCAGAAGACAGTCAAGGAAACCATATTATTATTAAATTGCCATAAGATATGAGTAGTATATTGCTAAAAGACATATAAATTAAATTATTAAAGGCAAATAAATGCCTTGGCCAAGATGGTAGAGTTAAAAATTGTTGGTGACTTTGAAGTTTGGTTTTTTTTCTATTGCAAATCTACCAAAAAGATAAATAAGGAGGAAATTAAAGAATTGGAGAACATTTTAGAAAAATGAAATTGAATAATGGAGAATAATAATGGGAATCTTAGAAAATGCACATTTTCTCAGGTGCCTATGGAACTTAAAAGAGATTATATGCTATGGCCTGGAACACTAGTAAAGGCAGAAAAGGAGAAGCCTTACACATTTCCTTAACAGATCATAAGACAATAAAAACATAATCAATAAAGGAAACAGGAACAAAAGTTTCAGACATAAATTAAGACAAAAAATCCTTTCAAGTGAGAGAATAAATCATAGGAATAATTAAACTTTATGCTAAAGAAAATTATTATCGTAAGATAACCAAAATTTATGAAATGCATCTAAAGTGATCCTTAGAGAGAAATATATGTTTCTTGAACACATATTAATTATGAAAAAATAAGACTAATGACTTGAGCTTGCAATTAAAAAGGTAGAAAAACAACCAATTAATAATCCTCCAGAAGCACACAAGTGATCCTGAAAATTAAATGGGACACAAACAGAATCAAAATAAAAACAACTAAATAAAGAGGCAAAATTTTTAAAATGCTAATAAAATTATTTGGGAAATTAGCTAATTTACTTTTTTTAAAAAAAGAAAAAACTACCAAAATCAAAAATGACAAGAAAGAAACCATAACTTCTAGAAAAAGAAATAAAGACTATAATCAATAAGTCAACCAAGGGTTTTAATGATATGCACTTATGTCCTGGCCCCTGACTAAAATACATGTGTGTGTATACATTCACACACATACACACATGTGTGTAATGTACTGATATACACATATACACATGTGTATGTATATGTGTCGTCTTTCTTTCTTTGTTGTCTCTCTTTTACTACATAACTTAATACACACACATACACACACACACACACACACACACACACACTTTGCAGTAAGCTGCATAGAACAAGTAAAAATGTGTAGAAGTGATTTGACTTATTGTATTTGTATCCCTATTCTATCATCGTGCCTGGAATATATTAGGAGATTAATGAATGCTGATTGATTATTTAACCTTAGATAAATCACTTATCCTCTCAAGCCCCATGAAACTTTCCAAAACCAGCTGATTTACCCATCAAATAATGAAAGTTGTTTGCCTATCAGGGAGCTTCCTACATCCATCAAATCAAAGGTCCAAACTCCAAAAAAGAACAGATGGGTGAAGAAAGATGAGGAAAAGAAAGAAGGTGAGAGGAAGATAGCAAAAAAAAAAAAAAAAAAAGAGAGAGAGAGAAAAGAAAAGAGAGTAAGAAAGAGGAAAAAGGCAACACAACTAAAAACAAACAAAATTGACAGATTTCTAGAAAAATATAAAATATTGAAATTAATATAAAATTTACATTAAAATATATGCATAGATAATTAAAGTCAGATGTTTTAAATCTATAAACACTAATATTAAGCTATAAGGTTAAGAGCCATTTCCAAATAGAATACTGAAAAGAGATAATTGAACATAGAGATATTTTTTCTTCTGTTTCCAGTGTTCATTCATTTAATTTCCCTTTTTATAACTAGAATTCCTGGAACTTTGTCAAATAGTATTGGCAAGAATGGGCATTCTTACTTTACCCTTGTATTTACTGGGAAAACTAATATCTCTCTTTGGCAAATAATGTTAGCTTTTAATTTTAGGCATATAATTTTATCATGTTAAAATAATCTGTATCACAACTAATCAAGATGATTAATAATTTCAAAAAATTAACAATATACAGAAAAGTATGTAAAACTCATTAGAATTTCTATATATTAATAAGAAAAAATAGAAGGAAGTGATAGGTAGTTTCCATTCAAAATAAATATAGAATGCATAGAATCAACCTAAGCATATATAATTAAGTCACATATAATTATTTTTTGTAGAAATCAAGGGAATCCAATAATTGGGGGGACATTTAGTTCTCATGGCTGAATCACACCAATATAATAAGAATTAATATATTACCTGTTAATTTATAGATTTAGTCCTGTATCATTCAAGTTATCATTAGCTTAATTACTGTAACTAGACAAAATAATAATAGAATCATTTGGAAAAACCAAAGGCCTACAATCCCCAGGGAATGGTATGGGAAGGGAGTAGAAATGAAGAAAGATAGCAATTATCTTAAGTACTATTATAAAGCTATACTCATCAAAACTTTGATATTTGTTAAAAAAAAATTGCTGGACAGTAGAAAAGAATAGACAAGCAAGTATAGACAAGCAAATAATCAAACTCAGTGGTCTGTGGGTCACTAAATTCAAGAACAAACTATTTGAAGAATTTCCTATTGTATTCCTTTTGGAAAAATTAGAAAGCAATTTGGTAGAAAATAGATTTAGATTAATAACTCCTATCATAAACCACAATACATTGCAAGTGACTTTATTATAAAAGGCAGAAATTTTTTTTTAAAAAGCAGAATAGAAAGAGAAGCTTTTCACAATTGTTCCTATATATATTATGTATAACCATGTCTTGGTTAAAAGGGATCATAAAAGAGAAAATATACAATTTTAACTCCATAAAATTTTAAAAGCTTTTTTTTTTTTTTACAAACAACAAATCAGTGTAGAAAGAATAAGAAGGAAAACTGTCTATGGTGGTAAGGAAAAGGTACAGGGATCTTTATGTCAAATTTCATTCCTTATGGTATTAAATTCCCTCACATACATATACCATAATTTGTTCAGTTCAGTCACTGCCTAATTGGTGACTTTTCATCTTTCTATTGTTTCACTTATTCCAAATAGAGCAACTATGAATATTTTTAAACACATAGGTCTTGTCTTGTTCTCAAATTACTTCCCTAGCATATTAATTCTGGTCAATGGATAGAAATAATTTTTAACTCTTTTACATAATTTCAAATTATTTTACATAAATAATGACAAATAGGGAGAAATGTGGGCAGACTTGTAGAAGTTATACAGAAAAATATATATAGAATTCTAACTACATAAATGAAAACAACTTTAAATAATAATAGAACTCAAACTAAAAACTATAGGCAGCAATTGGTATTCACTTATGTAAAATTTAAAGCATTCACATGAGAGTAGGTAAGGATAAGACAAGTATCAAGTACAAGAAAAATGAAGCTAAGCCATTATTCCCTAAGGATATAGAATTTGGGGCTCAAAGGAGAAGAGTTTGTCACTGTTCCTAATTTTCATCCAGAGTGGTTATAAGAGCTGTCCAAAAATTCAGAAAATTCCTGTAGCCACCAGCATAATTGATTGAAAGGGGACTACGTAAAGCAAACATAAAGTATTGGACCTGGAATCAGGGGGAACTGAGTTCAAATCCATTCATTAGTAGTGTGATCCTGGCCAAATTACTTTACCTCTCTTGGTCTCAATTTTTTCAACTGTAAAGTGTAATGTAATATTATAAATAGAGCCTACCTTTCAGAGTTCTTCTTGGCATCAAAGGACTTGATATTTATGAAGTACTTAGCACACTTTGGGCAGGTGCTTAATAAATGCTTGTTTTGTTCCTTCCTTAAGATAGGGCAAAACAAATTGGCTCAATAGTCAACCCAATTAATTAGATGTTATATGATAGTACCCCTTATAATACATAACTGAAAGTCCAATTCTTTATGGAATTAAAATGACTCCAAAGTCTCTTTTACATTGCTTACAATTTTCCTTGAAAAACCTTGTTTCAAGATGGAAGGGAAAAACCGAAAGTATTAGGGTTTAAGATACAAGCTGTAAGCTTCTATGAGGGAACCCTATTCTTTCCCAGTTCTACTCTCCTAAGCAATTAATTCTCTGGTGACTTCCCACATGATTTCTTAGTTGTCACCTGATATCACAGTTTGGGTACCAAGTGTAGGTACTACCTCTTTAAATTTTTGGTGTTTGCTGCTTAATGTCACAACCCTGACACCATTTAAGAGAGGTGTTACTATTAAAGACTACTTTATCAATCTACACTGACAGAACAGTATGTGGCTTAAAGCCTGGGAAAATTGACAATAACAGCCTCAACCAAATGAATTCCTATTGTGCATTGCCAAACTATTTGTACCCTAATAAGAGCCATTGTTGCAAGATTTCAGAGAATCCCCAAGTTGTTGGGGTTTATTGCTCATCTGTCACCTCACAGTTGGTTTATGATTGAGTTATTCATGCCTCCCTTGAAATCATCATGAATGGTATTTGATGTTCCTTCCTTTGTTAAAATAAATCAGTGGGTTAGATATGTTTAATTTCAACACTGAATGTATTAGCTCCTGATATTTGTATGTGAATTCATTTCAGGGAATTCAAATGACTTAGGTACCACACACAACTTTTAAGTTTGTTAAATAAGCCTTTTTTTAATTTTTTTTTTGTTTTTAGGGTTATCACCGACCCAATCACTATATTGCCACACAAGGTAAGTTCCCCACATATCTGTTCATCACAGTGTTGATGTCTTTTCTAGTTGTTGTAACTCTTATTTATTTACCTCTGGGCAGTGGGTAAACTTAAATTATAAAATTATTTGTTGCATTATAATAATAAATTTGATTTATTTTTTCTTTAGTAAAGTAGCTTACTCCAAATGACTTTTGTCCAACTTTAATTTAGCCTCAACATTATTTCTTTCATCTGTTTTTCCTTTCTATTTCTTACTGCAATCAACCTATTAAAGGTATTCATTTCCATTCTCCATTATTGTAATAACCTCTTAACTAGTAGTGTTGTGAAGCTTAAATGAGAAAATGGATGTGTAAATACTTTTCAAACCTTAAAACAACTATATAAATGACAGATGTTGTGATTATCATTGTTATTAGCCTACCAAACCTCTAATCTAGTAGACTTCATTCCTTGATCTTTCAACTGTACTCTTCTGAACTCAAAAACTATTTTAATGGACAGCTAGATGGAACAATGACAAGAGCACTGGCCCTAGAGTTAGGATGACCTGAGTTCAGATTTAGCCTCAAACAGTAGCTATGTGATTCTGAGCAAGTCATTTAAAATAATAGCCTTGCCTTCTCCCCCTCCCCCCATAAATAAATAAATATTTTGGAGCAAAATCTGAATTTTCTGGTAAATGTTTGACAACCAGCTAGGAGAAGGAAAGGGAATATGCACATACACATATACTTTTAAGTTTAATCTGCATTATTAACACTTCATTAAATCTAGACAATTAACAAATAAATCAAAGCATGATTTGGCTTGCTGATTTCTTAAGTATAAATACTCATACTATTTCAGTATTTCATGGATCTTTGCCAAGTCAGAGTTGGTTATAATATACCTCTCCTCCTAAGAGTTCTTTCTGACTCTAGTCACTCCTCCCCCCAAGCTATCCTTTCTCACCACTAACCATAGAATCTTCCTTTTATGCCATTGATCCCATTACTCATTTACTGAATAACTTACCGATAAAATCAATATAAACTTATTCTGTTATTCAAATCCCTCCCAATCTTTCATATTTTTATTACTTTATAATATGTTCCAACACAACTAGACTACTTTCTATCATGAATTCTGAAATTTTCATCTCCCACTTCCATGTGTTTGCTCATGCTATCCTCCTTGTTTGGTCTTTTGCTAACATCCCTCCCTATCTATGGAAGTCATCCCTGTCTCCTTATAAGAAATAACCAGTTATTGTCTTCTCCTTGAAACCATTTCTGACTCCCTAAAATTGCCTACAAAACTTTAACTAGATTTCTTTATTTTTACTTTTCAATGCTCCCTTAAATTATAATTATATATATATATACTTTCCCCTCCTTTGGATCTATAAAATTTTTTTCATTTTATTTTTATTATATTAACAAAAGTTTATTTTTCCTATCTCATTCCCTCAATTTAAAAAAAAGAGAAAAACAAAATTTTTCTAGCAAATGTGTGTAGCCAAAAAAAACAAATATCTACATTGTCCATGTCCCAAAATGTAAATCTCATTTTGTATCTTGATTTAGTCATTTCTCTTGAAGGTGTATAGCAGAGTTGGTCATAAAAGTTCTTAAGTCTTCTATAGTTGTCAGTTTATTGATAGCAGTAACCATATCAAATCCATTTTTAAGATGATCTGTATCCAGGGCTGAGAGACACTTCAAGATGAAGCCTTAGGATGTGGTAGAAGTTATGGAGTCCAACTTGGAAAGGAGAGGAATATATCTTCCCAATATAGAAAGATTTCAAATTTGATCTTTGGTGATGGATGTGTGTGTATGTGTTTGTGTGTGTGTGTGTGTGTGTGTGTGTGTGTGTGTGTTCATTTCATAAGCTAAAGACCAGCTTAACTAAGGTGGGAGAACCTCATCTTCAAAACAAGCTGGCCACTAGTTAATGAATTTTTCAGCCACATGAAGCCTGAAGCCATAGTCACATGAGTTTAGCATCAGTGCAGAGGAAATTCACACTGAAGAAATCATAGCTCTATCATCATAAAACAATATCTATTCCCCAGTTTTTAATAGTTCCAAAAAACTTTTCACTTTATTTCTCCTGAACTATCTATCCAAAAGCACAAATCACTCGTTATATTGCTTATTTTATTTTTGATCAAGATAAAGTGCCAGATGCAGAAAACAATATATATCTTATCTGTGACGACCGCACTAACATCCAGGACACCCCAGAATCAGCCGGAGTCAGGATAAGCAAAAGTCCTTAGTCTTTATTCTTGGTCTTTAGATGGAGGATTGAATAGGATGGAAGCAGAATCTTCACAACTGCTTTCTCCCTTGTCTACTGCCAAGAGTGTGTCCCTGGCTAGTCTTACTCCACCCCCTAATCCCTCCTACAATCATCTGTATACACCAATTATCGAGCCAGCACAGATAGTGGGAAGGTCCATTTTCCAAGCTTATGCCCATAAAGTATTGTCCAATCTGTAATTAGCCTCAAGCGCTCGGCAGTCCTGACCTCAATGCATCAACTCAATAGTTTCAGCCCTCTACACTTATCAATGGTTAATTGTTATATTAAGTGACTTGATGGATACTTCAATCCTAAAACTATAAAACTATCTTTATTTCTCTACATGTGAAGAACATAGATTAAATAAGAAATAATTTATAAGAGTATGTGTTCTAGAGAAAAATAAAATAAGAGGATAACTCTTTTGGCCTGGCTTCTAGAACCTAGGTAGTTTTTCTTCCAGTTATAAATAACAAATGCAGTATAGAAGATTGAGGAAAATCAGTCTAGACAGTCTGCCCATTAAATTCTTTTATCAAACTTACTTCAATTTAGAATAAGAAACAGCATATAAGAAAAATTCATAGTTTAACATTTTCCAAAGGTAAATGTTTCTATTGTGGTTTTTAAAAGATATTCAAAATTCTAAATATATATGCTAGGGAAAAGGAGGCAGTTAAGAGAAAAAAATTAAAATAAAAGTTTAATATGTTTTTGGTTTTGAAATCTGTCTTTTTGGAGATATAGAGGAGGGTTAGTTGCATTTGAACACCCAAATCTGCTTCTTGCCAATTTGGATGTGTTATCTAGCTTCTAAACTCCTAGCCAGGGCCCTAAGGCCCTACTCAATGACTTTAACAGAGGTTAGTCTGAACAGTTCCACAACCCTGGAAAAGCCTTCGGAAAACTAAGCTCTAGCTAATTTCCAATGAAATTCTTAAAAACATTTTAAAGGACAAAGAGATGATTTCACTTATCTTTTGATGTGTGACTTTGGATTTCCCTCCCTTACAATCATTGTGTTGAAAGGAGCTCCCAGGTGCAGCTAAATCATCTAATTTTGTTTAAACATATTCACTTCTCCTAAAGATAATTAGGCTTACATGTGAAGTCACAATTAAAGTAAAACTTTACTTCATTTGGACTCGAATTGCTGTCTTTACTGTAAATTCCAAGTTGACAAATTTTAAAAAGTGAACTCCTTTCATTATTTTGAATTAGAGGGTGATGATGTATGTTTTGTGAAATAGGGGACCCTAAGAAATCTGCTATAATAAATACACATGTGTCTTTCAAATAAGCATGTTCATTATTTCTCTGAAAAGTTTACTTCATCAAGATTTTATTTAGATCCAAAGGTACCCTCTGTGAAATTGGCAAGTACATAGCTCTGTGTTTAACATATCACTTGAAGTCAATATTTGGCATATCACTGAACAAAGTAATCTCTGTAGCCACATTATTCATGGAGTCTTGCATAGTTTTGATACATAACTAAGAAATCCCTTGTCTAAGAGAATCTGCATGGCTCTATCCTGCTTTACTAATTCAGATGATTTCTTAAAATCAATAAATGGTAAATACAATGACATCTGCTATTTTTCTGTTTCTTAGTTGTGTGATTGTGAAAATTGCTCTCCTGTAGAACATTTTCTACCTATTCCTTTACATTTTTTCATCAAGGAGGTTCTTATTTCATGCTTAGACAAAGGTTTTATGGAAATAAGAATTCAGACTCATGAGACAGTAGTTCCTGATGTCTTCTAATAAAGGATGCCAGAAGTGATGAGTAGGAAGATTTGAAATGTCTGGCAAAATTACCAGGGAATGCTTTTAAAGTTGTCCCCTCAAGCACAAACGTCTTTATGCACAGCCATTTTGTCCAGCTTCGTCGTAAGTGCTATTGGCCTTTCTTCACACATCAGTTATCAAGTGAATATTTCTCAAGAATCTACTTTGTGCTAGGCACTGGAATTAGAAAGGCAAAAGTCAGATACTACTGTTGAGAAACTTACAATCTATAAAGAAAAAGGCAACGAGTATACATATACATTCACACAGAGTAATCATGTAAAATTAGTTATATATATATACATAACATTTATATGAGATGGTGATTCCATGGAGGGAGACAGATAGGTAGTAAGTCCAGTACAAAGAGCTCTGGGCTTAGAATCAGAAAATCCAGAGTTCAAATCTTGCCTCTGATAATTACAAGCTGTGTGACTCCTGGACACTTCACTTAAGCCTTTGTATCCTGCTCTGTAAATTGAAAATAATTGGATTTACTGGTCTTTATGGTTCTTTTCACTTCTAAATATATGATCCTTTGTCATTATTATTAAAAATATATAATTATAAAAATTCTTGCAGGCCTGATTCAGGTCTCCTAATTGCATCTCTAAGCAATTGTTCCAAAAATAATATGGCTTATCTAGATCTCATTTGAATCTCTTGGAAAGGGCTATTTTTTCTCTTCAATAGCTTTTACTTTAAGTTGTGCTGATATCTGTGGGATGTCAAGAGACCTAAAGAAAGATGCTCAAGGTGTGGGATAGACTTTTGTAGAAAAGTTATTGGAAGGTATGGAAAAGAATCACACAAGATGAGGAGCTATGAGAAGTCCATGCAGAAAATTTAGAGGCATTCTGTACATTGATGAGTGCACACATCCATTGAAGTGAGACTACTTGCCTTAAAAAAACCTACATCATCTCTTTTCCATAGTATGTGACAAACACGATTGTTCCCTTGTCATTTGTGGTAGTCTCCATTTCACTTAGCAAGAAGATTTTCTTACAACAATCACTTCATTTCTCTAGTAAAAAAAACACCTATTATGCCTGTGAACAACTTAATAAAGTATAAATTCCAGATCCTGGCAGTCAAGGTGAATTTTTTATTAAGCTTTCTATGGCTCCCTTTGGTAGGTGACAATGATCTGTCTCAACTTAAATTTCTTATTCAAATAAAATTTCTCAAAGGTTATTTGTCTAGACCATTCCTTTGTATTTCCCTCATTGTCATATCTTACATAGTTATTTCTGTACATGACTTCCCTCCTTCCCTTCCTGACTGTAAACACATTACATATGTGGTCAAGGGATCTGTGCAGGTATTCACAACACTTAGCACAATAATAAATGCCTTGTACTTTGCAGAAATTTAATAGATGTTTATTGAGTTGCACTGGGTTGAATTGAGTTGGGTTGAAATCCAGAAATGAACATTTATTAAGCATCTAATGTGTGATATGCCCTGATAAACTGTTTCAGCAAATGGGTTAAGGGTAACCAACAGGTCTCAAGACTATGAGTGAGTTAAGGGCTATCTTCGCCAAACATGTGAAGACTTCCCCTGGCAAAATGGTCATTTGTTTGTTCCAGTGGCCATGAAGGTAACTGAAACAAGTGGTGTAGAACATTTAAAGTTTGGTCAGACATCAAAGATGGAAAAGTCATCCACTGCATCTTGAGCCATCACCAGTCTTCTTGACTTTAGTTCTGCCACTAGATTTCAGTGATGCAGAAAGAATAAGGCTGAAACTTTTGCAACACTGTCTCACTTCAATTCAATTCAAGTAGAAGTCAAGACATCATGTTGTTGGTGTTATTGGTCCTCTTTGAAAGTGAAGGTCAAAAATATGGAAATATGTTTAAAAGTATTGAACATATATAACTTATATTGATTGCTTGTTGGCTTGGGGAGGAGGAAGGTAAGGGAGAGAGGGAGGAAAAATTTGGAACACAAAGTCATACAAAAAGGAATGTTGAAAACTATGTTTGCAAGTTTTTTGGAAAATAAAATACTATTGAAAATTTAAAAAAAAAGAAAAATGAAGGTCAAAAACAAAACAACAACAAAACCAAACTGAATGCAAGACCCTGAGCTAAGTGTTAGAGATAGATAAAAATGGTCCCTATCCTCGGGAAGCTCACAATCTATTGAAAGAGACAATATACAAACAACTGTATACAAACAAGATGTATTCAGGTAAAATAGGAGATAATCAACAGAAGAATGTACTAGCATTAAGAAGGACTGGGGAGAGACTTCAGAAAGTAGGATTTCAATTGAAACTTGAAGAAACAAGAGGGAAAAGAGTAACTATTTAGTGACTAAAGTGGTTTTTTAAATTCTTTGTTGAAGCAGCAGTGTTGCTTCAGCCAAACTTCTCTCAGGATTCACTTTTATTCATTTCCTATTTTTTTATGGTTGACAGCCAGTTAACACAAATATATAATTTGAATTATCAAATTTCAAGTTAGTGGTGTTCAAATTAAAAGTTTTTCTGGGATAAAGTGAATTTTCTGGCTCCTGAAATACCTGGTAGCAAACATGCTATTTTTTTTTTCACCTATTCCTTTCCCCTTAGTCTCTACATCTCTCTCCTTATTCAGAGAGATTATTCTTTGTAGAGAAATGTCATTAAGAGAAGTCACATCGAAGTCTCTGAGGAGTTAGTTTGATTGATATTTGTTTGTTCTGGTAGTCTTCGTCAGCTGCATTCAACATATCAAATGCTAATGAGGAAATATAATTGTATGCAGCTTAAAAATGGCAAATGTAATCAGTTTGTAATAGGCTACCAATCTCCTTTTAACAGAGCTGGGAGTTGCATAATTACCTGTTTATTAGAACATTGCTGTTTTTCCAGTGTACCAGAATTTGCTCCCAACTCATACTTTCCAATTTGGAATCGCGCATATCACTACTGGATGTCACAAAGTGCTTTTTTTTTTCTTTCTGCAAGTGGCAGAAAATAAGAATTTTTAAATATTTAACACAAAATCAAAAGACTGTGTATCCACTTGGGAAAATAAATTTGGAACTATGTTGTTCTGATTAGAAAATTAGCCTCTCTTTCCTGTTATGTGCCTCCTGCATAATATAATTAGTGGTCTGGGTGTGCCTTTAATAAAGAATCCTGATAATCTGCTGTAATTGGCACTGACAGCTAGAATATGCTCATGAGTCACCTTTACAAAAAAAAAAAAATTATTCTTAGAACTCAATATAATGGGCAATAGAAGTACTAATAAGCAGAGGCAATCTTAAAACCTTTCCTTGTTTTATTCCTGCAATGATATATTTTTAAAGCCTATTCACAACAGGAAGCTAGAAACCTACATGAACTGTCCAATTTAATGACAACCAGCTTTATTTCCAAGATTTGGAAATAGAATGATTTTCAACAAATTTCTTTAATTCAGTGCAAGAACAATAAATTATTATGTCCTTGTTTCTTTTTTCTTTTCTATTGGTACTGATTTTTTTTCCACCAGTAACAGATTCTGACCTTTGACAATGATGGTAATGTCTCTGTAAATTGAGTTGACCACATGTGAGCCAATTTGATGAGTTTTAATATGTTCTTCCTGTTTTTTCTCTCTGTTTAATTGTTTTCCGTTGTCTGGCTTATATACTGGTGACTTAGTATTAACCTCATCCCATCTGACTGGCTAGGCAGGATTAAAAATGTTACAATCAAGATTTCCTTGTTCAGAAAACCAATGACTATAAAATTAGTGGAAATAAAAGGAGCCAAGGCAGGGGACAGACAAGGTGTGGAAATCATGTCTAATCCTGAGAAACTAGAATGGTTCAAGAGGCAATGTTTATTTTAATGGACAAATTCCCAAAGAGATTAGCAACATTTTGTTATCAGAAATAGGAAGGAAGGAAGGAAGGAAGGAAGGAAGGAAGGAAGGAAGGAAGGAAGGAAGGAAGGAAGGAAGGAAGGAAGGAAGGAAGGAAGGAAGGAAAAGAAAAGAGAAAGAAAAATATTAAATAGAAAATTCTCATCATAAACATGTATTATTCAATGAAACCAAATTATCAAATTGGTCATGCCTTTCTCTGCATTTTAAGTTAATCAACTTTCTGGGAAGAGCTGAGTGGTATGTTTCATCCTTAGTTATTTGGATTCGTATGTTATCATTGTATTAATCAGAGATATTCCAAAGTTTTCTCTTCAATGTTTTCATTTTATAAATTGTTCTACTTATCATTTTATTCTGTATAAGTTCATAGGGATTTTCCTAGTTTCCTTTGAAATTGTCCATTTCATCATTTCTTATATTGAAATTTTCCATTTTATCATCTATCATAATTGGTTTAGCCATTCCGCAATAGGACACTCTCTTATTTGCCGTCTGTCTTAGGACCTTTAATAGACCTTTCTTGGATTATGCATTTTTAAAAATATGCGAAGAAAGATTTTATTGTTGGCTCTCTTTTGTTTCCTTTGAATCTGAGTTTCTCAGTATTATATATACTCTTTATTGTATATTATTTGGCAACTATTCATAGGCAGCTTTTTCCCGTCCCATTCCTTTTCAATTATAGTACCTCTTAATTAGATTTAAAATACTTAAGGCAAATATATTCTAATCAAAATTTATGAAAAGTACTTCTCATTGGTCAAGATCTGGTCATTCCTGGATTTTTAGCCATATATTTTTTTGAAACAACCAGAAGGACATAATAGTCACTGACTATGATTAATTTTGAAAGGTCTTTTATGAAATCCTAGATACAAAATCTGGGAAGAAGGCCCCACATTGAGGAAATTTATATGGTAAGAGTAATCACATCTTTTTTCTCTTATCACTTACTGAGTGATCTATTACCTGATGGCACCTTTGTATACATATGTCATGCAAGTCCCTGTCCTTCAGGAAGAGATCTTTATTAAGTACTTCTAAACATTTAATGGTGCTTCTTTGATTTTTGTCACATGATATATGTATGTAAATAGATATATATATACATATATTTTCATGTGTATGTACATATACATATATCTTCTAACTCTCCTAATTTCATTTTTCTACCATTAAATCTCAGGATTCCCCCTTTCCTCTTTGGATTCCCATTTAAATTTATCTTTAAGGAACAAGCCATTCTCTTTGATAACTTAGAAAGTAGGGAAGTTTTACTTTTCTTCTAGAAGATAAATTCAGCTTCATTTTTAGCATGTATAGTCAATCATAAACATTTAATCTGTGTGTTGTGAAGCTGAATGACTAGAAGGATGGCAGTGTCTTTTGCAGAAATAAAGATGGGGTCAGGAAAATTATGAGTTCTGTTTTGAACAGGTTGAGTTTGAAATGCTCACAAGGTATCAACTTAGAAGTGTTTAATAATTAGTTGCCAATGTAGAACTGGAGTTCGGTGGGGAAAGCATATTGATCTAGGTCGGACATATAGATCTAGAAATTATCTATATATAGATGATAATTCAGCCTATGGGAGTTGAGATCAGCAAAACATATAATGCAGAGAGAGCGTTAACAGGAATGTTTGGGTAGGTAGGAGGAGAACCAAGAGAAAACAGTATTGTTAAAAACTGAGGGAGTTTTTGCCAAATGGGGATAAGGATTGACAAAATGGCATTAGGTTTGATCATTAGAATATCCCTAGTAATTTTAGTGAATTGAATGATGAGGTTGGGAGCCAGATTACAAGTTTTTTAGAAGAAAGGAGAGAAAGCAGAAACTAGCTTTTTCTTAGCTCCTATTTGACTTTAAAAGTGAGAAGAGATACAGGATTGTAACCATTATAAGGAAAATAGCTTTGAAAGACTTGAGAATTCTGATCATTGCAATGACTACCCAAAATTTCAAAGCACTGATGAAACATGTTTCTCTTCCTTTGACAAAGGCAGTGTTTTAAGGTGCCAAACAAGATATGTATATATGAACATGACTAGTGTGTGAATTTATTTTGCTCAACTGTGCTTGTCACTAAAAAGTGAACATTTTGGGGATAACAAGAAAATTGGAGAAAAAGTGCAAAAAAAAGGAAAAAAGTGTCAATGAATTATATAAAGGAATGCACAAGAGAATACAAGAACATTCAGAGAAAGAACCAGTCTATATTATGTTTTTCAAAAGAGACCATATGAATGTAGTGAAGAGTCATAGTTTCTTAAGCCATCCTTTTTTGTTCTTTGTATATTGAAATATTCATGTTTGTTGGTATATGTCAGATTAAGTAGAATAAAAATAATTTTAAGTCAGGGGACTGTTTTTGGCAAGAAGAACCACTTTCTTATCTGAAATTGGTGTAAAAGAGAGAAAGAATTAGAGGCTAGTGTACTGAGGTTTTGAGATATAGAGTAAGATTCTTAGAAAAAGGTATGTCTGTAGAGTATGAGGTAAAGTTCTATTGAGATAATGGACAGAGAGAGCGGCATAGAGACTGAAGAGTCACAGAATGTGAAAGTTAGAAGGAATCATATGTTCTAATCTATAAACTAAAGGAATTCTTACCATAGCATATCCAATAAGTGGTCAGCTAGTCTCTACTTAAAGACTTTCAAGGAGGAGTAACAATTATTCTTGATAGAAAAAAAAAAAAAAATGAAACCGCATCTTGAGGGAAGTGGAAAAGAGAATCAGTTAGGAAGAAATAAAAGCATTGCCTTGCTACAAGGACAGTTCATTGAGATTAGATGACATAAATTGGTAGTAGACTCAGTACTATGGTATGATTCCAACAAATAAGAGGATGACAAGAGAAATTCAAGGTTGGGGCCTACTAAGGCATGAATAACAGCTGAATAAAGAGACAAGTATTCAAGAGCAGAGACAATGTAATCTTGAACTGGTAAAAATTGATATATTTTTATAATAGAAAGATCATTATAAAATATAATATAATTGATGCCTGTTTGAGAGAGAGAGAGAGAGAGAGAGAGAGAGAGAGAGAGAGAGAGTCAATAGCTCCCTTCCCCCTCACCTTTGTCCTCATCAAATATATATTTTCAGTATGGGATATCTGCAAGTTTTCTCATTGCTCCATCATTGAATCCTGTAGAAAGATGTCAAATCATGATTCTAGAGCAAAAAAGCAAAAAAAAATAATTCCAACTCCCTCATTTACATAGATGATACATTGGAAAGAGTCTATCTCTGGAGTCAATGAACAAGGATTTAAATCCTGCTTCTAATAACTGCTACCTATATGGCCTGTAGCAAGTCATTTAATTTCCAGGGGTCTCATTCTTCATCCATAAAATGAAGTTGTTGGATTCACAGATTCTGAGGTCTTTGGAGTTCTAGGTCTATATCCCATATGGGTAAGTGATCTCAGATCACACAAGTGTTAAGCATCAGAATCAAAATTATTTGAACCTAGGAAGTTTAACTTCAAATGAAGCATTCTTTTCATTGCTTTGTCTTGCTGTCTCTTACTTAATGACGATGTATGCATCAATCTTATTTCTTAACCACAGCATTATAGTTGATTCCATTATTCTATTTGGAACATTTAGAATTATAGTTAATGGTAATAAGGATCAAGTTACATCTTTTTCATAGTTAGCAAAGTGAAAGTTACTACTCTAACAGTGAGTAGAAAACAATGAAGTGTCTACAAGGAGCTTTGACCCCTGAGACTCCCTCTCCCAGTCTCCATTCCACAAACTCACAAAACCATTGGCAACATTTTCTTAAAAGACAATGCAGCACATTGTTCCTTTTGGACACAAGAGGTGCTTAATGAATGTTCGTTGAAAATGATTTGAAGTGTCATGGCTCCCTCATTTGATCCGTAAAATGTTCATATTTGGCAACATTCCCTTAAAAGTGCACATTTAATTGATAAATATGTCACACTACTTGTAAATTCCCTAGTTTCCAAATATAAGCGGTTTTTGTTTTTTCTTTTGTGGTTAAAAACCAAAGTGGCATTTAAATCCATAAACATTTTTCTAAATATCTGCTTATCTTTTTTGGGGGGGAATATAATTTATAATTCTCTGCAGAAGACTTAGTCAGGAGCAAATTTCCTACCACGAGAATAATCAAATTCTAGAAATGAATGTTTATAATGGAAATTTTTACCAAGCCTTAACTACCAGATGACAGTTTGAACTCTGTTAAAGTAACTTCATTCTGTTTACAGTTACCTAAATAGTTTTTATTCTACATTTCTTCCACACACTGCATGTTATGTGAACATTTTAATAAGGACTTTCAGGGACACAAATATGGGTTATTTTTTACTCCAGCTAAAAATTCTCTTTCAAGCATCTGAAGCGATAAATAATAGTGCTTTGAATTGCACACTTAACTTTTCTTGGCAAGTCATTATTGTGGTTAAAAGTTGACAAAGCCTTAGTACAAGTTGTGCCCACCATATAAAGAAGCTTTTGTTTTATGTATTCTGGTCTCCAGATGGAGATGAACACTTGAAATTATTTTTGATAGATTCAAGGAAATAGAAAAAAAAATCCAGAACTTTGCTTTTCAGTAAACACCTTTTGTTTTTTTTTATTTTATTTTGTTTTCACTTCTCTGAGCATGTCAAGTGCAAATTCTACTTTGACCATAGCATTCTTTATGGCTAAAGCTTCCCTACACTTTAATTGACTTATAAATAATTATATATTTATTCATTCATCTCATTTATTTTCTTTGAAAACAAACTAAAGACATTATACAAGGAACTTTAGAGATTCCGTGACAAACTGAATCCTACAATGAAATATGCCAGCTAAAAAATTCAAGACCCAGTTTCCTAGCTTCACTGATGAGTATTGCTATGCAAAACAATACTGTGTTCTATAACGACCCTTAGTTATCCAAACAGTCTAAAAGCCTTATTTCTACTATTCATTCTACTATTCATTTCTACTATTTTACCAAATATGTTACCAGAACTGCAGTCAGGCAGCAAAATGGACCAAATACATAATTCTTTCTTTTCCTTGGTATCATCCACTTTATGGAGAGTCTCATAGTTAGGCAAGGGCATTTTGGCCAACATATACATGAAAAATAAATTTCCCTATAATCAACTGTTATTAACACTTATGATCTGTGAAACTTTATTTGGAAGGATGGATAGACATATGACCATGTGCAGGTCACTTAATTTCCCATTTCCCCCAGGAAACTCTTTCTTGTAAGTTGCTAAAAAGTCATTGATTTATATCACTGTGAGGATTTTCCAAATTGGGAGTCTCTCATACTAATAAAATCACGGGGCCAAACCAAAAATAAAAAAGAAAAGAGTAGCATATTAAAAAGGCACAATTGCTTTAAGAAAATGTAAAATGTGTCATTCTCAGAAAAATACCTTGATATGGTAAAAGGTTTGGTTAATTGGATGCCACTAAGAAGAAAGCAGTGTTGGGTTTTTTTTTCCCTTCCAATTTCATTTTATTTTTCCAATTACATGCGAAAATATTTTTCAACATTCATTTTTATAAGACTGAGTTCCAAATTTTTTCTCCCTTTCTCCCTTATCTCCCCCCTCCCCAAGACAGCAATCAATACGATATAGATTATATATATATAATCATTTAAACATATTTCTGTATGGTAATGTTGTAAAAGACAAATCAGAACAAAAGGGAAAAACGTGAAGAAAAAAACAACAAAAAGGTAAAAAAAAATCCACATTCAGTGAATGAGAATGGCATTTTCCTTCCCAAGTCTATTAGAGTTGTCTTGGGTAATCGCATTGCTGAGAAGAATTAAGTCTATCATAGTTGAGCATCATATATTCTTGCTGCTACTGTGTCAGTGTTTTCCTGGTTCTGCTCACTTCACTCTGCATCAGTTCAAGTCTTTTCAGGCTTTTTTGAAATCAGCCTGCTCATCATTTCTTACAGAAAATTAATATTTTATTACTTTCATATTCTATAATTTATTCAGCTATTCCCCAATTCATAAGTATCCACTCAATTTCTAATTCCTTTCCTACAAAAAGATACTACAAACATTTTTTAAAACAAATGTGGGTCCTTTTCCCTCTTTTATTATCTCTTTGGAATACAGATCCACTAATGATACAAGTAGTGTTGGTTTTAAGTACATCAGCTGGGATTCCTTTTCTGTTTGTTACTCTCCATGTGACCTGGAACAAACCTTTATTTCATTCTGACTCTATCTCCTCATTCATGAAATAAGGATACTGGATTAGAAGATCCCTGAGTTCCCTTTCAGTTAAAAAAAAATCTATGAAATTTGATCCTTCCACTTATGAAATCTCCTCATTTTAACTATTTTTTAAAAATTCTAAAAGTCCAGAGTGGGTAGGGGGAAACCTGTCATATAGACTGCATTCATAAGTTTCCTACCAACTGAAAATGTATTTTAAACATTGTTAGGGAAATGTGTCAAGTCTATAAACAGAGTAAGAAAAGCCTGCTTAGAACAAGTCACTTTCACTCCTACATAGAAAATGGGCTAATTTATTCTTCTTGTGATACCTGGTGCTACCATTGAAAAGTGGTGATTGTTTGTACTTTATATCTATTTTATTCATTCATCAGTTTCATTCCAACTTTTTCTTTCATACACACAATAAAAAATCTTTTCCTATATAGATACTGAAGAAAGCTTAATTGAAGAAGGCAGAAATGAATGACTGCTTTTATTTCTATGGCTGTGTCCCCCAAAGCATCTGAATTCTGGAATGGTGGTTGGTTTTTTCTATCACTTCCCTGTGACAGAAGGCAGCCAGATCCTCTGGGTCACCAAACCTCTTCCCTCAGAAGTCCGCCATTCTCTTTTCCTCCATGATTGCCTTCTCTCTTTGCCCCTGTCTCCTGGCAGGCAACACAGAGCGTGCTCAGTCTCTCATTGTGAACAGGATCCTCTGAGGCTGACACTGATGAATGCTTTGTGAATAAGCCAGCAGGAGCTTCTTGTGTTGTGAACATCTGTCATGTTCCTCCCTTGTGGAGCCAGGAAAGTTTTCTCCAACTCCGCTCCCTCCTCCTCCCATTTCTTCATGCCATGTTCCTGTTCTTCCTCTACAGCTTGCCCTCAAGGGATCGGGCACCCTCCTCAATGGCTGTTTCTGTCATGGTCTTGTGTTGCAGTTCATTGCCAGGAGCTTGCCTAACCACCCTCTTCTCATTTTTCTCAAGTAGAGTTTCTCTTTAAAAGCACAGAATTTCATCTGTATCAGTCAAAACATCCCAGCCTTGCATATTTTAGCTTATTTCCCCTGGCAAGCTAAATATTATTGTTGAAAGTCCCTTACCCACTGCTATGCCATTGAAAATAAGCAACACTCACCAAAATACAAAGGAGCCCTAGTTCAAGGGGGAGACTAGAAGCTAAGTGGTACAATGGATAGCGCTCTGGGTCAGAAATAAGAAAGGTACAAGTTCAAATCTTGCCTTAGTAATATACTAGTTGTTTGACCCTGGGTAAGTCAGTCCCTTAACTTCTGTCTGCCTCCGTTTTTTTTCCATATGTAAAATGGAGATTAAAATATCATATCTGTCTTTCCCCTTGTTTGGGGGATCAAATAAGATAATGTTTATAAGGCACTTATCACAGTCCTTGGAACATAGTAGGTGCTTAACAAATGTTTGTTTCCCCTCACTCATCCCTCAATGGACTATGACATTCTGTTCTTGTTGCTTAACAATTTCTTGACATAGCACCCTCACTCTCCTACAATTCAGTTCAGCTTATATGTATTAGTCATTTACTTTATGCAGAGCACTAGGGGAGGCATTGGAAGTAGAGTAAAGAACAAAACAATCCCTGCCTTCACAGAGTTTCCATTCTATTCAGAGGATACAGCATGTACATAAATAAATCCAATACTAGATATAAACTATAGGAAAAAATATTAATTGAAGAGAGTATGTAAAGTTTCATAGTCAAAAAGCAATATATAATATACATAAAATATAGTATATAAACAATATATAAAATATAATATATAAAAAATAAAAACAACAATATATAAAATACCAATTATGTGCTGGGTATCATGCTAAGAAAGATAGAAGTTAACCCCTGTTCTCAAGGAATTCACAATCTAATAAAAGAGAGAGAGAGAGAGAGAGAGAGAGAGAGAGAGAGGGAGAGAGAGAGAGAGAGAGAGTATTCAGACAATTATATATAAAATATATACAGGACAAAGTGGAAATTATCAACAAAAAGAAGGCCCAAGAATGAAGGAAGGTAAAGATAGATTTCTTTTAAAAGGTAGGATTTTAGCCAGAAGGAAACAATCATTTATTAATCACCATCCACATGCCAGGCAATGTGCTAAATGCTTTATAATTATCTCTTTTGAGTCTTACAATAACCCTGTAAGGTAATTGGTATTATTATCCAAGGTCATACAGCAAGTAAATGTCTGAGCCTGTATTTGAACTCAGATGCTCCCTGATTCCAAGCCTAGTATTCACTGAACCATTTGATTTTCTTTAGCTGAAACTTGGAAGCTGAGAAAATCAAGGGGCAAGAATAAGGGAGACATGAAAAATAACCATTGAAGGTGCTCAGAGTCAGTAGCTGAAATATGTGCTAATACAGACCAGTATTAATTGAATCTTAGAGTACATTAAAAACTGAAAAGTTAGGAAGAGTTCACATTATTTGTCATTGTTTAGTTATAGCCATTTCTTTTCAATGCCATTTAGATTTTTCTTAGAAAAATATACTGTAGTGGTTTGCATTTCCTTCTCCAGCTCATTTTACAGATGAGGAAACAGGCACGTAGGGTTAAGTGACTTTCCTAAGGTCACACGGCTAGTAAGTGTCTAAGGCCAGATTTGAACTCATGAAGATGTCTTCCTGATTCCAATCCCAGTGCTCTAGCCATTACATCCCCTACTAACTCAGTCTATTTAAAGGACTTTAAATGCCAAACAGAGGAGTTTATATTCAGTCTTGAAGGTGATAGGGATTTACTGGAGTTTATTTAAAAGGAGGATCACATGGTCAGAACCCTACTTCAGGAAGATTAATTTGACAGTTTAGTGGAGGATAGACTGGAATGGGGAGAGATTTAGGTAGGGCAATCAACAGGCTAGTGAAATAATCTAAGCCTGAGCTGATAAGTACCTGTACCAGGTACTGCCAATATAAAAAAGATAGAAGTATAACATACTAGACATGTTGCAAAGGTAAAATTCCCCTGGATTGGCAATTAATGGGAGATGGAGGATGAGAGAATAAGATCAAGGATTGAGAATGATACCTAAATTGCAAGCCTGTGAGACTAAGAAGAATGGTGGTGTCTTCAATAGGAATAGAAGATTTTGGAGGGAGGAAGAGGTCTGAGAGAAAAGAAAATGAGTTCAGTTTTGGACAGATTGAGTTTAAGATGTCTATGAGACATCCATTTGGAGATTTCCAATAAGCAATTGGAGATAGTAATATGGAGATTAGGAGGGAGGTCAAGATGGATAAGGAGATCTAAGAGTCATCAGCATAGAAATGATAATTCAATATCTGGGAGCTAATGAGATCAACACATAAGTGAGAGAGTGGGGATAGAGGTCAGCTGAGCCTTACGGAAAGCTGTGAATTCTGAAAGATGGATAGGATTTCCAGTATGAATTCCTAGGTAAGAAAAGAATGTGATGCTCACAGAACTGCTGATAGTTTGTTTTGCTATAATTTAGGATATGTGAAGGGGAGTTGTATGAGTTAAAGATGGAAAGGTAAGTGAAAACCAAATTATGGAGAATGTTAAGAGGTTTGTTTTGTTGTTGTGGGTTTTTTTAAGAAGCAATGTAGAAACACCAAAATTTTGTTTTGTCTTTCTTGTATTGGTGCGACATGGTCAATCTGTGCTAAAGGAACATTATTTTTTTCTCTTGTGAAAAGGATGTATTCCAACAACAGTTGGAAAGTAGGGAAACCAATTAAAGGGCTATTGTAATAATCAAGATGAAAAGCAATGAGAGGACCTGAATTCAGATGTAATTAGAGAGAAAAGAAAGATTGGAGGACCTAAGTTCAGCCTCTGATGATACAAAATTATTGGTGTGACTCTGAAGTACTCATTTCACATTTTAGTTCTAAAACTACCAGCTGCAGAGGGAATATGAATTTTCCTTGACAGGGAGTTCCTCACCAGGTAGATTTCATCTATGCTGATGAAATCTAAGATTTTTTTTAAATACACATTTTGGGAAGGAGCACTGTGTAGTGTAAGCACCCCTCAATTTGGAGTCATAGAATCTCATTTTGCATGACCATAAGAAAGTCACTAAATCTGTATGGGTTTCAGTATTCTGAAAATAAGAAAACTGAGCAAGGAAACCTCAAAGCCAATTCTAGCTCTGTGATCAGAAAAGAGTCTATTAGCCGCAATGCCAAGGCTTTCATGTTGTCCTGGTAGATGATATGATTGCTCTGGCTAAGTCAAAACTGCCAGCCTGATGACCATGGTCTAGAACTCTGAAGATCTGAGTTGTAGATCTAGTTCCACCATTAATTCACTTATATTCAATGTTTATTGTTGTTCGGTAATTTTTCAGTTGGACCCAACTCTTTGTGACCCTATTTAGGATTTTCTTAGCAAAGATATTGTGGTTTGCCATTTATTTTTCCAACTTGTTTTATGTATAAGGGAACTGAGAAAAACAGGGTTAAGTGATCTATCCAGGGTCACAAAGCTAGTCTGAGGGTCTGAGACAAGAGATGAACTTAAGAAGATGAATCTTTCTAACTTCAGGCCTGGCACTCTATCCACTGCAACACCTAGCTGTGCCTTATTTATTAAGCAGCTATATTTAGGATGAGAAAGTAGGTGGCCCAGTAGGTAAAACACTAGACTTGGAATCAGGAAGATTCATCTTCAAGTCACTTAACCCTGTTTGCCTCAGTTCTGTAAAAATGAGCCAGAGAATGAAATGACAAAGCACTCTAGTATTTCTGCCAAGAAAAACCCAAACAGGATCACTAACAGTTGACATGACATAAAAAAAGTATTTACAGCAAAAACTGGTTCCATAGCCATCTAGAGGATAGCTAATTCTCTGAATGTTAAATAATTCCTTCTAGAAGGCCTACCACAAAGTAGCCACAACAATAATAACACCACCCACAAAACCCAGACATAGTTACAGATCTGAAACTTTAGGATCACTTTTTTGGGGGGGACAATCATATTAAAAGTAGTCCATGCTTAAAATAGCATCCTTTTTCTGAATTAAGAATTCTCTTGGAAATTTCAAATGCTCCTTTTGCTGTAGTAGTCTGTGATACCTGGCAATGAGAGATTTATGGTAAAGAATTCAATTCCATTTTACAAGCATTTAATAAGGTCCTGTTCTTTTAATGGCTTAAAAAGCCATTATGCCGAGTCCTAATCATGGATCACACAGCAAATTTGGCCCCATGTTCTCAGTTCTCTATCTATTAAACAAGCTAAGACAAAATGAAAATTGTCCCTAAACTTAAAGAGTTTTAATTTCTGGTGGGGAGAAGATAGGGGATCTGCTAATAGCTTGGGACCAAGAAGGATTCATGTATAACACAGTATGTAAGTTCTGCCAGGAATATCAAAAAACAGAGCTATAGATAGAGAATGAGCATTCCAGGAATAGGAAATGCAGAAGCCGAGAAGCAATAATGGAATGTCATGTATAGGAAACTAGTAGGCCAGTCTGATATGAATCTAGTGTATGAGAAGGAGAAATATGAAATATCTGGAAAGATTGACTGGAGCCAGATCATAGAATTTTAAATGACAAACTGAGGTATTTATTTTTATTATAGAAACAATAGGTCAGTCAGTCAGTAAACATTTATAAAGTAAGAATTTATAAAGAATATATAAAAATTATAAAAGTACTACTTACTAGTACCAGGTCCTATGGTAAAGAGGCAAAAAAACAAACTCTTTCCTCAAGGAATTCATAGTCTAATGGTGACATGTGAAACAAACAAATGTGTAAAAAGAAAAAAAACAAAAACTAGAATTAAGATGAATTGGGAAAGACTTCATGTGGAAGATGGGATTTTATTTGGGACTCAAAGGAAACCATGGAAGCTAGTAGGTAGAAATGAAGAGAAAAAGAATACAAGGCATGAGGAACAACCAGAGAAAATGCCCAGAGCTGGGAGATAATGTTCTGTACATAGAACAGCCAGGAGGCCACTGTCACTGAATTGATGAGTATGTAGTAGGGAGTAAAGTATTAGAAGGCTGGAAAAGTAGGAGAATCTCGGTTATGAAGGCCCACTGAACCTTCATGAGCAAGTGAGTGATGTGATTAGGTCTGTTCCTTTAGGAATATTTGTTGGGTAGCTGTATAAAGGATGAATAGGAGAGGGAATAAACTGGAAGGAAGGAGATGAATAAGGATTCTGCTTTAGTCAATCAGAGGAGAGGTGCTGAGTACTTAATGTACTATGTGATTGGAGACTAGATGGAAAAGAATGATGTTGTAGACATAGATTTAGCAACTAATATAATGGGAAGTGGTGAGATAGTGAAAAAATGAGAATAATTCTAGAATTTCAAACCTCAGATGTTAGAATCCTTACAAAGTGTTAACTCACTAGAGTTGATAGAAACAATGCTTATGTAATTGGTTCACACCTGTGGGGTTTACACCTTTGAGAGTTCACATATTAGCTCACACATTAGAGTTCACAAGTTTAGGAGATTCCCAAGTTATACCTCCCACAATCCCACTCTCTCAGAGGAGGAGTCAACCTTTGGGTTCACTCCTTTAAGAGATCATATATAAGAAGCTCTTAGAGCCTCAGTCAGAAGTAAGTTAGTTTGGGAGATTGACAGAGCCAGAATTCAGCAAGGGGAAGATTGAGAACAAAGGATTCGGAAGAGGAGAGGCTGAAGCTGTCAGAGGCAAAAGAGTAGCAACAAGAGCTCTCAGAACCAAAGAAAGCTAACCGGTCTATTTTGGAAGAGAAAATAAAGGATTGTACTTTAATTCCTGGCTGCATTTGGGATGATTAGACTGAACTGAAACTAAGGCTGCCTCCAGAAGCCCCCTGAGAAACCTGCTCCCAGAGAACCATCATATTTGAGAAAAGAAAAGAACACCACACTCAGAAACAAAAGACATCATAGAGAGAGTAAATACATAAAGAGAAGAGCCCATTCACAAATTTTAAGACATTGTGCATGGTACATGGATGATGATCTAAAAAGAATGGTTTACTAGGTTTTAAAGATATGAGAAAAAGATACTCAGAAAGAAGGTCTCACAGATGGTTCCAGCCATTACTTTTCTAGCTTTGTAGTGCTACCATTTTAAATTTCAGAAATGTTTCTTCAGAAAAGTTTCAGAATTCTTCTTCTACAGGTACACCCTTGTACCTGTCCTTCAGTATACCAGCACTATGGCTACTCTGATACAATATAATATTAGCTATGCAACATAGTCTACAGAGGAATCAAATCTTGGAGCTTTGCCCACACAACAGTTCTGTAATTTATAAATATGGCATTACATATTTATATACAGTCCATGCAGCTGTGCAAAGTAATTTAGACTTTTACAGTCATTTCCATTTTATAGATATACTTCAATATTCAGTATTCAAACTTAGAATTATTTCTTTAACTTCTGATTATTGGAGAAACAAGTTCCATTGTTTGGGCTCTAAGAGACCTCTTATGTTAATCAATATTTATGTTGTTTTACCATATTTTTATTTTTTATTTTTTTAAGGTGGGATCTTTTTTATTATAGCTTTTTATTTACAACATATATGCATGGGTAATTTTTCAGCATTGACAGTTGCAAAACCTTTTGTTCCAACTTTTCCCCTCCTTCCCCCCACCCGTTCCCCCAGATGGCAGGTTGACCAATACATGTTAAATATGTTAAAGTATAAGTTAAATACAACATATGTATACATTTGACATCTTTTTAAAAATTATATTTAGTATGTCTTTCTGCCATAGTCACTTATTTTACACAATTTGACATTGAGTTTACAAAATTTTGAATTAACAAATATTGATATATAAAGTTATTTAGTAGGTAAAGCATTGAATTTGGAGTCAGGAGACGTGGGTGGGAATCCGCTTTAGATACTTACTATTAGCTATATGATCATACACAAATCCCAAGAGTCTTAGTGTACTTTAATAGCTTGTACTTTAGGAACAGGCTTTATTAGTTCTTGTTACAAATGAATAGAGAAGGACTTTGTCTTAATAGTAGAGGTTTAAGCTTGGAGTCGAATCTTATCTGTGACACAGGCTATAAAATTTCAGGCAAGGCACTTGACTAATTTTTCCAATTTCCTAAGGAAATTCCTTAGTATTTATCTGGTGAAGGGAGTTTCCACATGGTCAGGAGAAATATATATGGATAAAAGCCAAAAAACCTGCTCTCCAAGCAGCTACCCAGACACTAACCTGCAGGTTTTCAGTCTAAACAATTATCCCCAAATAAAATACGTGACACTTCTATTCTTGATTAAAGTTCTAATGTTTTCTGGCCATGCCCTAAAATTTCTTATTTTGTTCTGAGTTGAAATGTCTCTCTCTTTTCTGAACCCATACTTTTTTTAAGCAAAGTTTTGTTGTTGTTGTTGTTGTTTGTTTTTGGAACTATACATTCTTATAAGATTTCCTTTACTCAGTGTTGGATCCTTTCTTTACATATCTGGGAAAAGTAGGTGAAAGTATGCCCCAGGCAGGTCAAGAACAAGTTTCCTGGTCTATTGCCTTTCTTTCAAACCAATGTTAACCTAACTATTAAAATCTCTTTTGTCTAATCACTCAAAGTCCAGATATATTAATAACATGGGGTAATCAAATTAGTATATTCTTTGCTACTGGAAAGGATGTGTTAAATCTGCTCTAGTGTGGCTTTACTCACCTTCCTAGAGACTTTCCAAAATATTTGTTGTAAAACTACTCTGTGTGTGTGTGTGTGTGTGTGTGTGTATGTGTATGTTAGTGGTAGCACTATTAGAATGTATGCTGCTATAGTTCAGGGAGTGTCTAGTTATTATACTTATATCCCCAACACTTAGTATTGTGCTTTGCATTCAGTAAATACTTAAATGCTCATTCATGGTCACCTAGGTTAACTGATCCTTGCATAAGCATCTCCTCTGTGAGTAAAATTGTCAGTGACAGCACAAACCAGAACCCGAACCAAAACCTAAATCCCTAAACCCGAACCAGAAACCAAACCCAACATCATCTATTTAAGCCCCATTTGCAACTTATATAGGTTTCAGTTTAGACAGAAGGTGAATTGATCATACGGTGCCTTAAGAGAAGATAAGGCTATTCGTAGGGGAACTTGCAGTAATGAAATAGGGAATGTGGTATAGAAAGACTTGTTACTGGGCCAGTAACAGGAAGAGCTCTTTTTCAGGTTAACTATCTCTTGTAAGCCCATAACAGATAGGACTGTCCTTGTTGCTTCAATAGAAAGTAAGGACACAGATGGGGGTTGCCATACAAACAAGGTCGGAGGAATTGTAGACAAAACAGATTTCCTTTAGCTTTTTCTGCTACCTACATTCTAAACCACACCCAACAAGTGGGCATCCAGACTCTCTTCAAAGATCTATAGTGAATAGAAATTCCTTTCCCCCATCACACTCCAACATACCTCTTAAGATATCCCATTCTATTTTGGGATGGTTGCTTCTTTGAAACCTGTACTCATTGCTCTTAATTTCTGCCCTCTGAACAAAGCAGAACAAATCTAATCTCTTTTCCATCAGAGCCTTTCAAATATATGAAGAGAGCAGTCATAACTGTCCTAATTCTTCTCTTCTAAATATATACATTTCTTTAAACAACTGCTTCTATTGAATAGTAGTAGTGGTGGTGATGATAATAATAGCTAACATTTATATAAAGGTTACTGTGTCTCACATACCATGCTAAGTCATTTATAATTATTATTCTATTTGATTCTTACAATAAGCCATGGAGGCAGGTGCTGTTATAATCTCCATTTTACAGGTGAAGTCACTGAGACAAACATAGGTAAAGTTAATATCTAAGATCAGATTTGAATTCAGGTCTTATATTCTTCCTTTTTGAAGCTTTTTTTGAATCCTGACTGATAGCTATTCTTCTTAGATTGCATCTGCACAGAGTCAAGTAGACACAAATATGTTATATGGGTTGTAATGAAAATAGCATGATTTAACATGATGTAAAGATGGTGATTTTCTATCTGTTTGGGGAGGAAATCTGGAGAGCTTGAAAATTTTTGATCATCTTCCCAGAATGCAATCTGACAATTACTCCCAAGATGTTTCTAATATGTGTTGTATTTGTTGCTGATTATAATAATCATATTGATACTATTTCTTCATTTTAAAGAGAAGGAAACTGAGTCCCAGAGAAGTAATTTGTCCAAGGTCATATTGGAAGCAATATCTGATAATGACAAAAATAAAAATGATAATAATACTAGCATTTAAAGGTTGCAAAGCTGTTGAGGTTTTATCCTAGAAATAACGCTTGGAGGCAGATACTGTTATCCTCATTTTACAAATGATTTAACTGAGGCAGGCAGAGACAAAGCCAGGATTTCAGTGAGTCAGTAAACATTTTTAAAATATCCACAATGTGCCAGGGACTGTGCTAAATAAAAGGAATTTTTAAAAAGATAGTTTCTGACTTCTCAAGGAGCTTAAAATCTAATAGGGAAGACAGAACACAAAAGAAAATTGACAAGGTAGGAGAAGGAGGAGGGAAAGAGAGAAAAAGTATCTAGCATGGGGTATGATGGTATCCATTTCAAAGGAGTATAGCCAAGTGGGAAATGAAGAGATGGTTGACCTGGAACCCTCTTTAAATGGAGGGTTTGGGAAGAATTTGTATCCCATTTCCAGTCATTCCCATCACAGGTTGCTTTTCTCTATGACAATAGATATGATTTTGATATATCAAAAACATTTTTGATTTCTTAGAAATTGGGTGTCAATTTAAATTCTAACCTATCTCTTACTGACTTTAGTAAACTTAAATAATGCCACTTGGAGTCTACAAAGTGAGAAAAGTGCTGGTCTTGCAGTCGGAAGACTTTGAATTCAAATTCCAGCTCATATACTTGTCACCATGGACAAGTTACTTTATCTTTCTAAACCTCAATTTCCTCATCTCTAAAATGGGGATGGTAATATTCACACCCTTGTCTCACAGAGTGGTTGTGAGAAAAACTTTTCTTTAAAATGTCATGTACATGTGGATGAATGTTTCAGAATGTTGATTCTTAAGTCATTTGCTTCAGGCATATAAAACATTCAGAGTCTGAATTAGATTGTGTCAAAGGAGAATGTGAAAGGGAGGTGTGTAAGTCATCAATCAAGATTTAAAATTATCATTTAAAAATCTCCTTTTAATTTCCACAAACTTGAAGACTCATGAAACACAATAGACTGCAGCCTTGAATTTCTGCCTTCTATTTTGCATGCATGAGATGGTTCTTTCTGCTTTTCTCTTTTTGCAACTCTTGGTAGGGGTAAGAGTGACCCCTCTGCCAAGTTTCTTCCCTGTAAAGGTCCAGGAGTGCCAGCTATTATGGAGCAAATGGAGTGTGCGATGGGACTTAACGCTACTGAAATGAGGAGACCTTCCCTTTCAGACACTTGAGTCCCACAAGGGGGCAGCTGCTGAGAATAACCTTCTTGCCTATTGTGCAAACATCTGTAAAGGCTCTGCTGACAACAATTATAGCTTCTCTAGCTCTACCCCAAGCAGCTGAAAACAAATGCTGTTGTGCCTCTTGAACACAATAGTTCATCTCCTTGAGGGCTGGGTTTTTGTGTGGAATTTGAGGCTTACTGTTTTAGATTCCTTTGTTTCAAATACTTTGGTTCTCGCTGCCTTCCTCTTTTTTTCTTTTTCTTCTCCCTTTTCATTTTTTTTTTCTTATTTATTTCTTTTCCCCATGCCAGGGAGGGTAGTCAGTCATCAATGACTCCTCAGTAGATCCCACAAACATCAAAGGTCCATGCTAACTAAGGCTGTTGTTCTATGGCATAGAAAAACAGGGATGCTGGGCAATTTAGTGCCTTTCCTTTCCTCCTGGCAGTTCAGTCCCTCGAGGGGGCAACTGCTGAGAATAACCATCTTGCTTACTGTGCGAACATCTGTAAACAGGCTGTCGACAGCACTTATAGCCTCTCATACCCTACCCAGAGCTGCTAAAATCAAACTGTGTAGCTCTCAGTGACGATAAATTCTACCCCCTTCCCTGGCCCCTGGTGCTTTTCAATTTTGTCAGGAGAAAAGTGACAGTGAGTAATAATTTATTCACATGTCAGGAAATAATTTGAAAAATGTCAAGGAGAAAAGAAAAATAGGGTTGAAAAGGATTACTTTAAAAGACTTGAAGTTCGGTGACTTCTCCTCCCTCCTTCCTACCCCCAAATGCCCAGGATTTGAAAGAAAATTTGAAAGTTATGTGGATAGATGAATAGAGCTATGTGGTTGACAGAAAATGAAAAACACACTTGCAACAATCAGCCAAAAGAACCTCCATCTTCCCTTTTCACCTCCAGGCAATTTTAATTATCATTGTCTTACTCTAGCATGGGAGATTGAGGAGAAGCCCACCTAGCTTTCCATCAGAGGGCATTAATTCAGAGTTATTCCTCCAGTGATAGTGAAAAGTGAATCAGGCACAGCCTAAGGAAAGCAAAAAAGATTTTAAAAAAATTAAACAAGGCTGAGCCCCAAAGGCATGGAGCTGTGGCTGTGGGGGAAACATTTATTTCTAAATGATGAAATTAGATGTGGTGAGCTTAGAACCTGGTGTCACCTTTAGATTTTAGCCATTCAAAAACATCTTTTGGATCTTTACTTGAACTGAGAGTTGGCAGAAACTAAAATCAAACTAACTCATTTTCCTATTTTAATTTTCCTTGGAAGATAGGTCAGAAGACAATGAAACACTGAAAGACAGGTAGAATATGCTTCCCACTTTTGAATGTTGAATCTTTAATACATCTGTAGATAAATGCCTTTTTGTTTCAAAGTCAAATCCTGTTTATTAATGAAAACCTTTAAAAAAAATACTTGTCATAGAGCTAAAAACAATCAATCATTGATGCACTCTTAAACATCAAATGACATAAATCAAGTTCTTAGGAAAATGCATTAGCCTGCCTTTTAAAATATTATTTCCTTTATGTGAAATTTTATGGGTGAGTTTTCTTCTACATAAATCAGGGAAGAAATATATTCTTTGTTTCAAAGATCTTGCTTGCTGACTTAGACCTATCAATAGATTCAAAATGTATCACTCAACTTTTCCATTTGCTCAAAGAATGATTCCAAAATCTAGAATTGGAAGGGACATCCAGATGCAATCTATCCCTCTCATTTGAGACTTAGTAATGTGTTAGAATGGTAACTATGAGCTAACCATATTTAATGCTATAGTTAGAGAGACCCTTAAGAAGGAGTTTGGATTACAGGATTGTATTGGATTGAATTAGAAATGTTCTTAAATCTTGAACCAGGAATATTTGGCCATATCCATGAGTGCTCTGCTTAGTAATTTAGAGCAGCATTTGGTCATTTGGGCAAATTTTATTAATGAGTAAAGGATACCATCTCTTTCCAAAAGAGCCCATATAAGTGACTCTAATATGATGAGCCAGAAGAAGGTATTCCATTCCAAATGTTAATTTATAAACTGAAAATGAGGAAGAAATTAACTTCTGCAGCTTCCAACAATTTTTATTTTCTGTCTCTGAAACAAACAAATGTCCTAGTAGGACACTGACAGAAGAATTTACCTCAAATTTCACAATCAACTCTCTTTCAGAACACTCCAACTGATACTATCACCATCCTCAACACCATTACTATTTTTTGAACCCCTACATAGGACATGTTGCTGAAAAACTAAAAAAAATTAATAAACATTAAGACATTTATTTTATTTCAGTTGTCACATTGAAAGGATAACTTTGCTCCTTCCCAGATGTATGGGCTCATGGTACACTCCTTTCCTACTAATATTCTAAAAGCCAGGAATTTGTCAAATAGTGATTCTAGTGCTTTAGATTAAGAAGTTATTTAAATTTCAAAACCTTGACTCAAAATGAAAAATAAGAAATACATTTTTGGACATAAAGTGGAGATTTGTTTTACTTGATTATGTGTATTTTTTATAAAGGGCTGATTGTTCTTTATTTTTTTTTAACCAATATTCGGAAATAGAGTAGCAAAAAAGAAAGAAAAGAAGAAGCATCTCTTTAAAAGAAATGCAAAGAGAAAAGACCAGACAAGCAAGATAGTTTTGAAACCTACCGACTTTTATTATACTTATTTTATTTATTAATTTTATTATTCAATTCATATTTAATTTTTATTTTCACTCATTAAGATAATTTATAATTATATTCAACAAGAAAAGCAAGTTCTCCATAATAAAGAGCTGCAGTTTTATGTACCATCTTCTTTTTCTTTTAAATGCATATAGAAATACCCAATTTATTTGGTGTTTGAATTTAGGATAAAAATAAAATCTAAGAATTTTTAAATTGCAAGAATTTTCTTAGTAGAAGAAACTCAGATTTGGAATCAGGGGATCTGGAATTTCTGCTTGCACCTTTGCCATTTAATATCTGTTTGACCTTATGTAAATAGTTTAATCTTTCCTGACCCACTTTCTAAATCTGAAAAATATGGAGGTTGAACTATATAGCCTCTAAAAGTGCTTCCAAGTCTAAATTTATGGTTGTAAATCAATATAAAGGGAAAAAAGCATACAAAGTCCCTAATTTAGTCTAAATTAATAGTAGTCTAGTGCTACTAAGCACTTCCTTAGCCTCTCTGGAAAGCAAAGGAAAAAAAAAAAAAAAAAAAAAAACCAGCATCTGCCTCCAAGGAGCTTATATTCAAATGAGGGAGACTATATATTGGCCTGTACAAAGTCAATATAGATCAGATAGAAGATAGATTTGGCAGGGAAAACATTAACCCCTCCAATAACCAAGAAAAACCTTCTGGAGGAAGTGGTTCTTGAGCACATTTAAAACAAGATAAGGATTATAACTAATATAGGTGAAGAGAAGATATTCCAGGTTTATAAAGACAAAGAAGATGAGAACATGGAGAATAGCTAGGAAGTCAACATAACTGCAACCCCAGAGTTCATGAAAAGACCAGAAAGCGAGGAAAGGACAGGTGGTGAATAAAATCAGCAATTTCTTTAGCGCCCATTGATGTACTTTTGGGGTGACTGGGAAAATGGTAGTGCCAACAAGAAAAATAAGAGAAGACAGAAAAGGAACCAATGGAAATTAATTAAATGTTTACCAGTTTCAGAGAACCTGGTTTAAGGTGCTTCTCAATGTGTTACTATTTCTGAGAATCTCTTTCTGACTCCAAGCTGCCCATTGACCATTTGTATGATTTTTCAAATTTAAAAATGAAAATGATAATATTCCTATTCATTTCATGGTAGATTACCATCATTCTTAAATAGTGTACATGTGAGGGGAATACTTTGAACTTTTGATTCCTTTTAAAATATTAGTATCTTGACAGCATTTTTTGAGAGAATGTGTTAGAGTGGAGAAAGCACAGAAGTTGGAACTGTTTCCAGAGCCTAACTCCAATGCTCTCTAGTTATATGACCTTGGATAGCTTTTCTCTCTGTACTGTAGTTTCCTCATATGGAAAATGGAATTAATTATGCTTGAACTACTTACCTTAGAGATATTGTAAGGAAAACAATTTAAAGTAAAGCCTGTCTATATAAGGCAGTACAGTAGAGTGGAAAAGATTTTGGATTTTAAGTCAAAAATCCTGGCTTTTGCTACTTGCTACATATCTAACCTTAGGGGAAATCACTTTCATTTTAGCCTCAGTTTTTTTATTGAATCAAATGAGAGAATTGTGTTAGATCAATAATGTCAAAGTCAAATAGAAATGGGGGTCAATAAATCAGAGGGATGGATACCTGTGGATAAAAAATATTAATAATATTTTATTATTTTTTATTATTTTATTAAATAATTTTTTATTTTTAATTATTTTGTAAAATTATGTTTTAATGTTGTTCTAATGTTGTTAGAGGAATTTTGCAGCATTTTTTATATCTGTGAACTAAGGCCCCGTCCAGTTCTGAATTTGTGCTTATATGTGATTCTGTTTCAGAAATGGAGTATAGCAGTTCAGTTCAAAACTATAACTACTTCCTCACTACAGAAAGAAGAAATTATGAATTAGGTTAATTTGCCAGATAGAACAGAATAAGAAAAAAATTGCGAAATAAGAAAATGCCTAAATATAGGTACATTTCAGTTTATATACAATTTCCCTAGAATATCTGACAATTATTAGCCCATAGGTAGGGTCACACATTTTTTAAAAGATAAATTCATTCTTGAGTATTGTAGAAATTAAATAGCTCAATGATGAAAAAATAAGTTTCTTTCATAGTACTAGTTTAAGAATATTTTAAAAATCAACAACATAGTGTTGATAACATGAGAAAATATGACCATGAATGAGAAATTTGAAATTTCTGAAGATGATACTTTAGATAAAAATGTTCTTTGGATAGATACTCTAAAACCACATAACTATTTAAAACTATTTGTGAATATATAATGTAAATATGCAGATAAGCAAACATACAACATGCATGCATTATGCATATATAGTATGTATAGCTATTATAATATGTGGTCTATATAGATATATTTATATAGTATCTAGTATATAATATGCATTTATTATGTAACCATACATGTATCACATATATGGTACAACCAGCCTGATGCTAGATTTCAAGGTACATTCAGTTGATCAACCCATTTCCATACAGAATATTAGTATTGTTTCTGATTCTGAAACATGAAGCAAGTGCCTTAATACAGGCAACCATCCCTGCTCAGAAGCAAGCTGCTTCTAAAATATCAGGGATGCAATTAGGGTTCAATCCAATCCAATCCAATATATCCAATAAACATTTACAGAGTGCCAGGTACTGTACTAAGCTAGGGAATACAATAGAAAAGACAAGCCCTTCTCATGAAGAGAAAGGTAGCAAGAAAAAAGTAGAGGAGAGAGGATCAGGAAACCAGGGAAAATTTAGTTCGGTGAATTTGTTGTTGTTTTTGTGTCCTTTGTTCTCAAAAAGGACCATGACATTTGGCAGGTGATTCCACCTTATGCAAATAAATTGGACTAAAGGGAGAGAAGTCTGTGCAAAGTCTCCATTCTCACTTTCCCCTTCAGAGTCATGTGGGTCCAGTGGCCAGATATAGATTAGGATGACTGGAGATGGCCCTGGATGCAGTGGGAGACTTTGATCCTTTTAAGCTAAGGTGTTAAAACCAAGCAGAGCATCTGGTACAATAGAAGTGGTACTGATGTGGTTAGTGGCAATGCAGAGAGTTGTGGGAACCCCCTCTGGCGACATAGGACTAACATGAAAAGAATTCATGAACCTGAAAATTTTGACTGGCAAAAGGGAAGTTTATTGTTGGCTGAGAAGCCAGTTTTGCTAGGGAGGCAGACTTCTTAGTGACAAGATCCTGGCAGAGAAATAATAAAAGGTTATCACTGAGAAGAAAGTCTCTTCACAGTGGGCAGGAGTCCTAGTAGGCAACTGTGCCAAGAGGAGAGGTACCTTGGCAAAGAATAATCCTACTTTGGACTTCTGCAAAGATTTGAGTTTAAAATTGTCTTTTATAGGAAATCTGAGACTGGGGTTTCTATTGAATGAGATTCCTTTAATGTTGTCACTGTCCCCAGGCCTAGATCTCCAGCTGAATGAGACCCCTTAAGTTCGAACTAAGTAGGGAGTGGTCCTGGGCTAACCTTAATGAAACCACTTAACTGCCTGGAAGGATGGGTCTCTGTCAGAGGAGAGCTCTAGAGCCTACCCCAAAAGTCAAGGAGGACAGTTTCAGGGTTCACCCCATCAGTACCAGTATTTGTCCTCTACAAAGGAAGGTACCAGCCCTCCAAACAGAAGAAAAAGAAGGCTGACATAGTCAAAGGCTGAGTTAGCAGCACGGTGATGAGTTTAGAAATATAGGAGGGGAATCTTAGTTCCTGCAGTTGAAACCAGACAGGACACAGGTGCAAAGTAGAAATCTCAATTATAGACATTTCTCTGGTGGCTTTCATGCATTCAACTTTCTCCTTCCTCATCTCCTCCTACTAGTCTTCAATTCAAGTTTCATCTTCCTTCAAGGTCTGCTAAAGTCCTATCTTTTGCAGGATGCTTTTCCCAGTCATCCTAAATCTTAGTGCTTATGAATACTGTGAGATTATTTCCAATTTACCCTAGTTGTTTCTTCTTTATGGATGGACTTTGTCATCTCCATCCCCGCTTTCACCACTTTAAATTGTGAATTCCTTGAGAACAGGGTTTGTGTCTTTGCCTTTTTTATATCTCTAATTTTTGGCATAGTGCCTAGCAGACAGTAGATGCTTACTAAATGCATGTTCACTTAACTTGTAGTGTTTTATGCTGAGGGCAAAAACAATTACTGACAATTTTGTAAAACTTTAAATGGGATGTGATATGCAATGTACTTTACGAACTTTGTCACACATAATTATCATTAGTTATCATTATTAATTGTTGTTGTTGATATAATATTCCCCTTCCTCCTGTTGGGAAAGGCCCCAATCTAACCAGACTGCATCACTAGTTTTCAAATGTATATAAGTGTCATGATTAATAAAATATAAACTCATTTAAAAGCATGACTGAATTCATAGAAGCTTTTTGTTGTCATGTATTTTGTCAGTCCTTGGATGACTAATAGTACAACTACTTAACATATAAGAATTCTTGAATATTTTTGATGACATAAAGGATGTCTTCTTCATACTTGAAAAGGTTGTAAATTACTGCTTAGGAATTTTAAAATACTATTTATTTTAATGAAAGAAATATGTACATTTAGATATATAACATACATGTATAGATCTCTCTCCAAAAAATAAGTCCTCAATATTACAAATTCATATTTAAATAACTTTTCTTTTCTATTTTCTTATAGGACCAATGCAAGAAACAATATATGATTTCTGGAGAATGGTGTGGCACGAAAACACAGCCAGCATAATCATGGTGACCAACCTTGTGGAAGTGGGGAGGGTAAGTTGGATTTGTACCAAAGGAAATAATCAAATGCTTTTCTAGTTACTTAGTTTGGATTATCAAGTAATAAATAAGGCAAGTATTTACAGTACCACATGTACTCCTTAAAATACAAACTATTACAACTCCTCCTCCAGCTGCTGCATTGGGCTATAAATTATCTTTAAACACAGCTTGCTTGCCTTTGTTGCGATGGCAACAGACAAGAGAACTATGCAAGATATAAAAGCCTGGCTGACGTTGGGCATACAAAATCACCTCTAAGTACAGTATAGATGTTTATTATTAGGTATCAGACCTGAGGATGTACCACATTAGGAATGTAATGGAGAATTTTCCAATTCTAAGAAATAGGACTTTAAGTTGGAAACAGTATGGGGAGATAACCAAAATTTTTTACTTAGGCAAATATTTTGACCATTTCTCCATATCTCAGTTCTAGGGACTATAAATGAGGTTGAGGGACTTTCCAGGATTCTGCGTTGGTGAGGGAAATTGTACTGCTGTGTGTGTGTGTATGATCGCTGGTTTTGTTTATCCAGGAAACGTTGAGTGGTCACTGTAAACTATGTGATCTTGTACTTCCAAACAAAAAGTGAAATGATAAATTTTGTGAGACTACCAATGCTTTAGTTTAGAATCCATTGAATGGGACATATCTATTTAATGAAGGGAAAAGAATCAGGGAAAACCCACCATAAGTGGTAATATATTGTTTCATCAATGATATCAGCCAGTCCTTTCTATTGATCTAGCCACTATAGCTATTAAGTCCATTTTTGTGTTTAGCATTGAGGAAAACATTGTTTATTTACATATTCTGCCAGACTACTTAAATGTGTCCTAAATTTGTATCTCTCTGTATTTGCATTTGTCATTTCCAGTAGAAGGAAAAGATTCTTATTTGTCCCACATCAGTTATGAGTATCCAACCTCATTTATACTCCCTAGAACTGAGGAAAGGAAACTTTCCTCCTATTTCAAGTCCAAATTCAGACACCACTTTCTTCCTTCTCTGTTTCATCCATGATTATCAATTAATCAGAAAGCATTTAATACGTATTTACAATATGTCAGATGCTAAACTAAGCTCTTGAGATAATGAAACAGTTTCTGCCTTCAAGAATCTAACATTCTATAAGGAAAGGCAATACACATACATATAAATGTATATGAAATAACTATATGAAATATATGCAAAAGATAATTTGAAGAAGACAGAATTAGCAGTTGCTGAGAAAGGTTTCATAAAGAAGGTGGCTGTTGAGCTGAACTTAGGAAGAAACTGGTACTTCTAAGAAGCAGACAGACTAGAAGAGAAAAAGAATTCCAAGCAGGGGGACTATCTGTTCCCAGGCATGAAGATGGCAAATCCAGTTTTATATGTAATGAATAGCAAAAAGACCAGTTAGGTAGATAGTAGAACTTCTTGCAAAGGGGTAATATAGAGTAGAAAGAAAGGTTAGTCAAGTTGTAAATAATATTAAATAATAACAATAATAAAAATATATATTTATATATTTATTTATATAAAGTCTGCTATGTGCCAGACACTATGCTAAGTGCTTTTACAAATGTCACACCTGATCTTCACAAGTGTTGGAGATAGATGCCATTACAATATGTATATAAGATTTAATTGTTTAGAAAAGGGAGCAATTATTCCAAAAAGAGGGTCATATGTTCTGACCTGACAACTCCCAGGATGTAAAGGTCTATAGCTAAAATTTGTACTGTTCTTTTGTGTTCAAAATATGTTTAAATGTTCAAAAGAAAAGAATTAAAAAAGAAATGGTCCGTCCCTTTTAAGCAAAATCCCTGTTAAGATCAACTTTGACACTTCCCTGGAAAGCAGTAATGTTAACAACAACAATGAAAAAGCAGAATTTAGTCAAACAATCTTTTCAATGTTAATTAGAAAGAATTGAGAGAGCTAGAAAGGAGTTTGATATGAAATAACAGAATTTACATTCAAACTGATCCAAATCTAGTACTTTTACTCAGCATTTTAAGTTACATTTGTGTTAAATTAAATGAATAAAAATGTTATTTTACCATGGTTAATAGTTAAATACACAGTACTAAAACACCAAATACACAATTTATAATTCTGACTCTATAATTCTTGTGTGACCTTGGATAAGGTTTTCTCTGGATCCAAATTCCTCATCTGAAAATGGGGGAGTTATGAGAGATTATTTCTAATCTCCAGCTTTAAATCCAATTACCCAAGTCCCTGAGTAATAGTAATTAGTAACATTTATATGTAGCTTTGTGGTTTGCAAAGTACTTTACAAATATTATTATATTTTATCTTTATAAGAATTCTGTGATTTAGGTACTTTTTTATCCCCATTTTACAGAAGATGAAATTTAGACAGACAAAAGTTAAGGGATTTGCCCTGAGTCATACAACTAGTTAGTTTCTGAAGCTCTATTTGAACTCAGCTCTTCCTGGCTGCAGGCCCAGCATTCTATTCACGGCTCTTCCTATCATTTTTATCTCCTTCCTGCTGGAAAAGAAATTGTTATTGGGAGAAAGAACAAAAAAAGACATTTTGTCTTAAAACTTGGCAAAGTCAGACTGAGATGTATATTCTTCCTTGTTTCAAAATAAGTTTTAATCTCACACTAGAATTATATAACATTTAGCTAGATATGCAATCTTTGACAAAGGAGGAAGAGAAGGTGAAGAAGAAAAAGGGCAGGGAAGAAAGACAAAAAGGAAGAGAAAGAAGAAAAGGAGGAAGAAGAAGAAGAAGAAGAAGAAGAAGAAGAAGAAGAAGAAGAAGAAGAAGAAGAAGAAGAAGAAGAAGAAGAAGAAGAAGAAGAAGAAGAAGAAGAAGAAGAAGAAGAAGAAGAAGAAGAAGAAGAAGAAGAAGAAGGAAGAAGGAGAAAGAAGAAGAAGAGGAAGAAGGAAGAAGGAAGAAGGAGAAAGAAGAAGAGGAAAAACATACTAATTTGAAAGTATAAAGAGTCACTCTTTCAAGAAGAGAGGAAAACATATGAATCAAGCAGAATTGGATGAGGTGACCTTGCCCAGCCCTCTCTCACTTCAATCCAGTTCATTTGCATGTCATGGCATCACCTGTCTAATGCCATGGTGCTCTTTGAGAACAAAGGACAAATAACAACAACCTGAGAGGAACTAAAAATCAATATGGTGTTGTTATTATCTTATACCTATAATATAAGGACATAAAAAGCCCATACTAAGAAGAATCTTGTTACTTTCATAGAGCAGGAAGTATGGCTATGGATGGACAGTCAGTTAATTCTAATTTTTGTTTTAAGAAAAGGAGAGAAGTCAGAATATAATAGTGAACATAGGTTCTCTTATGTTTTAAATATACCATCAATTACAAAAAGCTACTTTTGTTTTTCCCCATCTCAACACCAAAGTCATTGATGACCATAGAAATATATTTGTGCTGAGAGTTGGCTCTTATTAGCAAACAGCTATTATGCCAGAAAGAAGGTCATGGATTTATATGGGAGTTAAAGGGGTTTTGATTTATGTTTTTAATTTCTCAGAGACAGGTGCTGAGTATTTTTCTCTTAAAAACAGATCTCACAGAAAGAATATTTTTTGCACATTGTCACTTTTAAAGGGCTATAGGTCAGGCTAAGGAAACAGCCAAGTCAACAGTGAACTTAAAATTCGGAACCACACATATGTTGAGAACATGAATTTCAGCAAAGAAATGCAAGATTAGCAAAGAAAACAAAAACATTCCTATCTCTCTCTCTCTCTCTCTCTCTCTCTCTCTCTCTCTCTCTCTGTCTCTCTCTCTCTCTGTCTCTCTCTCTCTCTGTCTCTCTCTCTCTCTATTTCTGTCTCTCTGTCCCTGTCTCTCTGTCTCTGTCTCTTTCTGTCTCTCTCTATTTCTCTCTCTCTCTCTCTCTCTCTCTCTCTCTCTCTCTGTCTCTTTCTGTCTCTCTGTCTCTCTCTCTCTCTATTTCTGTCTCTCTGTCTCTGTTTCTTTCTGTCTCTCTGTCTCTCTGTCTGTCTCTCTGTCTCTGTCTCTTTCTGTCTCTCTGTCTCTCTCTCTCTCTCTCTCTCTCACTCTCTCTCTCTCTCTCTCTGTTTGTGTGTGTGTGTGTGTGTGCGCGTGTATGTCTCTGTCTGTCTGTCTGTCTGTCTCTGTCTCTGTCTCTCTCTCCATGGGGTCACAAGGAATTGGACATAACTGAACAACTGAATAATTGAGCAACTGAATAATAAAAACAATGTTTGTTGCAGTAACTATTGAAAATACTTTCTTCTTAGTATCAATGATTATCATATGTTGATTTTGTTACAAAGCTACATAATAAAGCTAAATTGCATTGGTAAATTTTACTGTTAAAATCTTCCCTTTATCACATAATAGGACTAGAAAGGACTTTAGAGCTCATCATGTCCTTTCCCTTCATTTTGCAAATGATAATTAAATGACTTACTCCAGATCATATAGTAGTAAGAAGCCAAGCTGATATTCAAATTCAGGCCTAATCCAGGACTCTTAACACTATATCACACTGCCTGTCATATGAAATTAAGTCATATGTGTTCAGTACATATACATAGCATTTTAAAGAATTTTGTTTCTGATCAGATGAACATCAAATCTTATATTAAATTACTTATAGGAGCTTACTATTTAAAAGAACTGTGAAGTATCCCTTTATAAATGTAGAAGAAATAGTATAGTATAATGGAAAAAAGGACTGGGTTCAAAGTCAGAAGAAATGAGTTAATTCTTGGTTTTTCTCCCTTTTCCTTCATGTCTTTGAACAAGTTACTCTTTCTATATCTGTTTCTTCATCTGTTCAAAAAAAAGCTTGAACTAGAATCAAGATTTCATTATCTGGAACTTGTGAACTTGGTTTTTAAAAAATATTTTATGACTATTTTATTGTAATTCATTTCCATGATAATTCTATATACCTAATTTTATATATTTAAAAGCATTATTTTGGAAAAAGGTCCATCCATAGGCTTCCAAAGGGATCTGTGTCACGCAGAAACCTAAGCTCCCATTACTACATGATCTCCATTTCTCTTTCAGTTTTAAGTGCTTTAGTACTAATATTTCTTCATTGGAAAAACCATTAGATTTTTGCTTTTTGAGTTGTTGTATAGTGCGGCACATTGGTAATTGCTGCTGAATGGACTGTCAGTTTAGCCTTGATACCCCAGATACAACACTTCATCACTGAAAGCACAAGCTATATTCCATTCTTATGATAAAAAACACTTTTGCTCAAAGTAAAAGACAAGTATAACACTTAGCTGAAATGTCAAAGAAGACTTGTGCAATAAACACAAAGACAACCCAAAATTAACTGCCTATTTGTTATACATGTCATTTTGCAGGGTGCCAAGTTCATGGTGAGCAATTTGACCTACAAAAGAAAAAGCTCCACTATCTGTTCTTTCCATTGGACCCTTGGATATTGTCCCACTGGTGGCTCTTTCTTGATTTTTATGGTGTAAACTACTTTTTATTTCAAATAACCATGGAAACTCTAGATATGCAGTGAGAAGCATCTGTGGGGAAAGGAAAAAAAAAAACTTCTGGTCTACAAGTACATTTAAATCCATGAGCTTAAAATAACTCAATAATTTCAAATCTAGTGGACCATTAAGAAGTCAGCCTTTCCAAATGTCTCACCAATTTCTAGGGCTCTGGGAACATGGCTAGGTTTAGAGACTACTCAAGCCTTGTTCCCAGTGGTCTCTCAGATTGTGCTTACCCAGAGATCCAGATGCTTTAATTAATAATGAGTTTCAGGCACATGCCCTTGAAAATTCAGATGCTTTTTAAGAGTTTTGACAAGAGGTCATGTCACCTGAGGGCAAAAATAAGAATTTTACCTCCCTATTCCTATTGTTAGGTTTGCCAGTTTGTTTAGAGATGACTTGTAGGTTCTGTATGTTTAAAAACAATCCCAAAAATTAAAAACAGCAAAAACAAAAAAGGAAATTAACAATATTTTAGTTTTAAAGGGCAGAAGCTACCTTCTTGTCTATGGCACAATGTGTGTCCTTCATGAATTAGACATGAGGGAGGTGGTGTTTTTGTTTACACAGGCTTTCCGGATATTCATTAAATCTGTTCTAGGAACTTGTTCTTTTTTCCCTCTTCTCTCTCTCTCCATTGCCCTGAAGCACTAGGCATTAGGAGGCTTTAATTGCAGGTGGAGGAGCCACAGTGAGACCTTCCCTGATGCTGGCACCTGGTGCAGAATGACACAGTCCTACCATTCCCCTCCTGCAGGGTTCCCCAGTACATCTGCCAGTATCTGTCATTATCTAAAGCTTTCTTGTCAAAACCACGCATCCCCTTTAAGCCCACATTCCAGTAAGGGACCCTTGTCAGTTTTACTGGCACCTGCAGACTACAGCACACCTGGCATTTAAATGGCACCGGAATGTGTTGTGATTGTTTTCCCTCTTTAATGAACTCACCAGAGGGACATTTAGCTTTTATCCTGTAGCCTGTTACCCAGCCACTCACATTTGTGCTGTTTGGGAGGAGAGTCAGAAATTCTGTTGTGTTGTTATACTAATCCATCTGCCAGAAGTCTTATAACCAAATCTGCAGGACTCCCAAAGGAGGCGTTTGCACTGGTAATTTAAGCTAATGATTTCTAAACATATTTAGTCAGTTTTATGAAGACCTCATTAGAATGTGACTGTTTATTAAAAATCCAAATGAGGTCTCACAGTCATTTAGGAAAATTATTGTTGAATTGCTCTGAACAGTTCCTATAACAGGTGATGAAATGTTTTGAAGCTAGTAGGAGTAGGGTCCAGGGACAGAAGGGAAGAGATACTTTGTCTCCCTCAAAATAGAAGAATTTAAAAATATACTTTTAAGAAACGCTATCCTAGTCCCAATGGGATTAGACTAAGACTATAATTATTTTCAGGATGTTGTCATAAAGAAGGTAACAAAAAGAAAAAAAGGAAAACTTTTAAATGATAAGCAGTGGATATAAATTTCCAGAATCAGTTCTTCAAAACACAGCATGGAAAGGAAGATTAAGGCTCTAAATGCTTCTGAAATAATACCATGGTCAACATTTTTTTTTCTTTTCCCAAATAAGCTAGGAATGTTGAGAGAAGTAGCAAAGAGGCAGTGTTACCCATTTTCATGTTTATGAGCTAGAAATTGTGATAAATTACACATTTGTATAATGATTAATACAACAATGTCTTGGGGAAATGGTCTAATACATGGTGCAGCACTATTAACAGCTGACAAATTAACATCTCATTGTAAATTATCAGGTGCTGCATTTAAGGCATCAGTGTTGTATTTGAAAGGGGGAGGTAAATTATTTTTGCAGCAATTAGCAGAAAGTTTCCTCTCTTGAACAATCATTGCTGTCTTTCTCTAGATTTTTCACAAATCGGTTTTTTAATATTGTTCTGTGACCTGAGCTAATTACCACATACAATCTCCTATCAATGACTCACATCAATTAGGGACAATGCATTTTCATAATAACATCCTTCACAACTTGATAGGATTTGTTTGTCATTTTGTACTGTGCTGTTTGAGATGAATGACTAAATTGTGAAAATATAAATTATGTTGGTTCAGTATCCCTTGGAAGTCATTTACATCCAAGAATACCAAGTTCTCATAAGGCAGCATTGCCAATTATTTCTAGCAATAAAACGTTGTTGGAGACCCAAATCATGGCATTAACATAAAGTATAGGAAAATTGGAAGTGACCACTGTTCAAGTAATTTTGTAACAATTCCCTCTCAGTTTTCACCTCTGAAGTGTTGTATGATGTGTGTATGAAACCCAGTTCATGGTTGAGTATCCAGAAAACCATGCCCTACTTGGCAAATAGGTGTTTGTTCTTCTCTGGGGTTCATTCCAAACTTTCCAGCATTCTTACACCAAGTCAAGCAGCCTCCTCAGTCTGGAAATTCACTCTACCCATGGCTTTTTCACACGAGGAGTACATTCCATGCATTTGACCCATTCCTGTGATTGTCTGATTCTTCCCAGAACCTTTTAAATAATAGTTTTTTATTTTCAAAATATATGCGAAGATAGTTTTCAACATTCACCTAGGCAAAACCTTGCAAAATTTGTTCCCAATTTCCCTCTCTCCCTTCTCCCCACCCCTCCCCAATACAGCAAGTAATCCAATATGTGTTAAATATGTGCGGTTCTTCTATACGTATTTCCACATTTATCAGACTGCACAAAAAGGAAAAAAAAAACTGAGAAAGAAAAAAAAAAAAAACAAGCAAACACCAAAAAAAAAGATGAAAATACTCTGCTGTGATCCACATTCAGTCCCCACAGCTCTCTCTGGATGAAGTTGGTTCTCTCCATCACAAGTCTATGGGAATTGGCCTGAATCATCTTATCGTTAAAAAAAGCCACATCTATTAGAATTGATCATCCCACAATTTTTTTGTTGCTGTGTACAATGTTCTCTTGGTTCTATTCACTTCACTTTACAATTCATGTAAGTCTCTCCAGGCCTCCCTGAAATTATCCTGCTGATCCTTTTTTATGGAACAATAATATTCCATAACATTCATGTGCCATAATTTATTCAGCCATTCCCCAATTGATGGGCATCCACTCAGTTTTCAGCAGAACCACGTTTTCAAGAAAGCACCCAAGCCAGCTTTGTCTTCATTCCAGAGAATCACTCCTGATTCTCCAGTTTCTCTAATATGCTCTTGCAAGTACCTGATCTCCCCAGCCCCATATCAACTTATTTTATGTGCCTTTTTTTTTTACCGTCTCCATTAGAATATAAGCTTCCCGATATAGGGAATATCTTTCCTTTTACTTGTATATGTATTCCCAATGCTTAGTCCAGTGTCAGGAAAATAGTAAGTATTAAATAGTTCTTGATGTGACTTTGAGAGAGATTAAAAGATTCAGTACTCCAAAGAGTTTTTCTATAGCAACAAAGAATTATTTTACAATCTTTATCAAGGCAGCCAGACATTCTAACAAAGGCATTTCCCTGACTGACTCAATAAAGAATATAAGGGAAAGACCAATTTTTTCCATAAGTATGACCACTCATTACTGGTAGCATACTTGTGGCTATAATAACACTTTAGATTATACTTCTAAAATTCTCCTATGCCCAAAGATCCATAGTTACAAAACTTTGAGAACATAAAGTGGTCATTTTTTCTCATCTTCAAAGGAAGCAGAAAGCAGGGTTCTTGTTTAGAATGGTTTATATGACTTGTGCTCTTGAGCTGTCTTGTCTACCAGCTTTGGTGATGAACTCACTTTCCTTATCTATGAAATAGCTAAGATCACTTTAAATTGTCAATTCTTTATAAAGGATATCACATTTTTTGGTTTGTTCTTTTGTCTTTTTAAGAGATCCATTGCATTTACTTTGAATACTATCATATTATTGACATTTTAAAACTTAAGCACTTTCAGGTCATTGAGTCCAACCCCTTTCATACAGATAAAGAAAACAAGGTTGAGGCCATCAATTGAATGATCAGTCAACAAACATCTTTAAAAACAGGGTTAATTAGACTTCATGTTGACCAGGTTATTGTGAGCATGAGATAATAGGTATCAAAACCTAAAGGACTTTAGAATAGATGTAATATCAAACTAATTAATATGAGAATGTTTGTAAAGCACCTAGTATATTGCTTAGCAAGTAGACTATTATTTAGTATATTATTTTTATTTTTAAGTATATTCCCTTATTATATATAATTATATATTTATTATTTTATATTATATATTATATGTGATTGTTGACTTTCCTTCTGAAGGTCACATAGTTGTTAAGTAGCACAGCCCAACTTCAAATTGTCATCTAATTCCAAATCCTGTGTCCTTTGAGCAATAGAACACTGAAGATAAAGGCTTTATATATAAGTATATATATATATATGTGTGTGTGTGTGTGTGTGTGTGTGTATACATATATAAGTATACCTATTATTATCACAAGAATATACCAAGAATCTGTAATTTCCCTCAAGTAGATTTAAACTATTATAGTTTGTCTTTTTTTCTTGAAGATGACCATGATAATCAAAAAGGTGATGCTGTGACTTGCAAATGAATTGATTTTAAGTGAGGGAGAACTGGACTCTCACCAGACTCAGTCTTTTCTCTGGAGTCACATGAGTTGAATGGCAAGATTATAGATCAGAATGACAAGAAATGGCCCCAGATACAGCAGAAGGCCTTGGTCTTTTATAGTTAAAGGCTTTCTTGGGTCTCAGATTGACTGAAGCAATGCTCATTCAGGAATTAATGCTAGATTTAAACTAACCTTATAATTAGTAAACAAATCCCAGAGGCACTTGTTAAATGACTTGCTCGAAACCACACAGCTAATCATCTTCAGGGATGTCATCTGAACTCAGACTTTCCTGATTTTAAGTCCTTGTTCTCTGTTTATACCATTCTACCTCTTATGATGAACATAGGATATTTGTCTTCACTTTTTCTTTGAAGTTTGACTCTAAAGTTGTCACAAGAATGAATTTTCAGTGGGGGTTTATGGAATCAGTCATATCTTCTCAGGCCCACCTACTGTTTTTCTGGATCAACAGATTTCTCCCATATTGCCACCATCATTGTTAAGATCTTCTGTATTTTAGATGTTACTCTACTTCCCTTTTATTGCTTCTTTCTTCCTTTTGTGTGACATTAATATAAAATTTTTGAGAGGATATTGAGAGGAGCTTCCTTCAGGGTGCATACAACAGATGTGAAAGGTGGGGTACACTATTGACCTCCCATCTCTACATTTTTGGATTTTGTACCTCCTTTATAATTCTATTGATTGACTGAAAATAAGGCACACAGAGGACTTGAATATAATTACAAAGAAAACTACAGTAAACACAAACTACCATTTTACAAACACATAAGATAAATCAAACTACAGATTTTCTGTTTTCTTTAATTCTGGAAAGATAGAACCTCTGAGGTACATCTTTGCTCTTTTTTTTCTTCTCCCCTCTCTTCCTTTCCCTCTCCCTCCCTTACCCACCCATCTCACTTCCTCTTTCCTCCCTCCTCCTCCCTCTCCTTTCTTCCTCTTCCCTTTTCTCTTTCTCTTCTCCCATGTCTACTTAACCTAGATGATTCATTTTTTTAGCATTTATTTCAATATAGTTTGACTTAAACCAGAAGTCCCTTTCTATGAAAAAGGGGATGCCTTTTGGTTCTAATCTATATGAATTGCAAATTAGGATTTCTGAAACAATTCTGCACAGGCTATATATAAGTTATCCTGGATTTTAAAATGAGCCATCTCTGATATTGTCATAGGAGCAGAATATTACAGGATCAAAGCAAATTTGAAGGTCTGAATAAAAAGTGTCTTTCTCAGAATACACTCTCCTGGGCTGCCCAGCTTCTCTGCTCAGTGTGCAGATCAGCTCTTTAGCATTCTCCTACCGAACCTGGAGGCTGAGTGTGCCTCTGTGTCTCTCTTCATGGCCACCACTTCAAGCTTGTCACTTGCCTGCAGCGAAACACTCTTGCTGCTTTTTAAACAATGAAACTGGCCCAGGCAAGCCCCTCATTATCATCCATTTCTGTGCCTGATACATTATTCACTGCATTCTCTCATCTAAACTGGGACTCCCCAGTTGGCTCTCCTTGCTTTCTTTAGCTTTAACTTGTACCCAGTGCAATGATCTTTGGGATACATGGAGTTGGTCACCTGCTTTGGGGTTCATAAGGCTTTAGGGAGAGGGAAGGAGGGACCAAAATGTGTGGCAGATGGACAAGTGTATCTTGGGATGAATGCATTATAAACTAAGAGATTTTATCACACCCCCAATCACATCTTTACCTGCTCATGCAGTGTACATCTGTAGTTTGTTGGCATTGTAATTGGTTGCAGTATACGATGGTCTCAAAGCTACAATAATCCTCTATTTCTCTTCTGCCCATATGAACATTTGAAAATATTTTTCTCCACTTCTTAAATGGTAGGTGTGGGCTGTCCTGTAATAATTACTGCATGGAAACACTCATTAGCTATTCCCCTTGTTGCGAGCCAACTTTATTCTCTTCCATTTCTAACCTGCTAGCCTCAATTCTCTGTTGTCCCCTACCCTACAGGCTGAGGTTAGACAGCTGAACAGATGGACATAGATCAAGGATTCTTAACCTGGAATCCATGAACTTATTTTTTATATTTTGATAACTGAATTTCAATAGTTGGTTTCACTAGACTGCCAATGGAGTCCATGACATTAAAAAGGTTGAGCTGCTGGCAAAGTTTCTTACTGAGATTCAAAAAGAAAATGGCCAAACTAGTAAAAAAACAAACCACTCAATAGATTTACAGCTTTTTTATAACTCCTCCCAGCAAAGAAACAAGAAACCTAGTATTGTGGTGCCTTAATTAAAGGAGAAATTACAGTAATATTTTAATAGTAAATATCAGCAGTTGAAGGAACTGACAGTCAAGAGATCTCTCTATCTCTGTTACTGATTTCATCTTCAGCTACAACAAAATCATGGAATGTTGAGACTAGAAGGATTGACTTTATCAAATCTACCTCACTGCCTCGTTTTTACATATGAGGAAATTAAGGTTCAAACAAATAAGATGACTTGTACCCAATAGACATTTAACCTTCTTTTCTTAAATTATTTAATTGGCTTATTTAGTATTTTTACTTTTCCCAGTTACAATTAAAACAATTTTTTACATTTGTTTTTAAAACTTTGAGTTCCAGACTCCCCCCCATTATTCCCACTTCCCGCCCCCACCTTCTTAGCTTCCTTTTTCCCCCACTTTCCTTTTGAAGACACTACCATTCTATAACAATTGAGTTATTGTGCCTTACATTCATTCCCTTTTTTCCTTCTCACCAATACCAACCTAGTGAAAAGTGCTGGATTTGGAAGGTGAGGGTTGTGTTTGAATTCTCATTCAGCTATTTACTTTTGTAAGCTTAAATAGGTTATTTTCCTCTCTGCATCTTCCTTTCTTCCTCTATAATGTGAGAGATGATTGTATTCTCACCTCCTCATTTCTTCCAGTTTTACAATGCGAGAACCTATCATTAATTTAGGCTTTCATTACTACTTTCCTGTATGATAGTAATTCCCTACTCTACCTGACCTCTTGGAGCATTTCCTTCATCTAGCTCTCTTCAGACTTTTTTATCCTTTTCTTATCTAGCCTTCATTCTCCCACCAAAATATATTTCATGATGCCCCAAAATCCTTCACAATGATTTCACATTGCCCACTGAATAAAACAAGAATCCCTTGTAGTCAGACATTCTAGGACAGCTACAATCTTGCTCCAGCTTAATTTCTACCTTTATGTCATGGTTGTACCTCTTCATTCTTGCATGGCCAAAAGATAATAATTGTAAAGATGCTAGCGATAACTAGCATTCATATGGTACCTACTATGTTCTAAGTGCTTCATAAATATTATTTTACTTGATCCTCACAACAACCCTAGGAGGCAGGTGCTGTTATTATACCCATTGTACAATTGAGGAAACTAAGGCAGAAATCAAATGACTTGCCTAGTCACAGAGCCTCTGTGATTAATCTAAGAATCTAAGGCTGAAATTGAATGCAGGTCTTCTGCATTCCCATGCAGAATGCAGGTGATTCTGGGCTCAGGACTCTACCAAAAGATTTGCCCTCCCGTTCCTCTGTGCATTTACTATCTCTCCTCTATCTGGAACAGATGCTTCTCTCTCTCTACTTATTGACTCTGATTACTCAATGACCCCAGCACTTACTGCAGCCCCTAGTAGGAGCTCAAGAAATGATTGTTGTCTGACTGACTGACCTCTTCAAGTTCACATCACTTTCTCTTATATATGTGTGTGTGTCACAAACACACATGTACATATACAAATAAATATACATATATATGTATTTGTTTGCATGTTGTTTTTTCATCATTAGATTGTAAGCTCCTTGAAAGCAGATTTTTTTTCCCATCCTCAGCATTTAGCTCAGTGTGTGGCACAGAGTAGGTGTTTAATAAATTCTCATTGATTAATTGATCAATCTTATAAAACCTGAAGTAGATATGGTGCAGCTCCTTGAATACCTCTTGCCATCCTGTTTGATTAGAGATTTGAACATAGAAACAATAGTTTCTGTTCTCAGAGAGCTTAAAAGCTAGCAGAGGGATGATGATAATAATAATGATGATGCTAGCTACCATGTATAGAATACCTTGAGTAATATTAGCAAAGCCCTTATAGGGCCAAATGAAATAATATATGCAAAGAATTTTGTAATCCTTTAAGTGCTATAATAACGAAAATTATCACTACTATTACTATAATGATAATAATAATTATTACCCCACTACTAATTTTAATATTCCTTAAAGTCAGAGATCATTGTTTTTCAACTTTTTGATTTTTTATAGTAACAATTATTAATTAATAGCTATGTATTAGACCCTATGCTGAACACTGGGGATACAAAAGGAATCAGACAATCCCTGCCTTCAAGGATTTTGTAATCTAATAGCAGAAACAACATGCAAATAAATATATACAAACAAGATATATACAAGTAAACAGGGAATAACTAACAGAGGAAAGACACAATCTGGTCAAGACAGAGCCTGGACTTGAGGTGGAAGAAAAGCTGAATTTCTTACTTTGAGGGATTTATATAGGGCTTTTAATAACTCCAGGCTCCTCCCTGAATCACAGTTCTTAACAATATTCTTTCATGACATGCTACATTCTCTGGAGAATTAAAGTCCCACATGATAAGAAAAAGAAGTTTACCTGCTATGGTCCAATCAAACATGATGTTTCCTATTTTTGAGGTTCCCTACAGAGAATTGTTCATCTGGTTCCACACATTGCAATGGCTGCAAAATGGCATTCGAAAGCATGCAAAACATTACCAGCAATGAATCATGAAGGAAAATGACATAAAATTACATTTGGACATCTATGATTAGTTAAAAAAAAAAGTTTGCCATTGGCATCCATGTAGTGCCAAGAAATTTCTTCTCTCCCCATGGAGGATTTATGAGAAGACATGATGATAAGTTCATAGGATGAGCAGAAATGAATGGGCTATAATTTTCATCATTGGAGAATATAATCACTCCTCTAGCCTCCATACCCTAGTAAATTAAGAAGCTCCAGGAAAGTTCAAAAAACAATCACCTGGTCTGAATAAAATCTGCAGTAATGACCTATAGTCCCTTCTTTTTCACCTAAGGAGTTTATCAACTAGCGACCAGTTTCCCAAGAGTTTTCCATCCCTTGACTAACAAAGATCAGCACTAGGCTTTTGGGGCCAGATGCATGGTCCTTCCATGATTATCCTGCCTGCCATATTAAAAAAACAAAATAAAAAAAAAAATACTTCCAGACTTTATTCATAGGGAAAAGGTGTCTCATTCCCTCTCCATCCCAGCAGCGCACCTAATTCCATTCAGGATCTCAGTTGTCCAATTTGTGTACATCCTAACTACCCCCTTCATTTTCTGAGTATCTCCAGTAAAGCTGGCTTACATTTATTGTCTTTATGTGCTTTGGATTTCTTGTATGGAACTTGAATATTCTAAATCTTAATTAAAACGGATAGGATTAACCCTCATTGATCCTTTCTAGCTTCTACATTATATTAGATATTATTGAAGTAAGGCATTTTGCTCTCAAGGAATCACAGAAAACCAAAAGTTACCTAGAAAAAGATTATGACTCAGAATTTATTCTGTGAAACTGACTACCTACCCTATGATATATTGAACAGCAGACCAAAAAAGGGGCAAAGACTTAACTCTTAAGAAACTGGACCAGATTCCTGGCAGTTAGAAGATAGAATAGCTCAACACACTTACATGCAACGAGTCCCAACCTTAACATCAGTCTTTCTGACATATCAAGGACGCATACCTAGATAAATGAGCTCTGGGCACCAGGATTTTGAGCTTAGAAACTGTCAGGATAACGGAATCTTGGTCAGAGAAAACATATCTGAAAACTGAGAAAGTGGTGCTAGAATGGGGTGGGAAGAAGCTCAATGTGAGAGCTGACTGCAAAAGAGAGCAAAATAAGTGATTTAAAAAGTTGACTACAGAGGAAATTCATTGGATAATTTTCCAGGAGTTAATAGAAAGCAGCTATAAAAGAGTTATGACAGACAATTGGGACCAGTCCTTCCTGCTGGGAAGGAATATAAGAACTAAGGAAAAAATGAAGACTCCCTATCCTGAGAGTCTTTATCTTTACTTCTGTAAATTCTTGGCTTTCTAATCTGACACAAATGAAACCTCCCATATGGATAACCCTTTGTTTTTTTGAGATAAAAGATAATATGGATGATCTCTCTTCCAGAGAGACATTTTTTTCCTTCTGATTTTATGGCTGAGAGTACAGCTCTGGCGGTGGATTGGCAGGGATGCTCTGTTCCTTCCTGTTTCTTTTTCTGGCAGCCTAGTGTAATAGGAAGCTAGGTTGAAGTCCCAGCCCCCACTACTTAGTAAGTGATGACTTTGGCCAAACTATTTATCTTCTCTGAGGCTCTGGGATAATAATATTTTACCTAGCCATTTCACAGGGTTATTGTGAAGATGAGTTGACTTCAGAATCAAAAAGACCAAGTTTCAGGTTCTACCTCTGATACATACTGGCCTTATGACCTGGAACATATTTTCAATATGTCTCAATTTCCTTATCTGAAAATGGAGCTAATAATAGCATTAATGTCTCAAGGTTGTTATAAGGATCAAATTTAAAAATAATTATAAAGAACTTAAGCACAGGGCAGCTAGGTGGTACAGTGGATAGAGCACCAGTCCTGAAGTCAGGAGGACCTGAGTTCAAATCTGACCTCAGACACTTAACACTTCTTAGCTGTGTGACCCTGGGCAAGTCACTTAATCCCAATTGCCTCAGCAAAGGAAAAAAAAACTATCTTTGCATGTATTAAAAAAAATAACTTAAGCACAGTGCCTGGAATATAGTAAGTATACTATATAAAGTTAATGTTGTTATTATTATTATTGACTATTACTTAACTCTCCAGTACTCTAGGAATTTTCTAAAACAGCAAATTACAGAGAAAATGTCTTATCGACATTGATAGAAAAAGTTTGTCACTTATGAAATAATAGACTTACCTCAAAAATAGTAATTGCAAGTACTTTGAAAATTAGAAAGCACTATATAAATAGTGAATTGATATTATTAATAAAATCTCCTTTGGAGGGTTATTTATTTAGTAGATAGAGAAGAACTGGGTAAAATCAATAAAAATGCTCTAATCACTATAATTTCTCAAGTTTTTTTTAAAGTGCCTCTTTTTAGTCACTCTGTATGCAACTCTATATAGAAGAGTACTGTCATTATCTTTATTTCATGGGTGAAGAAACTGAGACCCAGAAGATATATATATATTTTTTTTTTTTTGGCTGAGGTAACAGAAAGGGAGCGAGGCTCAACTCAACCCCACTATACATTGTTACTTAGCCTGAAAAATCATTTACTTCCTGACTGATTCCAAAAAGACTACCTAAAAGGATTAAAACATCAATAACCAAGGTTAGATCTCATGGGCTTCCTATTCTAGATTAAGCTTCTAGGAAACATGAAATGAAAAGGGATTTGGGTTTCATACAGCGTAGTTTCCTGTTTTCTGAAACTCCATATTTCTAGGTCATTCAACTTGGGTTTTATTTTCTAAGGTAGATTCTACAATTCAAAGGTTCTGCTTAGGGCGTAGACTACCAGAATGCATTGGTAGATACACATGGACATATATCTAAGTACTGATAACAGTCAAACTAGATACTATCTTTGAGTTATGTCCAAAGATAATCTAAAGGTGGACAAATGAGGGCAATTGTCCCTATCTCTGAAATGGAAGAGTAGAATAACTGAAGGAACTACCACTTTTATATTTCCAATGCCCACAAAAATATCATGAGATAACTATTTTTAATAAGTTTTGCAGTCATTTTTGATTTCCACTAGATAACCCCCTTCCACCTAAAGAGCTGTTCCTTATAACAATAATATTTTTGAAAAAAGAAAACAAAACAAACAGAAAAACTGATCAACATATTGAAAAAAAATCTGACATTATATGCAGTTTTCTATATCTGTGAACTCCCAACTCCTTCAAAAGAATAATGCAAGGTGTCTTTCCATCTTTCTTCTTTGAAAAGTAGTTTATTGTTTATATTTTCTCAGCTTTAAATTTGTCATTCTTTCCATTTACATTATCATTGAGTATATTGTTTTCCTGGTTTTACTTTATATCAGTTCTTGTCTTTCTATGTTTTCTGTATTTATCACGTCCACCTTTTTTTTTTTTTAACAGCAAAATAATGTTCTATTACATTTATGTGCCACAATTTATTTATCCATTTCCCCATTTGACAAATATCTATTTTGGTACAAGGTAAAATACTACTGTAAATATTTAGCTGTATGTAAAACCTTTATTTTTTCAGTTATTTACTTGAGATATATAAAGTAGAAAAAAAATTATGGACATTTCAGGCATTTTATTTGAATCATTCCATTTTCTAGAACTGATGCACTAATTCATAACTCTACCAACAATGTATCAATGTGCCTGTCTTTCTGCAAGCTGTCCAATGTTGACTGTTCCAATAGTCTTTTGTTAACCTCTCCCAATTTGGAACAATCTTTTATGAGGTTGTTAATAGTTTGCAATTCCTTTGAAAACTGTTTATGTGACCTTAGGTATTGAATTTATGATTTTTCAACTGGGGATAGCTCTTGTTCTCTTGTACATGTCTCTGGTAGTGGAGTCATTCAATTATGTCCAGTTCTTCAGGACACATAGGAGGTTTTCTTAACAAAGATATTTCATTCTCCTGTGGAATAAGACAGCAAGTTAGGATTAAGTGACCTGCCCAGGATCACATAGCTATTGAGAGTCTAAGGCCCCCATGACACCTACTACTTTTTTCACTGTCTTGATGTTCCTATTATGGATCTTTTATTTCTCCAAATGAATTTCATTACTATATATGCTCTGTAAAATATCCCTTTTGTTTTTTTTATTTGTATGACATTTAATCCATTAATTAACTTTAATAGTACTGTCATCTTTATTTTATTGCTCTAGCCTAGCCAGGAGCACTGAATATTAATGTAAACTTCTTGAGGTCAGTAAGTGTCTCTTTGCCCCTTTTTTCTCAGCACTTCGTATAGTACCTAGCACATAATAGACACTTAATAAACATTTATTGAATTGAGTTGAATATTCTTCTATCTATTAAGGATCATTTTATTATTGAATACAAACTAGGATTGAGTGTTCTTTGGCAGATTATTTCTAAATATTTTATGCATTTTGTAGTTGTTTTGAATGGCTCTTTCATATCTATTGTTGCCCACTGGATTTGTGATCATTATATAGACATTTTGTTGGGATTTTGTGGGTTTATTTTGTAGCTTATATCTAAATTGAAATATTATTTCATTGTATTTTTTTTTTTTACTTAATAGTCTGGAATTTTCAAAGTAAGTCATATGTCATTAGCAAAGAGAGTTTTTATTTTGTCTATTTTATTGTTTTTAATTCCTTTATTTTGTGTTTTTGCCATTGCTAAACTAAATCTATATCAAATAATAACAAAGCAAAATCATTCTTTCTTTACTCCTATATTTAATGGGAAAGCTTTTAGTGTTTTTCTTATGCATATAATGCTTACTTTTGGCTTTAAATACTTTTAATCATTTTTGCAAAGAGTCTTCTGTTTTCATATTGGTTATTCTCAGAGTATTTTCTTAGACTATATATGTTTCCCTTCTTTAAAATTCTCTTCTACTCTTCTCTTACAATGCTTTCCTTAAAGTTTATTTTAATAGGATTTCACATGCATAAAAACAATGAAGATATGCTCTATCACAAGTTGGGCAAAAATAGTCCATATGCACATTTGGGGTTGATTTTCTAGATTTTAGCATCTCATGTTTCTTTTGAGCTATTTCAATTCTACTTTACTCATAAAGAGTAAAGAGTTTCTCTGGTGAGCACATACCATACTGGGTGGCCTTCCATATTACAGACCAGTTCCAAAGTTATTGGGAGAAATCTTGAAAGCATCCTTTCATTGCTTGTCCTATATGAGTTCTCCATATAATAATCTTTTTTTGGCAAGGATATATTTGGCATTTGAAAAACATAGCCAGTCTATCAGAATAGTACTCTCTGCTAACTCTCTGCTCTCAGATTCTCTAGGCTTATTTCTGAAGTCATTCATTCCACAAATATTTCTTAGGCTGTATACTGTGCTGGACACTCTGAAAGACATACACACACACAAATATAGTCCCTGTCATTGAGGAAGTTACAAGGTAGAAGTATGGAATTACAGGAGAACAAATAATTATAATACGAGATTGAATGCAAGTGCTCTGAGGGAAATATTTTGATAATACTCTGAGAGTTTAGAGAAGAAAGAGATTACTTCCAACTAATTGGAGGTAGTCAAATAATACTTTGGTGTTCATCAGTTGAAAAAGATTTGCCAAAATTTTTATTGGGTGTCTTTAAATCTATAACTATGAGTTATTCATCTTTGGTTTTCATTCTATAATGATCAATTTCTTACACTGTTATATTTCTTGGACTACACCTTTTTAGTGCAATGGAAAAAGTGCTGAATTTAGATTTGGTGGGCGGTTTCCATCTATCATACTTAATATTTGGGTGACCTTTGGTAAATCTTTTAACTTTTCTGGGATTCGGTTTCCTTATCTATAAAATTAGGAGAACCAAATGCCTTGTGAGGCTTTTTTGCTTTAATTTCTGTATGATCTTATAATAAAACAAAAGACATTCATAAAACATTTTTGTTAATTCATCCTGGAAAAGATAGTGATTGATGTATGTCTTGAAAAATAAACTGAATTTCAATAGGTTTTGGTAGCAGATAGAATATGCCAAACAACAGAAATGATATTTCTCTAGTCTGTTAATATGTCATGAAATAATCCTATTTTGTTCAGCTGAGTAACATAAATTCTCAGTAAAGCCTGTTTTTTTTAAGCTGTGATGATCTGAATTTTGACCTCTCATGAAATATCTTCCATTCATAACCTTGTTGCTATAGACCCAACTGCCCCATTGCAATGTCATTTATTTCTCCTATAGTTCCATTTTAGATGGAGTCCATTGGAAAATCATCAACATCCATATAAGTATTATTATCTTATTCAATGTAGCATCACTCTGGGAGAATTGATATTTTTTAAATAATGTCAACATTGTTTCAAATATTTTTGGAACTTTTTTTTTGGAATTACCTTCAGAAATATGTACCATTTTTAAAATAAAAATTCTTAATTGAGGGTAGATTTAAATTTTGGAACTAGCCAATATTATTTGGAGTCAATTTTAGTGTATAAAGTTGAAACCAAATAGTCTTGAATAAGTGGATTTGTTGGAAACCTGGCGAGAAACTCTTCTTGGCAGGAGCCCAGAGTTAACTGTATTTTCTGATCAAATTCAATAGTACAGTTTTATTCAAAAACAAAGCATGATTGGAGAGCAACAAGGCTCATTTCTTGTGTGGCTCTTAAAAAAATCAACAACAACCAGCATTTATTAAAAATCTACTATTTGCAAGAGCCTACTATTTCAAAGAAGTCTTAGCTTATAATTACTTAGGAACTGTAGGAATTGTGGAAGAGTGATGATAATGCAGAATGATAGTTTTCTAGTACTGTATATCCATTAGCAAAGTAAATATCATGCAAAGTAGGAAAGGGAATGAAGGGTAAGAAGTCATACTTGTGGGAAAAAAATGATTCTGTCCTTCAGAAGGCATAATATTAAAGGAGAGGAAGGGCAAGTTATATAAGGTTTATAATGTCTTTTTTCTTTCAGCCAAACCATAAAGGCAGCAGAAAGTTCTTGGCTAGGCAAGGGGTAGTAGGTAAATTTATACAGTTACTTTTCAAGAATTCCCAGAGTGTTTCCTGAAGGTGATCCCCAGACCAGATAGGACTAGAGCTCTCTGTGTTCTTTAGTTTAAATGAGGAGTACTTTGGACTTGTGATATGATTCCGCAAGAAAATAAAGTTTGAATACAGAATGTAGCATTGAATAAGGCTGTAGCATTGAATAAGGAAGCCTGGTTGGAAACTGCTGTTGGCTAGAGCCCCAGAGTACCAGTGCTTTATGTAGTGTTTTTGCTCCCTGCCATTCAGTATCTCCATCAAAGCCATACTCAGCGGGGCCTGTTGATGATTATAAATAAAATTGGGGTCCATGTCTGCATGCTTTTGTCTCCTAATAGATGAATCCATTGAAAATTTGCTAATAATTCTGATGCTTTTATCTTCTTGCTTCCATTCTCTGCTTTCAAGGTTATGTTTATTGCCAAAGACTATAAAGCGTCCTCTGGCCACAACCAACCTTCAATCATTTCAGTTGTTCATTTCCTCATAAAATAAATCCATCACTTCATCAGCTTTTGTACTAGACAGAACTTTTTGTAAAAATCCCAATTGTACTTTCTACTTATCCATTTGTAAGGATAAGGGACGCTGTAAACATTATATTCAAAAGAATTCTAATGCTCATACTCCCAGTTAGGGAAAAGAGGGAAAAGATCCTGTAATGCTATTGTATTTTGTTTGCTTTTCTTCTTGGCCCAAATAACTATGTGAATGAGAGGTTTTGATTTAGATAAACTTGTTCCTACATTGGAATATTTTCCTTTAAGCAGAATCAATTTGAGGGAATGGAGGTAAAGTTAAAAAAAAAAAAAAAAAAACGGCAGTACAAATAGAATAAAGAAAACACTGAACTTAAAATCGGGATATCTGGATTCTAGTGTGTCACTAACTGAGTATATCACTTCTGGTATACCCTGGGATCATAGAATTATAAATTTTGAGCTGGAAGGGACCATAGAGGCCATCTTCAAACCCAACCTTTCATTTTAGGTGAGAAAACAGGTCCATAAAAATTAAGTGATTAGCTATCAATCACACTGCTATGAATGTATAAGGCAGGATTTGAACTCAAATCTTCAACACTCCAAATCCAGTGACCTTTCTTCTCTACTTCTTGTCTCTCTTAGTCTAATGTCTTCATCTGTGAAATGAAGGGGATTGACTGAATGGCTTCAATTTTTTCTTTTCTGAAATTCTGTCATTCACTGTTCCCCCACACACACTTGTTTTTTTTTAAACATTTCTCCTTTGTCTAAGGATCTGCCTTTCATAATAATACCTTCCCTTCAGACTTTTTTTTGAAACACTTCTCTTCTGCAGAAGTAATAAACTAATATGATAAAAATAGGCATATTTTCTTTTCCTAGTGACATTTTAAAATTCCCTAGACAGACCATTTTCATTCAGTTTAACATATTTCCTTTTGAAATAAATTTTATTGATATTATTTTATATTTCCTAAATTTTTTCATCATATCATCAATTTTGCTCATTTATTTTTCTCTGCTTTTTTGTTAAAAAAAAAAAAAGTTCTTTACTATAGGGATGGCTCTTTGAGAGAGGATGACCCAATACAGTCCTTCCCTTTAAGATGTTTACATAAAATCTTCCCACATTATTCACACTATTAATTAATACTACTTTTACCGACTAATTAAATACTTGTATCATTTAACATTGGTTTTATATATGTTCCTCTCAGCTCTTCCAAGATGTTTGAGTATTGTTGCAGTCAGGGACCATGTCTTTTGTTTCTCATTACTAACACAGTGTTGTCCATGTAACAGATGTTTAGTAAATATTGTGTTCATTGATAAGTTGACTCATTTAAACAGCATAAAGGGGGAAATGCATTATAGCAATTAAGTGTTCCTATTCACTGGGTCCAACATGTTTTTCTGGAATCAGAGTCTGTATGTCTTTTTATGATTAATGAGATATATATAAAAGCCACCACCTTTCATGGATGCCATATAGTGAGAACATGACTAGAAGTAACAGTTTGATGGCAAAATCACAGAACAAAAGAGAGAAATAAAGCTCTCTCCTCAGTTCCACCACTACTTTTCCTTAGGAATTAATTCCAAACAAAAAAATCCCATCTTCTATGAAGAAGCTTTTCCTAAACCCTCTTAATTCTAGATTTCATTTCTTAGTTATTTACTAGGAATGCATTTTATCGCTTATTTGTACTTAGAGCATTTGTTTGCTTACTATTTCTGAGCTTCCTATCTCTGAGCTAGGGAACTATCTTTAACCTTTTGAAACCCAAGTGCTTAGCGCATTTCCTAATACTTAGTAGGTGCTTAATAAATGTTTATTCACTGACTAAAAAGCAAGCCCTTTCTTTGTTGCCTAGAAAGGCATGTAATTAGTAGGTTCAACTTCAGAGGAAGAAAAAAATCCCTAGACATGAATTTATTCTTCTTATATTCAGTCATTCTTTAATGTATAAAATTTGAAAGTTATATGTATAGTTTATCTCTTAAAAAAAATAATCATTTGACACAGGTTCAACAAACTGAAAAGACGATGAAAAGGAGCATCTTTTTAAAAAATGCTTATTAAAGGGCTAAAAACAGGACAAAATCCTTGCAGGTTATTTTGGAAAATGGTCAGTCCAGCATTTTTCTGCCTGTCCAGGCCAATGCCTCTAAACTAGAGAGGATGGCAGACTTTCTGGAAACACATTCTGTAAAGAAGCAGCTAAAATGCCTATAGTTCCTTAATTATAGTCTAATCTAAGACATCCAGACAGCACAAAGTCAGAAATGTGTGTTTCCCTTCTGAGCTAAGCACTGCAGAAAAATCTCAGTTTCCTCTTATTCTTTTGGTTGATGTTCACTTGGTTAAACTGATTGCCTTTGAGAATGGCAGGCACCTGTCTGAAAGAAGCCAAGCTAATGTTAGTAACACTTGGTGATCAGTAGCTGTGCCTCAACAGAGCCGGGGACTGCAGCTGCTTCCTGTTTCCTACGTGCTTTAGGTATATTTGTGTGGATCAGATTCCACAGAAGGAGGGCGTAGAGTAACAAGTAGAAAAGGAAAGTTAATGGGTGTGCCAGTATTCCCTGCGTCTGCTATCAGGTAGCTGTGCTGCTCCTGGGGTGCAGGTGGCAATATAAGCAGGCAGGAAAATGTTCTATATTAGACAAATCTGGGTGAAGCAGAAGTGTCTGGAGGATTAGTACAAATGAAACAAGAGTTCATATATAGTACCTGGCTTCAGAATGCCAAGAAGAGCAGCTACCTAGATGAAAAGTTAGCCTTCATTGCGTAGCTGAGGCTTTCTATTTTTGTGACAGGAGAGTTTTAGGTAATTTTTCCATGTAGAACTTATTTTTAAGGTTCGTGGGTTTGGCTTTGTTTATTTATTCATTTATTTATTTAGGCTTGTTTTGGTTTTAAAAGATAAGAGCAAATGTATCCAGAGTCAGATGCTTCTTTTGGGGAAGGAGTCAGCAAGAATCATAAAATATGTGATAGAATTGTTTTGATTTTTAATTTTCTTGTGGTTTGTTTAATGGTGCCTGAATTTTCTGCATGACATATTTATCAAAATAAAAAGCATATGATTTTAAAGAATAATATCTTCATATGAACAAAAAAGTTATGTGTATGATATGTGTATACATATATAATATGTATATGCATATGTGTATGTATTTGTGTGTTTCCTTTTTCTGCTACTTACCTTGCCCAGACTCAGAGTCATTAAAATGTGAAATTCTGGCTACCTAATAAAGGAAAGAATCTAGTCCAATTCCACAAAATCATCATCATTCAAAAATATTTTAGAATACTTGATCTGAACACTTAGATAAAATATTTGTATCAATTCAGATGGCCTCATCAACATGCATAGCAAGGTCATGGTTAGTTTACTATTAGAATGTATTCAGAAGTTGTAGATATCTATCACTTAGGGTGTTTGTGTGTGTATGTGTGTGTGAACATGGAATATAGATGCACACACAAACACATATATGTAAACCCAAAAATGTATAAATAATTTATTCAGTCTGACTTGGTGAGGGGCTACTCTCTCACAAAGAAAGAACAAAAAATAGATGGTTATTGTAATTTGGCTGTATTTGATATAAACTCACTTCTCTTAAATCTAGGTAATTTACCTGATCCTTGCTCCTTTTGTAATTCAGATTACTAGTTTTTAAGGAAGAGAAAAAAAAGCACAGGTGATGGAAACAAATGGGCTTTGTCCCAGAGAATGTGATTCAATTATGTGTATGTGATGGAAATCTATCCTATAAGTCATAGTGAACTATGTAGGGCTTGTTTAGAGACTCAACCAAAAAAAAGTATACAACATCCACAAAGAGTCCCCTTAATTTTCTTTGTATTTCCAAAAGGTCAAATGCTGCAAATACTGGCCAGATGACACGGAGATATATAAAGACATTAAAGTTACCCTAATAGAAACAGAACTTCTGGCAGAATATGTAATTCGAACATTTGCTGTGGAAAAGGTAAGTGTTCATTCTGTCTTGGTGAAGCTATAATATTGTAAATATAATATTGTAAATATCAATTTTTGCTGCAATAAACTTATTAATTTTTGATTCATCTGGGATAACGAAAATATGATCCCACTAGACGGGAAGATGCTACCTAGAGGCCTTTCTCTAGATCCCTTTCTACTCTCATAATCTTTGGCAAGCTCAATCTTATCCCTTTTCATAAGACAATCCAATTTATAGAACATTGGATTTGTAGTCAAGAGACCTAGTAGGTTCAAATTCTGCCTTGACTGGAGCCTAAATTATTTCATTTCTTAGCCTCAGTTTCTTCATTTGTAAAATAGAAATGATGATACTTATGAAATAATTGTGAGAAAAAATGTTTTATGAATCCTAAAATGCTATAAAAATGTTAATTATTCTCATAGAATTCCACCTTTTTTCAGCCAACCCAAAAGGTAGATTTCATTTATTTCCCTAGCTATATATCTTATATTCTATTTCCCATCTATTTGTTTTTCATCTAGTTGCTGGCGTTTTTCCCCTTGAGAAATATGTTGATGCTTTTTCCTCATTTTCTTTGCCCATCATCTTTAAATATATAACAGAAAAGCCATGCAATTTTTTTTTTGGTAGGGGATTCATACAAGCACAGTGCAGAAGCAGGTCTCATTCTATCTGGGATGCTTCTGTTGCCTTGATTATTTTCAGGCCCAGGTGCCAGCATTAACTGTACTAATTGTGGAATAGATGATGGTATTCTGTTATACATGGGATACTCTTAGATATGCCAACATTTTTTTAACTGTTACACCCATTGTCAATTAATTGCAACTTCTTCTTTGGTCTTTGACCTCAGGTGAGGAGCCTACTTAACTTTCTCCAAGATACCCAAGTCTTGAGGATTTTCATCTGTTAATAGGTCTTTCTGATGTGACAAGATTTTACACCCATAAAATTTGCAACTAGAAGCAACTTTCAGGATATTTAGTCTATCTGTTTTTACATATGAGGAATATTAGGTTTACTGAAATTTAATGAGTTGTCTAAGGACTTTTTTTTTTTTGCTGGACTCCTTACAACAATTTGCAGATCCATATTTATTACAGATTCACAAAGCTGAGAGGGATGTTTATTTTCATATATTATTCCTACATATTATTTAGATTTTTTCATAATCTTTTTTTTTAATAAGCAGACAGGTTATTTGGAGACTTTAAAGAATATGGAGTTCAGGTTGTCTTAGTACTTCAAGTTCCAAAGTTCATACTTTGATGTTAGCTTTTCTACTTCTTAGCCAGGATTGGAGAAAACATATGGAGGATTTTTCGATGGCTCTTGGCAAGAGCATTCATGAATAGCTGCATTAAAACAGATAGGGATAAAAGACTCTAGATATTTTATTTAAGAAAAAAAAAAAACTTTCATCCAAGAACCATCACTTAAACACTGGGTTCTTTGAACAATTGTGAGCTTTCTAATAAGCTGAGAATGCTGCTAGAGGGTTTGTTTGTTTCTTTTCTCTTTTTCCCTTTTTTTAACCTCTTATTGTCCTCTTCTTCAGTCACAGCTGCACAGAAATGTTTCTGAACTACCCAGCTATTTTAGTCATTTTCAATGCTCTCATAAAACCAAGTAAAGATACGGCAGAAGGAGGAGAGGATTGTTAAAAAAAAAAAAAAAAAGTATTTGAGGAAATCAAAATGATATGTTAGTGTTTTTCTAAAGAAGAGGGCCTCTCTTGAACAATCAGAATCTTTATAGAAAACAAATCATTAGCACTATGTGCAACCGTTTGCTTATTTTATGTCTTATTTCTCATTAGAAGAGAAAAGAGACTTTTTGTTGAAATTTCTGTAATTGTGATTCTGTTTCAGAAAGATAGTGTAGCAGGGACACTCAAGGTAAAGCTCTGAGTTTGCTTTTTATTCTATGAAAGAAGTAAAATTGTTGCAATTTTCAGCATATGGAAGCCATATTTTCTGTCTACCTATTATAAGCTTATAGGTTTCCATTTTCTAATGGAAGCAAAGATACCAAGCTAGACAAAATTTAAAAGCTATATGATGACTGCTCTCTCAAGAAGAAAGCATATACAGCATATCCCAAGTCTAGTGCAGTTTTTAAATGATTATTTAACAGAAGAAAATCATTGGTTCTTTTAAAAAAAAATAAAATGATATTGTTTGATTTGGATTTTGTTTTAGGGTGTCCCTGAAGTATCAGTGTAGTTTTAACCTATAAAACTTTTTAAGCTTAAAATTCCACTAAGACTTTTGGGACATCAGACCTCTTATGCTGTATACTCTCTCTCTCTCTGACATAAAGAAAACTGAGTAGTCCCACTGAAGCCCATCTGCTCAGGAAATAGTAGCCGGATCTTACTGTTCCTAAAAGAGCAAGGCTTTTCACTGGCCATCTGTTCTATACAGAGTGGAAGAGCCCAGTGGCCATTTTTTGGTTGTTATTGTTATCTTCCAGTCGATAATATTCTGAGAATGGTTCCATAGGTTTTACTAGACTCCCAAAGACATCCATGACACAAAAAATGGTTTTAAATCCTTGGGGTAAAGAGTACTAACAGTAAGTTTAGCACTTAGCAAGAATAATGTAGTAAAATAGAAAGTTGCCAGACAGCAGGGATTTTTCTTCTCACTTCCACCATACTAGCTTTGCCTTACTTCCTTCTCCAGTGGCTAAAGTATCTATGGTCTCCCAATATTCCTGGGTTTCTGACCACAGTGGCCAGTTTCTCTTTCCTGAGGTTTCTGCTCTGCCAACATGGTATTGTATCAGTTTGGGAGGGGGGCAATTATTACTCCCACAGTCTTGGGTGGTGGCCAAGGGCAAAGATAGTATTTTTACAGTCTGTCTCCCAAATCTCTTTCCTTTTCCACTTAAGTACTTGAACAGATTTACAGAACTAAGGTAGACTGGCCCTTAACAAGAAATATGGGAATATAATGGATTTACACTGAAACATTTTCAATTAGGTAAAACTTTCATAACTTACCCACTACAGTGTTACCTACATACCTTGTTGAGACATTGGTATATGGCTTCAGCCTCTTAAAAACTCTTTTCAGTAAATGTCTCTTAAAAACTTTTTTAAAAAAACAATATTTTCACTGAGAATCAAGACATTCATCTTCAGTGAATCATAATAACATACTCAGCAAATGTCTCAAACTGAAATTATTCTTTTTCTATCCAATCTTCCAAAGAACATGGCTCTTGTGAATTTCTCTTTTCAGTATAAAGTATAATACTCATTGAGATTAACTGTTGGAAAATTCAGCAGGAAGGAAAAAATAGGAGTTTGTGTATATACCACTGAGTCAGTCCTTGTCAATATTCTAGGGTAAGAAATTCAGGATGGTTTTGTGATACCAAGTAAAATTCCAATGATAAAAGCGTACAAAAAAAATAGGATACATGTACCAATCAGCTTCTTAGATGCCTCCAATTCTTAAATTATCTATGATGGCCATAGTAAAGTGGCACCTGTGATTCCAAAGCAAAACAGAAGCAAAACAAAAGGCATCCCATCACTAATATCTAAGCTATATCTGATTGTTTATAATGACAGATAACAGGGCAAAGAGAGTAGAGTTTTCATAAACAATGATAATCCAGGATAGTAGATCTAAGTCATTTTTAGAATATATTAGTCTTGAGTAAAATAAATAAAGATGCTCCTACAAAGTTTGATATCAGGTAATATGCTCATGAATCAGTTCTTCTAGTTGTTTTTGTCTATTTAAACTCCCCTCTGCTCTCTTGGGAGAAAAGAACATTATTTGGTCATATTGCTTTTAAAGCTTTATCTTCTAAGGGGAAAGTGGAAGACAGAAGAGGAATAGGGAGTCACAGGGATGGAATACAGCAAATATCATCAATTTTTTTTGATGTATCAATTGATTTTATTCCTTATCCTTTTCTTTTTCTTAAAAAGGTGTTACAAGGATCTATAGGAAGAGGAGGAAAGAGACACATAGAGGGAAATTTAGACATTATAAAAATAAAGGATATCAATAAAATGAATTTTTCAAAAAACATCTGGTAAAAGGAAAAACTGCCCCCAATTTTTATATAGTGTCTATTCTGGTATTAAGTTTGCCCATCAAAAGTAGTGAGAAATTTAATGGTTTTTTTGTTTTATACTATTTAACCTTGACTTATATACTCTGTAGTGTGTGAGTGAGATATATGTATGCATAAATAAACTCTATTGTTCTTGAAACAAAAGAAGAGTCTTCTATTCATAGAGCTTGTGCCTTCTCTTTAGTTCCAAGGCCAAGCTTCTTTTAGCTCACTAGTCTGCCTGAACTCCATCAGAATAGCTGGTACTTTTTAGGCTTTTGTTTTCTTCTGAGACATGTGTGATTCCCTCCACACATACCTAAAGTTTTGCCTTTATTAAAAAGAGAAACCTGAGACACTACGTTACAGCCTAATGGAAAGCTATTGTCTAGTTTTCTGGCTAATACTCTTGGTTCATTCAGTGAGCACTTGTTCACTCTTCTCACACAACTCTCAATTAGATGCCATGATACAAGGCAATAAATAATCTTAAAAAAAATTAGAAAACAACAGTCTTATCTTCAAGAAGGTTTCAGTCCAATGATAAGAACATAGATGTCCTTCAAGTTGCCTCTTTTATAAAATCATAAAGTTGGAAGAAGCTGGCAAGATCATCTATCTCATCCTTACCTAATGGAAAATTTCTCTACATCTTCTCCAAAAGTAGTCATCCAGCTTCTGTGTGCCTCTCATGGGGAACTTTGTTATGTTTCAAACATTTTATCTATAGTATAACACTGCCTTCTATTCTACTGCCTGTGCCTGTGATACTTGGGTCTATTTCTCACTTGACTGCTAAATTCACAGAGTAACCTGAAAAGAAAAAGTAAATGATTCTTATTAGGAAAGTGGTGGCTACTACTACTACTGTTGCTACTACTACTACTGCCACCACCACCACCCAGAAAGGGGAAGGAAATCCATCTCAGTATTTAAATTGAATATGTAAGTTGATATTCTCCAAATACCCCACCTTCCTCAAGACATTTGCAAACATATTACAATAAATTTTCCAATTAATAATAAAAGTAAGAATCAATTTCTTTCCCTCACATTTATTAGTTCTCCAGCAGTTCTATCACTTGATCAATAACTTGACAATTCAGGCAACTTTAAAATTCCTGTGTTTATTTGCTTGTTTGTTTATTTTTACTTACTACCATTTCCCCTTTCTTTTACCTTTCAAAACTATCAAACTGATGACAGAGAGGAGTTCATGAAATCCGAGAAATTAGACAGTTTCACTTCACAGGATGGCCAGATCATGGGGTGCCATACCATGCCACAGGATTGCTGGGGTTTGTTCGACAGGTTAAGTCCAAGAGTCCTCCTAATGCAGGCCCATTGGTCGTCCACTGCAGGTAAGTTTAAATTTCTTGGTAATAATGGGTTGGGGATTTTTTGATGTTTTGTTTTACAGAAAACATGATGGCCTCTTTTTCACATACTAATAGGCTCTTTGCTGTTTTTTCAGCGCTGGTGCTGGTAGGACTGGCTGTTTCATTGTCATTGATATCATGCTAGACATGGCAGAAAGGGAAGGTGTAGTAGACATTTATAACTGTGTCAGAGAGCTACGGTCTCGGAGAGTCAACATGGTGCAAACAGAGGTATGGTAAATTATCATCTCCTCTTTATGTGTACTGCATACACCCTCAAAGCAGAAATTCAAGAAATTAATAACAAAAACCAACCATAACTGCTGCTCTTCTTCCAAGTCTCTATGGGGTAAAATGATACAAGCCCATTTTTTTTTCTTTGCAAACATTAAAAAGAGAGCAAGCAAATATAGATACCTGGGAATAAAGGTTCATGACCACAGAGAAGAATCTAATATTATTTTATGTCATATCTAAGTGGTGCAGTGGATGGGGAGTAAGGAAGACCTAGCCTCCTCCATTACTTAATAATGTAACTCTGAGCTAGCTATCTGGCCTCTATTTGCCTCATTTTCCTCATCTGCAAAATGATGATAAAAGCATCTGTCTCTCAGGGCTTTTATAAGAATAAAATAAGATAATATTTTTAAAGGATTTTACAAACCTTATAGCAATATATAAATGCTAGCTCATTATTTTTTTCATGTGGCTTTTGTGTCAAGGAAATAGGTATCACTATATAAGCACATAATACAATCCATTTCCATTATTACTTTTAAAATAGATTGTAACTAGGGGTAGACTGACTCACACAATTGGGCATGTGTCCAGTAGCTTCTAGAGGAAGCCCATACTTTATGTTCTTTTTCCAAGGCTTACAGGGAACAGCAAAGACCTGTCATTCCTAAAACGATACTTCCTGGCCTGGCATAGGAATATATCTGGTTTGTGGAGGTCATCCAAGCTTGCTTGGCTATAAAATTAAATGCAAGGTGCCTAGGGCACTTACATTTTGGAGATAAAGAACTCAGCTCATATCCCCTAACAAATGCAAATTTACATTAATCATTTTGTCTTATTAACTCTGTGTCAGGACACCTGGAAATTACCCTCTGAAATGGCTTTGAGTTGCATTGATTGCAAGGAAATCCAAATTTCCTTGTGAAACTAACATAAAGGACACTTGGCAGAGATTTTAAATACTACTTTTTCTAGCCTGTTTTTTAGAGTGATGATTATACTTTTTAGAAGTTAAGAGTCATATAGTAGATACAAAAAATTTGGAAAGTGAGAAGTCCTATTTATTTTCAGGGACTTTTAAAGAGTAATAGGAAACTATCCTAAAAGTCAATGCAGCAAAGCATTAATTTGGATAAATTAAAGTCAAATCAATGAAGTCCAAAATGTAGAATATTTTTAAAGAATGAGCATATCAATAATTTTAAGTCCATAAGTTCATACACAAGGTTCTTCCTAGTAAAGGTCCCATCCCACCTGCTTTAATATTCACTTAAGGATCATCATCACATTAAATGATATTTACAGATGATTGTTATAATATGTTAAAAAAATTGAAACCTTTCAAATTCATCAGATAAAATATATAGGATCGCCAAAAAAATAAAATAAAATAAAAACCCAAATACAATTACATTGAAATAGTTTTCAAAGTTCTGGGTTGTTTTAAGTTCATGAACCCCAAGTTTAGAATACCTTTTTAAATAGTGTTTCTCTTTGTCTTCTAAAAATCCATTGTTTATATTGCTGTTTTGAAGATACTATCTTTTCTTTCTTCTTTAGCTATATTGCATCATTTTTTCCCTTCCTCCATTATTGATTATCTGATTTAATCCTCTCTATCAGGAACAATATGTATTTATCCATGATGCCATCCTGGAAGCCTGTCTTTGTGGAGATACATCTGTCCCAGCTTCTCAGGTTAGATCTTTATACTATGACATGAACAAGCTGGACCCTCAGACAAACTCAAGCCAGATCAAGGAAGAATTCCGGGTAAGCAACATAAGTTTTAGAGAATTCCCATCCACCTTTAGTTCTTAGTCCACTTGACCAAGAAAACCAATTTTCCTCCTGGAAGGAAAAAGTTGTGCATTGGAGTCTCTTGGTGAGGTGAGGGCGATGCCATATCCTTGACAGTCCGTGATAGTAACGATATCACAGGTTAGGTTCTTAATTTCTTATCACGTTATCTTCCTCTTATCAGACAGAGCCCTGTCTAAGTATACTTGAATCTTTAGGCAAACTGTGTTCCCCAGACCCTAAATTACTGGTCATCTGTCCAACCCTAGCCCCCCTTTAAACTGAGTGAAGTCAGGATCTACCACAGTGACCTAAACTGGCCCCCATTTCTGATATCACTGTGCATTATCAAGGAAATTTAAGAAACACGGAGAGCATTAAAAAGAAAAGTTTGATCCTAGATACTTATTCATCTATATTGCCCTCATTTTTATCTTTATATATCCAGTGCTTAGTAAGTGTTTCAAAAATGTTTTCCAGTCATTAATTTTTTTTGTTTTTTTAATTTTGTTTTTAAAATTCTGTGTTCAACACATATCAAAAAAAATTCCATTCACAAAGCAAATCAGAAAAAGATTTTGCATGTCTGTTATACAGTTTGCTCTTTTTTAAAGGATATAATTAATTTAATATGCTACTTTCAAAGCTCAACTGTTTGTCTGTGTTTCCCTCTAAATTTCTTAATGTTCCCTTCTATGAATTTTCTTTTAAATGCTTTTAAAATTTGTAAGTGCTTTTAAATGCCTTGTGACCTTTTTTCTTCCTTTTCTTTTCCTTCTTGTCAACTTTATCCCTAACCTTCCTTTCTCTCTAACTACAAAACAACTGAATTGACAAAAACCAAAACTCTTATTTGATAAAATGTTTTTCAAATAAAATATTCATATGTGTATATACATTTTATGTGTTATATATATGTGCATGTGTATAAAATTACAAATATATAAAATATGTATATATAATATGAGTATATTAGCTTTATTTTCGACTTATTGTAATATCAAAGCAGTTTTAATCCATTATGCAACTGTTTTCCTAAATGACTTTTTCTTTGATAATATAGACTCTAAACATGGTGACTCCAACTTTACGTGTGGAAGATTGTAGCATAGCTCTTCTACCCCGAAACCATGAAAAAAACCGATGCATGGATATCCTACCCCCAGATCGATGCCTGCCCTTCCTTATCACAATTGATGGAGAGAGCAGCAACTACATCAACGCAGCTCTGATGGATGTAAGTCAGTCTTATCTGTAGTAAGGAAGAAAGAAAGAAAAAGAATAAACCTTTTCCAAACTAGGAGCTACAAGAACAAGATTTCAAAGAATTTTTCTCTCATCCTGTTCATTTGTTCTATTTTCTTCCCTGAAGACACAAAATATTTTTTTCTGATGAATTCAAGAAGTCACTTATCAGTTATGTCAAGGCCAAGGTTGCCCAGTCCCTCAGAGACAGCCAGTCCAGAGGGCTGATAAATGAAATATGTCTAAGCTACTTTTCTCACACTTAAATTTTTAACTATCCATCCTAAAAGTAATAAATAGATACCTTTTAAATCACAAAGGTGCAAAATGGAATAATATGGTTTGCAGGATTATTCTAGTTCCTTTTCCTTTAATTTGGGCAGTAATTAACTGGCTTTGGGTGTCAGGGATATGGAGATGGCTTGTCAGTATAATACACAACCCATTATTTCCTGTCAGTCTGTTTACTTCTAACTGAATGAACATTTGCTGTTCAGTGATGAAAAAGTGAATGAATAATTATTTTTAGTGCCGTTATAGCAATTTTAATACTTTTGGTATGATATCAGTAAAAAAGGGCACTTAAACTTGCTTTCAGCTCTCCAGAGCTATAAAGAGCATCTGTAACATTTTATAGCTGGAGTAACTAAAACTCTCACACATACAAATGACAAGAAAACAGATTTTTAGAGCACTGATTATATTTTAACTATGCGTTTTTATTTTAAAAAACAAAGGTAAAGTTGAAAAGTGTGTATTAAAATGATTCATTGTAGGTACTCTGAATGTTGGCTTTTTTAAATAAGAGCATTATCACCTTTCACCTGCAGTAATGGCCAAATTAAATCACCTTCTTTTCGATTTTCTTCCCTTGGTTTCTCTCTTCAATTCCTACTGTATGCCACTGTCAGATTAAATCTTTTAAATACATAGCTCTTATCAGTCTATTTATTGTCATATCACTCTAATCATTCTATTACTCAAAGATTTCCCTCATTTACAATCCAAACTAGTTAATTAGTTTGCCATTTAAGGTCCTGTATAGTCTGATTTCCTCTGACCTTTGCAGCCTTATCTTAATTCATCTTTGAGTACTCTATACTCCAGCCAAAATGTTCTTCTTGCTGTCTCCCAAACTCATCCAGGACTTTACTGACTCTGTTCCTTTGCTTTTGATGTCACTGGCATTAATTGAGCGTTTATTTTCCATCTCCCCCTTATACCTTTTTAAAGACTTGAGTCTAATCCTATTTCTTATACAAAGGCTACCCTGACTCCCTGCAAGCAGAATGGATCTCTCCCTCTCCTGAATTCATATTTTATTTGTATGTCTGACACACACACACACACACACATATATATATATATTTTTATTTTATAAAATGCCTACATTATGCTAGGCTTTGGGCATACAAAAACAAAAAGCAACATAGTTCTTGCCCTTGAAGGACTTATAGTCTTAGTGAAAGAGAGAGACAGTTCTTGTGAGAATCAAATGAGATATTTGTCAAGTGCTTAGCACAGTGCCTGGCCCATAGTAAGTGCTTAATAAATGCTTGTGCCCTCCCCCCTTTCCCTTATTTTTCTATGCAGCTAGGGAGATAAAATGTTGTATTTGAAGTCAAGAGACCTGAATTCAAATTTGGTCTCAAACTCTTAATGCCTGCGTGACAGTAAACAAGTCACCCAAGTAGTGTCTGTAGACAAGTCACTAACCCACAATGTGCCTTAATTTTCTCATCTGTAAAATGGAGAAAATAATAGCATCTATCTTCTAGGGTTGTTGTGAGGATCAAACAAGATAATATTGTTAAACTGCTTTGCAAACTTTAAAGCTCTATGTCAATATTAGCTTTCAGTATTATATGTGTCTCAGTATTCCTTTTTGTAAGAGGAGGAATTTGGACATAATGACTTATAAGGTCTCTTCTAGCTTTAAATCTATGGTTATATATTTATTGGATAAATGAATAAGTATCTAAGAGTTTCTAATTGCTTAAATCTCCTACTCTTTTATTGAGAAAAAAGTTTATTATTGTGAATTTTCAGAGAGAGAAATCAAGGCCTAAAAATACTATACTTTGAAATTGACCTTGGCGATGTGATTCATTAAGTATTAAATGTAGGGAATATTTTCTACCCCTATTTCTGTTATCAAATGTGCTATAGGTAAGGCTATAGTATATTTACAAGTACAAGACTAAATGGATCAACCTCTTTCTTTCACATTTTTCAAAGTTTATTGACTTGGGCTTTTTCTCTGTTTGCTTTTTGCAGAGCTATAAACAGCCTTCAGCTTTTATAGTCACCCAGCATCCTTTGCCAAACACAGTCAAAGACTTCTGGAGATTGGTCTTAGACTACCACTGTACATCTGTAGTCATGCTAAATGATGTAGATCCAGCCCAGGTAAGTTTCAGTAACCATTTTCACTGAGTCCAGGAACATTGACAGCAAGAACTGCATTTGTTTATTGATCATATTTGAAGTATTATAGGATAGCATGGGTAGTAAGCATCAGGCCAGGAGTTCGAGGATCTGGGACCATTGAAACGGAGGAATAATATTAAGAATCAGGCAGGCATCAGATATGAAAAAGCAAACAAATTAAAAGCAGATTAGGCAAGGCAAAATGAAAGTAGGGAAAGACGGGTCAGAAGCCAGGAATATGAAACAAGCCTTCTGGGGATGTATATGTCAGAAAGTAGGACGTTGTGGATGACTAAAACATGGGGAGCCAGGAATTAAAGGAACAAAGTAAGACAAATTGGAAATTATGTAAAGTAGCAGTAATTTAAAACAAAAAAAAATTATGTGGTTCTTTGCCTCTTCCTAGATTTTAATATTTTTCTTATTTTAACAAGGATCAGTACCCAATATAGTTATCTGAGATTTGCATGTGGAAATAAGTGAGACTACCAAGATAGAAGAGGTCAGTGAAGGAAATGAAGGAATATTGTAATTCCTAAACTGAGATGCCACGCTACTTTTGGGGACATATATACCTGGATTTGTAATCAAAGGATCTGATTTGAAAGCCTTTCTCTGTCCTTTATTACCTGTATGGTCTTAGGCAAGTCACCTCCCTAAGCCTCAGTTTCTCTCTCTTTAAAATGAGGAATTTGGATAGAAGACCTTTAGCATTTCTTCTGGCTCCAAACTATTGATTATCCATGATCCTAGTTGTGGGATAGCTCATATAAGTAGGACAAGCTGAAAAAGGTTTTCCCTTCCTCTCATCTTGATTTGGTGGATTTCTATCTGTCACTTCACAAGGACATTAAAGTCAATTCTCCAAATGTTCCCATTATGTTACATTTTAAAGACTCTGTCGTGAAAGCTAGTTAATGAAACTTTAACAATAATCCTTGTACTTGTATAGTTCTTTTTGCTTAAGAAGCTTAAATATTTTACAATCTCTCTCCCATTGATTCTCTCAGCAGGGTAGATTTCCCCCATTTGTAAAGGCAGTCAGTTGCTAAAGCTAAAAAGGATTAAAGGATTTGTCCAGAGTAACCTCTGAAGGGAGAACCCACAGTCCTAATTTCCCAGCTCAATTCTTTGGATTAAATTGCCCTAACTCTGAAAACTTTCCCCCCTTCTTCCCTCTCACTCACTCCTCTACCCCTAGTAATAGTCACACATAGGGGCATATTTGTTTTACTTATTTATTTATGATCTTAGACAAGTCACTAATTTCTCAGAGCCTTCCTTTGCCTATCTGTAAAATGGGAATAATAATACTTGTGCAATCTGTATTGAAGGACTGTTATCAACAAGCACCAAAGAAAGACAGTCTGACCCTCAAAGAGCTTGTATCCTTATAAATAAAGACAATATAAGAGAAATATGAGAGGGGATGGGGTGATCCTAAAGGGCTATGTTGGAAGAAGAAGTCTAAAGAATTAAGAGCCGACATCAAAGAGAAATAAGGAAACGAACATGGCTGGCCTGAAGCTATCTTAAAAGTGAAGGTTTTAAGAGAAATTAACCAATCAAATTAGAGAGTAGATATAAAGTATATTATAAAGCAATATATAAATGCTATATACAAATATAAATATAAAAGCAGCATATAAATGGAAAGATCATCATGTCCCCAAACCCAGGCTCAAGAATCTAGTAAAGCTTCAAGGTGGTTGACCTTGGAAAACCATTTCTTTGATCCTCATTTTCCTCATTCATTGAGGGATTCTGTGATTATAATCCTGGCATCTTCTATCTCACAGTTCTAAAGAAGCAAGTGAGAAAACATGAGTGTTTTATTGTCCAACTACCTGCAAAGGCGATATCAATGCTATTTATTTAGATAAATGCTTCCCTTTTTTTGACTACCATAAATCCTAAAGTATACTAAAACATTGCTTTCTATCCAAATCAATTTTAAAAAAGATGAGTCTTTGACATGCTCTTTTGAACAACTAACTGGATTCTAGGTATTCATCATAAGCACTAAATGTCTGAGCCCATAATACTCATCACCTACTCAATGAATGGAAGGGAAAGAGAAAAGAACTTCAAACTTGTATTCAGGACACAGAGGTGATTTTCAGAGTGTAGGAAAAGAGACTCTGGGGAGTCAGTCTTTTAGGAAACGCTAAATAGAGCATTTGAACTTAAAAGCTGTTACAATTGTACAAGAATAGCTCTTGACTCCTTTAAGTATTTATAGGTCCAGTGCATGGAAGTGTTATGCACCATTAAAGCCATTTTCTACACAGTTTACTTGAGCAAAGTATGGAATGCAGTATGTCAAGAGCCAAACCCTGGTTTAGAAAATTCATATTTCTTCACTATAAGTAAAAGGCAGGATTTTGATTAGGAAGTTGAACTGAGAGAGCAAGTGAAAATAAAATCCAGCCCCATCAACCAAAAACCAGCCACAGCAACTCAAATGTGCATAGTACAGGTTTTTATCATTGTCTAAATATCCCATCATGATACCTATTAATTTGACAAGTTGGTATCCTGGGGTATCAAAAAAAAAAGAAAATAAATACTAGCATGGTCACTTTTTATGTGGCAGCTTTACAAATGGATGGAAATAATGTTTTAAAATAAGTAAATATGTTTTTTGTAATTGTAAACTGAGGCAACGCATAAGTTATAAGAACAACAAAAAAAGTGTTTTTCATTTTCATTCTTAATCAGAAAATCTAAGGCTTTCTTTTTCTGCCACTAACCACATCACTTTGACTATAATAATAGATAAGTGCCGCCTGATCCATTTTTGCATATATGAGATTAAAACTGACATTGTTTAATCTGAAGAAAAATTGTCAAGACCTTGTGATAAATGGCATCCATCTTAAAGATTCAATTGGCTCGTTCTGTAAAAGTATGAAGTCCTTCATTGTTTGTTAAACATGTTTTACCTGAGACTATTTAACATTCTTTGTATCAACACCAGCTGCCACAGACACACACTATAAAAATAAGGCTTTTAAGATTTACCCTCCCTATCTTCATACCTCAAAAGAATTGCTTCAATATTATCAGAAAAATAAAGATTAATGAAAGCCCTAGAAGAGTTATTGACATGTTTTATTTTAAAATTCAGATATTGAGATTCATAATCATCTGAGAATTTCAAGCAACATATATTCATGTTTCCCTTGCAAGGGAGGTTGCTGGGACCCTATATTGGTGCGTTTCTTGGTCAGCAGCAGTTATATGACCATAGAGTCAGGAAGTCTTAAGTTTAAATCCAGCCTGAAATACTTATTATCTTATCTGGGCAAGTTACTTCACTTCTGTTTGCCTCAGTTTATTCAACTGTAAAATGGAGATAATAATATTGCCTACGTCCTAGGATTTTTGTAAAGATAAAAGGAGGCATTATTTTTAAAGCACCTGGCCTAGGCCTAGTATGTGGCATATGCTAGTTGTTTAGTAAATACTTATTTAATCTTTCCCCTTTCCTTCCACTGACTCTTTGAATTTCATCTATTATTGGAGCCTTTGAAAAACCTCCTAAATTTCCTCACACAATGCAACTCCATACTGAATTCATCAATGCTTTAGATTTAGGCAAATGAAATAGACTATATCTCTAATCTCAGAGCTTAGTGTTTCAAACTTTTAAAATTGTGTTTTCAATTTAAAGCTAGTTCCAGGTGACAGTGGTGAGGTTTAGGTTTTGGGGTTCCCTTCTGTAAGGGAACCAAATGATGAGGTCTAGATTTAAGGAACCAAAATGAGATTAGGGTTCCTAGTAGTCAGGGAATTAAATGATAAGATTTGGGGTTCAGAGAACCAAATGAAGAGGTTTGGTTCCCCTACACCCCCTTGGTATTTGGGATAAGGACAGGGAGTTTTGGGGAACCCCCCTTCTGGTGATGCAGAGATTCTCTGCAAAGGAATTTACAAACCCAAAAATCTAGATTGATAAAAGAGGTTTATTATAGGCATTGGGAAATAAAGTAGTGGAGGAGTCCTGGCAGAGAGATAAAGTTTAGAGAAATCCCAACAGAGAGGCATAAAGTTTTATTAGGGAAATAGGTGAGGGAGATAAAAAGAGGGTAGCGCTGGAAGAGAATCTTATTCCAGTGGGTAGAGGTTTCCTTGGCATAGCATGGCATAGCATGGCATGGTAGGACTTCTGCAAAGAAGTGAGTTCCAAGTTGCAGTTTTTATAAGAAAATCTGAGACAGAAGTTTCAAATGAATGAGATTTCCTCAGTGCTGTCATTGCCCCCAGGCCTAAATGAGATCACTTACTGGAAGTGATTGAGTCAGCAATAGGGGTACAAAATCTTGGAATTGAATGCTTCAACTAGTCCCCCCAAGATAAAAGAATGAAGCTGTTTCTCTTGTTTCCCTTGGGCAGGGTCTCACAGACACAGGGTTCAAGGAGACTCCTTCAAGGAGTTTTAGAGAGTTTTGGAGTCCTTTCTTCAACATCAGTGGGCATGTACTGCTGTACTACTATAATTGCACAGATATTAATTTAAGAAGATAATGCTCTGCTCATAAAAGTGTCCAAAAATCAGTTTGCTGATTTTTATTTCTGAACTGCTTACTTCTGAACCTGGTTAAAAAAATCCTTCCCCCAAATAATCATCAGTTATGGTGCTATCCCTACCAGGAGTAGAGAGGCTTTGTTGTTAAAAGATATGTGTGGGTCTCTTAAGTCTTTTAAATATTGCAATTGAAGGCAAGGGGAATTCCCCAATGCTAGATAGGAACTTCTATTAGCATGCAAATGTATTTTGGGGATCCCTAGATAGAAATACTGTTAAGAGATATAGTGGCCCAATTGGGAGGGCAGAGCTGTAGAGGGCTAAAAAATGCTCACGAAAAAAAAAAAAAAAAGGAAAGATGGAGAGAATATATGGAGAAAAGAAGTAAAAGGAACCTGATACCAGAAATCCAAGATGTGGTTATGCAGAAAGAACTCAGAGGCTTGCAGAATTACCTTTGATCAGGTCTGAACAATGACCTGCTTGGTCTTTAGAGTTGCCCTCAGGAAACTGGGTGTATTAATTGTCTTAGTAGATGGCTATAAGGATAAAGGTTTTGCATAGGAGAGTGCTGGAGATCTAGCCTAAACCAGACCTCTCTTCTCCAAAGATTAGTTAAGAGTAATAGCTCAGTGGGGGTTAGATAGGGGGAGGGGGGGGGAGAAGATACATAGATATGAATAAGCAAAAACCCAAATATCAGATCTAGAGTGGGGAATGGTCTTTGAAGATTGCAACAGGATATGGCAGAAAGGAATTATTTTATATCTTAAATCAAGATTAGAATTCTGCCTAATCACTCACTAGTTCTGTGATTTTGAATAAATCACAATCTCTTAAGTCTCGCTTTTCTCACCTGTGAAATGAAGGGGTTGGCCCTTTCATGCTCTCCCCTAGATCCCTTATATTTCTTAATCAGTGATCCTGGGATAGTTGATGAGTATAAAAGTAGAAGTGATTTACTTTAACTGCATACATTTTGCTGTAAAGAAGGCTAGTGAAGGATTTTTTTCTGCTCATACTAATTTATAAAAAAGTATTTGCTAAAATGTAGATTGGGTTTCTTAACCTGGTTTTCTGTCATGGATCCTTTTGGTCTGCAGAAAACTATGAATCTTTTTTCAGATATTTTAAATGTAGGAAAAAATGAATAGGATTATAGAGGAAATTGAGTCAGCTAAGTGGCACAGTGGATAGGAAAGACTCAAATTCAAATGCAGCATCATATGCTTACTGGCTAGGTGGTGCTGGGCAAGTCTCTTCACCCTGTTTGTCTCAATTTCCTTATCTGTAAAATGAGTTAGAGAAAGAAATGACAGATCTTTCCAGTGTCTTTGCCAAGAAAACCCCAAATGGGGTCACGAAAAGTCAGATATGATTGAAATAACTGAAAAACAAAAATCTGAACAAGCAAAACTGAAAAAACTGAACCAAAAAAAAAAAAAAAAGCAACAACAGGGGAAAAAAATCAATTCTATTGAAATTGTCAAAAAATTTTAAGAAAAAGTTTGACTTAAAAGGTTTTTCTTTCTTTTTAAAAAAGTTCACAGACCCCCAGATTCAGGATCTGTTGAGGGGTTCTAACCTGTGTTGCCAAAGGAAATGTCAATAATGATGAAATTTTACTTTTTTGACATATTTCATGTGCATGTGATTCATATATGGAAAATCTTGAATAACAGAGTGAAAGATGAGTACTTTTATCAACCTGGTATTGGACTTCAAAGGACAAAAAGTATAAACCTAGATATAACTGGGGAATAAAAAGCAAGGGAGAAAAGGTGTAGCTTTAAGAAAAGGGAAAAAAGAATCTTTTTTTCCTTTTAAAGGATGATTTATTTATGTATTTATTTTAAATATACCTTGCTTTATAAATCAATTTGGGAGAGAAAAATCAGAACAAAAGGGGAAATCATGGGAGAAGGAAAAAAAAAGAAAAAAGTTAATATAACATGTGTTGATTTACAGTCAGTCTCCATAGTCCTTTTTCTGGATGCAGATGGCATTTTCTATCTAAAATCTATTGGGATTGCCTTGGATCACTGACCACTGAGAAGAAACAAGCTTTTCATAGTTGATCTTCACACATCTTGCTGTTATTGGGTACAATATAATCCTGGTTCTGCTTGTTTCACTCAGCATCAATTTATGTAAATCTTTTGAGGCCTTTCTAAAAATCAGTTTATTCATCATTTTTATAGAAAAATAATATTCCATTATGTTCATATACCACAACTTATTAGCCGTTCTTCAATTGATGGATAACTACTCATTTTCCAATTCTTTGCTATCATAAAAAAAGCTGCTACAAACATTTATTGCACATTTGAGTCCTTTTCCCTTTTAGGATATAGACGTAGTAATGGCACTGCTGGGTCAAAGAGTATTCACAATTTTACAGCCCTTTGGGCATAGTTCCAAATTGTTCTCCAGAATGATTAAATCAACTCCACCAACAATGCATTAGTGTCTCAATTTTCTTACATCCCCTCCAACATTTATCATTATCTTTTCCTGTCATTTTAACCAATCTGAGAGGTATGAGGGAGTACCTTAGAGTTGTTTTAATTTGCATTTTTCTAATCAGTTGTGATTTAGAGCATTTTTTCACATGATTATAGATGGCTTTAATTTTCTCATCTGAAAATTATCTGTTCATATCCTTTAACCATTTATTAATTGGGGACTGACTTGTAATCTTATAAATTTGACACAGTTCATTATATATTTTAGAAATGAGAACTTTATCAGATACATTGGCTGTAAAATATTTTTCCAGCTTTGTCCTTCCCTTTTAATCATTTCTCTTGGTTTTATTTGTGCAAAGCCTTTTTAATTTAATGTGATCAAAATTGTCTATTTTGCCTTTCATAATGTTCTCTATTTCTTTTTTGGTCATAAATCCCTCCCTTCAAATTTGTGGGCAAAAAAGAACTGGAGTTCATTATTGAACACAAAATAGATATCAAGATTATACGATGATCAATTCTGATAGATGTGGCTCTTTTCAACAATAAGATAACTCAGGCCAGTTCCAATGATCTTGTGATGAAGAGAGCCATCTACACTCAGAGAGAGGATGATGGGAACCAAGTGTGGATCACAACATAGCATTTTCACTCTTTTTGTTGTTGTTTGCTTGCATTCATTTTATTTTTTCCTTTTTTTCTTTTTTGATTTGATTTTTCTTGTACAGCAAGATAATTGTATAAATATATGTACATATATTGAATCTAACATAATTTTTTATTATATTTAACTTATTTTGGATTATTTGCCATATAGGGGAAGGGTGGGGAAGAAGAGGGAAAAATTGAAACAGAAGGTTTTGCAAGGGTTAATACTGAAGAATTAGCCATGCATATGTTTTGAAAATAAAAAGCTTTAATAAAAAATAAATAAATAAACAAATTTCTCCTTTCCCCAGAGATCTGATAGATAAAATATCCTTCACTCTCCTAATTTGTTTATGGCGTCACCCTTTATGCCCAAATATGTACCCATTTTGATCTTATTTTGGTGGGTGTGAGGCATTTTTAAACTTTTGATGGCTTATCTTTTCAGAATGAAAACTATAAGGAAAATCCATCACTGCCTTGGCAAAACCCAAGTGTCTTTCTTAGATTTAAGATGTTTTGGGTATGCAGAGCACCTCCTCTAACTTCCTCATCTCACCCCAGGACAGAGTCCAGTAAATCATGTCTTTGGCAGATTCAGGGAAACCACAAATCATCACAATACATTGCATGCCTGATCTACAGTGATAGCAAGATGATTTTGAAAGTTCAAACCAAGCCAGTCTTATCCCACAATAGATATAAACCCACAGATAATCTCAGAATAACTAGTCTCCTGGATATCTCCTGACCTGAGAATTACTTTGAATTATAATCTGCAAAGATATTCTATAATGCTAGCTATTAGGGGAGATTCAAAGTTTAGATAGGGGTTGCTGTGTAGTATAATGGCCTGAGCACTGAGTCTAGAGTCAGGAAAATTTGCTTTCAAATTCAGCCTCAGACACTTGCTAGCTGTGTAACCTTGGGCAAGCCATTTCACTTGTTTATCTTAGTTTCCTCAAACGTAAAATGGGAATAGAAATTGTACCAACTTCTCAGTGTGGTTGTACTTTAATAATTATACTTTAATAAATTTTAAATTGCTTAGCACAATACCTGTCACATGTTAAATGCTATATAAATGTTAGCTATTATTTTTATTTTTGTTGTCCAATCATTTCAGTTGCATCTGAATCTCCTTGTGATGCCATTTGGGGTTTTCTTGGCAGAGATACTAGAATAGTTTGTCATTTCCTTCTCAAGCTCATTTTACAAATGGGGAAACTAAGGCAAACAGGGTTAAGTGACTTGGCCACAGTCACATAGCTAGTAAGTGTCAAAAGCTAATTTGAACTCAGGAAGATGAGTCCTCCTGACTTCAGATAGCACCAAACTATCTAGTTGTCATTATTATTATTTCTACTACTATTTATCAGTAGATAATATCTAACCTCTGCCTACTGTACCCAGCAGTAATTCTAGCTCCCTGGAATGAAAGAATGAAAAGCATTTATTGATTATTTACCAGGTGCCAAGTACGATCTGCTAAACATGTCTCATGTTAACACGTCACAATTTAAGGATGTAAATTGACTTCTAAATAAATGTCCAATCCAAAGAATTTACTAGAGATTAGAGTAGTAGATAAGAGAGATTTAATAACCATTCCTTCCAAAGTTACATGTACATGGTATGAAGCCAACTGTTCTCTAAGGATTGTGGCACGTCAGCAACATGAAAAAGAGAATCAATCCCATTTTTAGAACCAAGCAAGAGAGAATTAACTCCATTTAAATGATGCATTAGAGATTAAAAACAGGAGTGCTTCTCCTATGGGAATCTTGTCCAAGCCATTAGAGTGAAATTTCTCTTGTAATTCATTAACCTTGTATTTCTCACATTTGAATCCAGCTATGTCCCCAGTACTGGCCAGAAAATGGAGTGCACAGACACGGCCCCATCCAAGTAGAATTTGTCTCTGCTGATTTAGAAGAGGACATCATCAGTCGAATATTCCGAATTTATAATGCGTCCAGGGTAAGGATCACACCAAGTTTGGTCTACTTCACTTTAGGTCTCAGTCAGTATAGAAGACAAAAACCTATTTTGCTTTTTTCTAATAAGCAGAGGAAGATTTGATTGAAACCTGCAGCAAGGTTTAATCAGGATTAAAAATTAATGCAATATTGATATCTTTGCAAGGTTCAAATAAGTAAACAAAACAATTTTCCCCTTACATGAAATGCAGAGATAAGTACCCCTCATCTACTTCACAACCTTCATGCACAGATCCTCAGATTATAACTTATTCTTCTCCTTCAGCTCACCTGTGATTAAAGTAAAGCCATTTTTCTGACTTGTGGACAATATGTTAAATCCTTATTCCTTGACATTTTGCTCTGGGTCTTTGCAGGAGTGCAAGTATTCTGTTCCGCTCTTATTTTCCTGGCCTGTCATTGAAAGCACCTGGTTCTTTATAACACAAGAAGATTAAAAATCATAACTCTCCAGGCCAGTAGACACTGTCTTGGTTATTTATAGGCAATGTCTGATTTAATAATGTTTCACTTTGATAAAAAGATCAAATAAGAGAAATCAGCCCATTGGAATTCAAAGTAAAGAATGCCTATTTCTCCATGATTGTCATCTTATTTTCCACAGCCTCAAGATGGATACCGGATGGTACAGCAGTTCCAGTTTTTGGGGTGGCCAATGTATAGAGATACACCAGTGTCCAAGCGCTCCTTTTTGAAGCTCATACGCCAGGTGGAAAAATGGCAAGAAGAGTATAATGGTGGTGAAGGACGGACAGTTGTACATTGTTTGTAAGTACAGAAAAGAAAGGTTTTGATGGAAGAAAGGAAGGGAGAAAGGAAAAGGAGGAAAGAGAGGAGGGAAGGAATGAAGAAAGGAAAGAAGGAGGGAGGAAAGGAAGCAGTTAAGGAAGGAAGGAAAGAAAGAAAGAAGGGAGGGAGAGAGGAGAGAGGAAGGAAGGAAGGGAAGGAGAAAGGAAAAGAAGAAAAGAGAGGAGGGACGGAGGGAGGCAGGGAGGGAAGAAAATGAGGGAAGGAGGGAGAGAAGGAAGTGAGGGAGAAAAGGATGAAGGAAGGGAGGAAGGGATGAAGAGAAAGAAGGAAAGAAGGAGGAAAGAGAAAGAAGGATAGAGATTGAGAGGGAGGAGAGAAGGGAAGGAAAGAGAGAAGGAGAAAGGAAGGGAAGGAGATTGGAAAGGAAAGTGGAAAGGGAAGAAGGAAAGAGGAAAGAAAAGAATAAAAGGAAAGAAGGATCAAACAAATGAATGAAGAAACAAAAGGAGAGAGAAGAAAGGAAGGTATATTTGGCAAGACCCATTGAAAAATTTAACAGCAGTTCTGAAAGACATAGACTTTCCTATTTGTGTCTTTCTTGTTTTTTTGTTTGTTTTACTTCCATTAAGAACCTATATTTCAATAAAGCCATATCATGACAGGGTCTGCCATATAGACAGACCTACTGATAATAATTAGTCCTGATGATAATTAATAATAATAATAATAATAATAAATATTTATAATTTAACCCTACTGATGATAATAAATAACATATTTCTAGAGAACTTTAAAATTTGCAGCGCACTTTACATATATTATCTCATTTGATCTTCACAAATGCTTCTTCCTGATGCCTATATGCCCAGGAAAGTAATTACAAAAAGAAGATAGTGGCTATGGTAAATGACCTGCCCAGGGGCTACACCATTAGTAGATGTCTGAGACAGGACTTGAACCTGGGCTTCCTGACTGCAAATCCAGCACTCTATCTCTTCTTCTGCCCAGCAGCTTCTAATATGAAGGTAGCATGATAAAAGGGGCAGATTGTGGGTGGACACAGTGTCTGCTTAGCAATATGCATGGAATTGTTGCTGCCTGCTACATTTTGAAAGCTCTCTGCAAAGCTGATGGGATATTATTGTTGCTACTATTAGTATTAACAATGATAATAACCACCTTGCTTTTGTCTACTTCTCAAAGCCCTTTCCCATTTATTATCTCATTTGAGATAATGTGTAGCTAGCCAACCAGCTGTCATTTGGAGCATTTGTGGAAAGTTCAACAACCAGATAGTTTTAGCTTTCATTTCTTGCTCAATGGAAAGCAGTTATGAATATACAATGAAGCTTCCTACTGACCTGAAGTATAAATGAAGTTGATCTCATGTTAGAGTTGACTCTAGGTAAAATCACAAGGTAACAAACTCAGCCTCCCTCCTCGCAACACTCCCAGATTCCCACAACCTCCCCAGGGTCCCTGAAAGTGCCCAGATTTTTTTCCCCTTCTTTTCTCATCCTTATACAGAGTTAGTTCATATACACTCCATTCCAAAAGGGGTTACTTTCATTTAATTGTCCATTCCACTGATTCAAGCGCTTGTGGACCACAGTGCTTCAGTCCTTCAGTTGTATATGACTCCTTATGACTCCATAGACTAGGTATAACACATCCATACTATCCATGAGATTTTCTTGGGAACTTGTGGACCATAAACTACACAACAAACTCTTTCCATAAGATGATGTATTTTTAACTAATTATATTGGAACCACTTAATTTCCCCTGTTTTCCTTTTCCTCTCCCATAGAGCCATATTGTATAAAAACCCATTTTAAACTGTATTTATTTAACATTTAAATACAAAATAGAAAAAGAAAAAAAAATGCCACAAGCACAACAGAACAGAAGAGAGGATTCAAATAAATTTCCATTTCAAGAAAACCTAGTAAATATTGTGTTCAGAGCTATCCATCTCTTCTTTGCTTCCTTTAGGTTTTCTTTTGTTCTCTGCTGTATACTTTTTATTTTATTCTTTTTTCACTCCTCCCAGAAAGCTATAATTAAACCCAGATATATTTATATCTACATATGTACACATACAAAGCATAGCTATCTCTAATCATACACATGTACAGACATATACATTCATATACATCTGTATAAGACTTGTTTGTACTGTTTCTCCTTTTTGTATGCTTGTTTGTCCTGTTTCTCTGAAAGTGGATGGTATCATCCTTCTTAAGTCCAAGTGTTATGAATTTTTTCTGAATCCACCAACTCATTTCTTATACCACAGCAGTATTCCAACCTTATACTATCTACTTATTTTAAATAGTGTAAAACAATATTGATTTATATGGTTGACATATAGTTTCCTTATTTTTCTCTTTTAATTAAATCTATTTTAGCTTTAACTTTGAGATCAGTGATTGTTAACTATGCTTTTTTCCTAACAAATACTACTCCTGATTATTATTATTATATTTAAAACATTTTTAAAGAAAAAGAATAGAAAAAATCAGCAAAATTGGTCAATAAATTGAAACAAATCTGATAATAAAGCCAGTGTTCTAACATCTGTGTTAACCCACCTCTTTAAAGCATTGGAAGAGGGAGGTTAAAGAACTTCTGAAGTTAGGATATTGACTCAGATAAAAATACTACTCCTCTAACGCCACTTCTCAGTTCCCAACCAGGGCATAAGATATTTCTCAAGGAGTAATAGAAGCTTTGGAGCAGCATCTGCCATGGTAGCCCAGGTGGTTATTTGGCAAAGTGGATAGTCAAAAAAGACCTGAGTTCAAAATCAGCCCCAAGCAGAATAGGTGTGTGACCCTGTAAAAGTCATTATCTCTGTTTATCTTAGTTTCCTTATCTGTAAAATGGCAATAATAGTAGCTCTATAGCAGCTCTTCACAAGCTGTTATGAAGACCAAATTAGTACAGTGCTTGCCAGAGAGTAAGTGTTGTTTAAATGTTAACTATTATCATCATCATCATTATTATTTTATCCCCTGGAAGGTAGGGATACCACATGGCTTCCTACTTAAGGTCACAAAATAAGCATTGTTCCTACCACACTTTAAGAAATGAAGGGGAAAAGAGAGGAAGGAAGGAAGAAAATAAGCATTTATCTAGTGCCTACTAGCTGCTGGACAGCTACATAGCATACTGGAATCAAGACAATATCCCTCATGGGTTCAAATCGACCCTTCCACATCTACTAGCCATATGACCCTGAGCAAGTCACTCACTCCTATTTGCTTCGGTTTCTTCATCTATAAATTAAGCTGAAGAAGGAAATGGTAAACCACTCTAACATCTTTGCCAAGAAAATCCCAAATAGGGTCATGAAGAATAGGACACAACTTGAACAATTCAACAACAACAATATGCCGGTACCATTAAGTATTTTATAAATATTATCTCATTTAATCCCCACAATAACCCTGAAAGATAAATGCTGAACCTCTGGCAGAAAAGGATCTGATAACTGATCCACCCTAAATTTTAATATCAGATAACGGTCCTAAAGTCATTTCCCTTCCCAGAAATATTTACTTTTAAAATGCAAACAATTCCTTAATTTAGAGAGATGATTCTCTGGGTAGGGTTTTTCACGTTAGTGATAGGCTGGTGGCAGAAGGTATGTTTGAACAGAGCCCAGTTTTCCCTGTGCCTTCAGTCCATCATATAGATAGAAACTCACTATTTTTACAAGGCAAATCCATCATTGACTCCAAAAAATGGTGTAAATAAACAGCAGCTCCTGAATCCTCTCTTCTTCTCAGAAGGGAAATTTCTCCCCAGGAATTAATGTCCTTTATAGCTGACCTTTGCTTCATAAACAGCCAAGAGAAGTCCAGCACTTCTCAGAAACCTTTAAGAATGCTGGAGCCACTAGCCCTACTAACATACAATACAGAAAAAAAGATTCCTGACTATGGGCCTCCGTTTTTTCTTTAAAATCAGGAAGTTGAACTACATGGCTTCAAGGAAGTTGAATAATGCCAGCTTTTGACTTTTGATCCTATTATCCTATTTATAAATTTACCACAAGCATTAAGTAGCAACTGAACTTTAGATGAACAGTGATGACATACTGTACTGGTCACTCAAATTTTAGAGAAAAAATAATCTATCATTTATGCTAAGATTGAAAAATAAGAAGAAAAAAGGTTTAGAATGAAAAAATAATCCATATTTCTGGACAGCTGGGAAGAACCTAACAGATAATGTAATCTAGGTAAGGTTCCTAATCTTGGATGGATGGAGAACATTACAGAAAGATTCAAGAGGTCAATCTTGGTTTGTCAATATTTTGATAACCAAATTTCAATAAAATTAGTTTCCTCTGTAATCCTGTGTATTATATCTTATACATTTACAAACATTCTTCTGAGAAGTAATCTGTACTTCTGTACTGGCTGTACCAGACTGCCAAAGGGATAGTTCCTTGAAAAAAATTAAGAACCCCCTCATTATTCCAACCTGCTCAATTATAAATTTTACAGAGAGGAATCTGATACCCAGAAAAGTTAAATGATCTTCCCTAGATTCAAACCAAAGTATCTTGATTCCAGGTCTTATGCTCTTCCTACCATTACATGTTGATCTTCAAGTAGAACATGTAGATGAATGTATGTATGACCTTCAGAAACAAGATATTTGAATCTGGCCCTCAAGCCATTTTAAACTTGTTACCTTTAAAAGTTGAAATGAAAAAAAATTTTTTTTTTCTTTATTGACTTGTTAAGAAACCAGTTTATATTGGCATTCCCTAAAATTGGAAAGATAAGAAAGGAAGTGTCTAGGAGAAATAAGAAAGGGAAAAACAATCTTCCTGTCTTATTTCTCATCCTTGCTTCTCTCCAAGGTAAAAAGTATGCCATTCAGAATAGTGTAGCTCCACCTAATGGTTATGTTCAGAGAAAACTCACCCAAAGATTAAAAATCACAAAGTGCTCTGAATGCAATGAATGGGCTTTTAGAATTCAATCAAAGGACAGATATATAGGTAGGAAGGTCTCAAATTCATCAGCTCTCTTAGGCACAAGAAGCAAATCCAGCTTCTATTTCTCTAGTTTCTTTTGGTAATCACTCTTTGGGTTCCGTGGCATCCTGGTCCTGATGCAAAACTGGGCAAGAACCCAGGCTCTTTCAGATATCCATTCAAAGGTGTGCCAAATACTGTGGAAAACTCACCCTATTATGGCTAATTAGAGGTAATGGTCTGGGTGGAAAGATCACCCTAGCTCGAGGGGCGGTCATAATTATTGGTTCACCAGGGATTGAATCAGAATATTTCCATAGGCTACCCAGCCCACTAGTAAGAAATGGGAAAGTAAGGGCAAAAAGTAATCAAGCTACTTTATTCCCTTTATTCCAGGAATGGAGGTGGCCGCAGTGGGACTTTTTGTGCAATCAGCATTGTTTGTGAAATGCTCCGGCACCGGAGGGCAGTTGACGTCTTCCATGCTGTGAAGACCCTGAGGAACAATAAACCTAACATGGTGGACCTTCTGGTAGGCACTTTCTAACTGTACTGTTAAATCGAAAATCTCTATTATCACCAGTCCCTGAGATCTCTAAGCTTTTAAGTTAGTTATTCACAAAAGAAGAATCATTTTCAAAAGCATAATGTAATCATTTCACTTGTAATGGCTTTTCTTTTTTTTTTTCTTAAAAAAAAATCTGCTTCTTCCCAAGGAGATTTTGTCTTAGCTTGTTTGAAATTTGGAAATAGTTTGAAACTCACAAGTGAACATCCTTATTAATTTCCCTTCCTGGCAGTGCCATCGACATAGATAGCAGTCCTAGCACAGAAGAAATAATCGTAGCAAATGAAATGCCAGATTTTCAAATTATATATTTTATAAATAGCTTAATCACCTAATATTTATCAAAGCTGTGAGTTTTAGTTTGACATCCAGAATATTGCACTTAATTATGGTGGCCACATCCCAGAGAAGGATTAAAGGAGTTGAGAAACAAAGGATTGTGTGCAATTATTTTCTTAGAGTATTTCATGAAATCTCTTTTTATGCCGAGCTATTGAAGTGCCAACTACTGTGATTCAAGAATAGTGACACAGCTTAGAGGAAGAAGCTTTTAGATTAGGCTTTTGTAGTCTTGTGTTGGGAAAGGATGAATTGGGGAGCAGTAAGATTAATCCTCCCTGTGGTAGTGGGGGAGGCCTTTGTATGGGCTGGGGGAGATGAGCTGGCAAGTTTTTAAAAGGCTTTTCCCTGGGGGGTAGAAAATGTGAAAGCCGCAGAGTCCAACCCCATGTATCCTCAGCTCCTGAGCTAGGGGATGAAGATGCTAACTTAGAGTCACCAAGCAGGTCATATTTTGAGATGGGAAATTAGCTGTAGTCACTATCAAAGGACCCCAGATCCATTCATCTATATAATAGTGTATTAAACATTTGTACAGTGCCATGTACATAATTGGGGCTTGGTAAATTATAATGGTGCTGGTAATGGTTATAACTCCTAGAGACAATCAAACCCTAGTTAACGTGAACAGCTTCATTTGGACATCTGCTTCTCCCCAGACATATGTTTTATGCATGATGAGTTGTGATAGGTCCAGGAAGCGCGGCCTGGGGAAGGAGACTTGGAAGGGAAATGACCATTTTGCCAGGTGCATGCACTCTCTCTCATCAGCTACTAACAGTTGTCTCATTGGCCAGTGTGTTGGGTCCACCTCTCCACCCACTGCTCCCGCCTGCTCCTCTGTATAGGGTATATATGGCAAACATCAATCCTTCTAAGCAGTTTATAGAGACTAGTGTTGAATGAATTGCCAACTGATTGGTAAGTGGTGGGTAAGTCCCCAAGTGGGACAGTACGCCAGAGTCACTGACTGGCACACAAATGAATTCACAAAGAGGTGATTTCTTAGGCTTGTGAGGTACCACCAAGGCTGCTATATCGTGGCAGACATCCACCCCAATTAAAAATTCAGAATTTGGCTACCTTTTGGTTTCTAGACAGATGTATAGCTTATAACCCTTGGCTGGCATTTAGTAAAACTGACCTTGATAAAATGTCATTTTGCTCACTGAATTTGCCTGAATTAAATAGATCCACATTAGAAATAGAATCCTCTACAGTTAGCTTACTTTTTTTTCCTAATAGCTGGCAGTCAATTTTGCTGCTTACAAGACTTATTGGGAGAAATGGCAGGCTTCTTTCTATGTCAATAATACAGAATATGGTACTTTGATGTGATGATGAAATAAATGATTATTTTCCGTGGAGTACAAAGTTAAGTGCCAAAAGGATCCTTGATGCTAGCTAAGTAGGAAGGATCTTAAGACATTAGAACTCATTTGGAGCTTCCTAGTGGCTTTTTATATTACCTACAGGATCAAATATAAAGTCCCCTGTTTGGCATTTAAAGTTCTTCATAACTTGGGTCTTTTTTTACATTTTTAGACTCCTTATACTTTACTTACCTGCATAAACTCTTTGATTATAGTCACAGAGGCAAACGTACTGTTTTCTCAGACACAGAATAGCAGCTCCCATCTTCATGACTGTGTATAGATTGTCCCCGTCTGAAATGTTCTCACTCCTTACCTCTGATGGCTTCACTGCCTTCAGGACTTAAGTCCTACTTACTTTAGGACACTTTCTCTCCTTTTCCCCAGATCTTAATGCCTTCCTACACTGGATGTATCTAAAAAATACTTAAATACATGTCAAATTGGAGATAATCTCAGAGGGAAAGTATTGCAATTAAGGGGGATTAGAAATGATCCTGAGACTTAAAGGAAGCCAGGAAAGCCAGGAGGTGAAGATAGGAAGAAAAGAGTCCCAAGCATGAGGGAAAACTCTCAGTTAGATGGAGTGCCATGTCTGAGGAGTAGCAGGGGGCTTTGGATCTCAGAGTAGGTGGAGAGGAATAAAATGTCAGAAGCTTGAAGGATAAGAAGGATCTAAATAATTACCTCTTAAATTTTTTCTACTCACAACCTCTTTTTGTCCAAGAAAGATGTGTGTGACTCCAGATATATAGGTACATAAAATAGGTATACAAATCAAATATTTGCTAATAATAAATCATAATTTCATGACCTTCATATTCAGTTAGGAGATCTCATATAGAGTCAAAAACCACAGTTTAAAAAACTGGGGTCTAGATTATGAAGGGTTTTAAAAGCTAAACAAGATTGTATATTTGATCCTAGGAGTAATAGGGAGCCACTGGAGTTTATTGAATATGGGGTTGTGGACTTGGTCTTAAAGAAACATCATTTTGACAACTAAAGAAGATAGGCAAGAGTACAAAGGGATTTGAGGCAGGCAGACCTGATGAGAGGCTATTACAATAGTATAGATGGAAAGTGATCTGCCTCGGGGTGATGGCAATGTCAGAGGAGAAAAGGGGATGTGCATTTGAGAGATGTCACAAAAGTGCAATTGATAGACCTTAGCAACAGATTGGATACAGAGGGACATGTTGAGAGTGAGAAGTTGATGATGCATCTAGATTAATGATTGGGAAGATATGGTACCCTCAGCAGTAATAGATAAATTCGGAAAACTCCAAGCCCATTGCTAAATCTACTGTATCATCTAGCTACCCAAAAGTAGGGTTCAATTTTGAAAATAATTGAATTTAATATGTTGAGAAGCAATCATTCATAAAGTATGTCATTGGGCCCAATGGTTTTTGTAGCTTGATATAGAACCTAGGAGAGTCTAGAGTTGCCTCCAAACCAATAAAAAGCATTAGAATACTGATTTAGTAGGGAAAAAATATGAGCACTACTATAAAGAACATATTTGTCATCATCTGGGGTTTTATTTGCTAACTGGAGGTTGTCTGAAGATTTCATGAAGTCATTCTCTCTATTCATCAATCAGTGAGTACTAATCTATGTGGAAAAAGAAAAAAAACTGTTGGATTGAGAATCTCAGAGTTGTCATCTAGTCTCATCCAAGAGTTATAATTACCACATCTTCAATCAGTGGCCAGACAACCTGTATTTGAAGACTCCTGATAAGGGAGAACAGTCTGCTGAAGCATGCCATTCCACTTTGGGATCACCCTCATTACTAGGAAGTTTTTCTTTTAGTGTTTTTGAAATCTGCCTCCTTTGCTAGACTGTGATATTTAAAAGATTTAGAAAATTGAACATTTCTTACATGTATTTGAAGCTTTGGGGTTTGAAGAAAGGTTTCTACCTACCCAAAAAACATTCTAGGGAATTTAGGGAAATGCCTTGCCTCGTAGCGCATTCTAGTCGCTTTCAAAAAGTAGAATGGAAGCATAGGAGAATATATTTCAGATTGAAAGGGTCTCTAGAGTTCATCGAGTCTTTTTACAGATGAAGGACCAGAGAGGTTATAGATGTGCCTAAGACCACACAAAGAATCAGCAACCGAGCTGAGCTTCTTTAAGAGGTGATGAATTCCACAGCTGAGAATGTATTCAGAAGTTGAATGACTACTTACAGATATTAAAAGAGGAGTTCATAACATCGGAGGTTTCTTCCAACTCTCAGATTTTCTCCTTACAATCCAGTTTCCATCTTCACTATTCAACTGAAACAAAATGATAAATTCAGTGCCTTTTTCTCAGTCTTCTTCTTTATTGATCATTTGATACTAGTGACCACTTCCTTCTCCTGGGTTCTTTCTCTTCCTTCAATATTCCTAATATTATTCTCTCTTGATTTACTTCCTACTTTTCTAATCCCTCTAATTCGCCTTTACTGGATCATCAATAATACATGTCCCCAAGGCTCTACTCCAGGTCCTTATCTTTTTTTTCTAGGCTATCTCCTCAATTTTCATGAGGTCAGTCATTATCTGTAATCATATGACTCTACAAATCTATATATCTAGCTATAATCTCTTCTCAGGATCCACTTTCACATGTATCATTAGCTGCCTTTTAGATATCTACAACTAAATATCCCATATGATCTTTGTCCAGGCATTTGATATTCCTGGCCTTCAATTTCCTTATTTGTAAGATGAAAGAGTTTGGACTTCATGGCCGCTAAGGACCATTCTTACTGTATAATCTATGATTCTATGAGTAGTGTACTCAAATTCAAAATATCTAAGTTGAAACTCATTAACTTTCTTTCTAAAGCCAACTTTCCTCCTCATTTCCCCATTTCTGTCAAGGATGTCACCATCTTTCCACTTTCCCAGATGCACAATTTTAAAATCATCTTTGATCATTCTCTTTCCCTCCCCATATCCAATCACCAAAAAAATTCTAGCAATTAAAGGCACTAACTACATATTTCTTCTTTCATAGCCATAATTAACCTTTAAGGTGTCCTTCCTAGAGGAATAACTTGGTAGAGTAGATTGCATGCTGGAAGAAGTCAGGAAAACTTGGGCTGACATCCCAAAGCAAACACATACTATGATCCTGAGCAAGTCATTAAACTTTACTGTTCCTTGCTTTCCTCATCATTGAGGAAATTGGATCTGATATTCTGAGGTTCTTTGAATATATGATCCTATCAACAATTATTTATAGTGCTGCCTTTGAGGAACCTAAGAGGCTTAGTGTTTAGATTCCAGACCACAGCATTCCTGAGAGTGTTTTCCTCGATCCTGAAAATGCCTTCTTCCGTGATTACCATTGTACATTACTTTCCAGCCTGGCTGATTTATGGATGCATAGGCTCATTCTCTTGAATCCTTAGGGTTCCCAAGAAATAACAATCAATAGATGGTGTGTTCTGCAAACAGAAAAGATGGAATAGAATTTGGCAGGTGTCAGAAAGTACGACCATGAAACTCTCCCTTCCCCCACCCCCACCCTTAGAACTTTTCCAGGGACCTTTTTTTCCCCACTGTAAGCTGCATCAAAGAAAATAATGCATGGTTAAGAGCCTAATACAGCTTTTCATTTTCTCTAGGCACCAATAAATATTTCTTGACTGAATTGTTAGATATGGGCCCCATGGGTTCACACAAATTCCATGTATATGGGAGAGAGAAGAAAGGATTCTAGAATTAATGTATGAGAACAACTCTTTTCTATCTGCTTGATTCCCCCTCTCTCTGCACCCCTCAGATTTTGCAATTCTGATTATCTAAGTGTCTCTTTATTAAGTCCCCAGGAATCTTGCCATCTCAAGGGGTAGATGGAGAAAAAGATTTTGGAACTGCAAATAAAATGAAGTTGTAAAAAAAAAGAAAAAAGAAAGAAAAAATATACAAATAGAGTTGAAAGCTGGGCATTCTCAAAGGACATCTTTAAGATTGAAAATTTTGCTTCTTGAATCAGGTTAGCTTTCAGCACATAAAAAAGTGATTGCCGATTGCAGAGTGGGAGGGTGAACTTACAAGACAGAAACTAGGTTTTGGGGTGTGTGTGTGTGTGTGTGTGTGTGTGTTTTCAAGTGAATGATGTGGGAACTGCTCTCACCTCCTCATTTTAGGCAGCCTCCAAAGTGTTCTCTCAGCCAATCTTGTGTTCCCATTAAAGAGTTAAGAGAACCCAGGAGAAGAGATTTGTGTTGTCTAAATTTAAGATTTCGTGTGGTATTCCTAGCACTATCAATTTTATTTCAATCCAATCTAACAAGCATTTATTTTGCATAGGGCACTCTGCTAGGTGCTGGAGATGCAAAAACAAAAAAGATACTCAGGTATGGTGTTAAGGTACTTGTAACATAGTCATGTATGTTTTTTAAAATATATTTAAATAAATAAATAAAATATATTTTAAAAATATAAAGGTCTATTGAGGCATGCCTAATAGTCCCTACTTCCTTGAAAGCAGGGATTGGTAGCTTCTGAATGCAAGAGTTCTGAACTGCAATAAGGTTCAAGTCAGTTGGGTGTCCAGCAACAATGTGGTGGGTCCCTGGGAGCAGAGGGCCAGCAGACTGTCTAAGAAGGAGCAAACCAACCCAGATAAGAAAAATGGAGCCAATTAAGGTTTCTGTGTCCATCAGTATTGAGTCAGGGCCCATAAGTGGCCACTGCATTTCCAATCAAAGAACCCCAGTCACCAAGTAAAATTAATAAACATGTACACACACATAAAATATATATGTATATTTCATTATTATTTATATCATATTATCAGAAAAATGCAAGTGTTTCCATGAATAGCAATATTTATTGATTTAGAGGCTACACTGTAAAATAGTGCAGCTACACATTCTATAACCTAAATGACATTGGTCCAAATAATTCTGCTTTGAATTATTAGTGTATGTAAATTCCTTTTGCTTCACATTAGTACAGTCTATAATAAGGGCTTTATTTTAAGTTGAAGAATCCATAAGAATAAAATCCAAGATCAAAATTGCAAATTGCCAAACCTTCTTAGTTTCAAAGGGCAGATGGAGTAGAGAGAGGAATTTTGCCCCAGGTAACCATTGGAGAATGATCTCTTTGAATCTTCTCTGCCATTTAGACAGTGGTGAGTTTTTGATGTCCCCAGATGGCCAGTAAATCAGAGCACCTGTAGTTCTTCAGGTGCCAAGCTGCACCTGCTCCCAGAGAAGTGATACTTTTGTTTTGAGTCAGGATCTCGAAGGTCTTTATGTGCATTTTTGTTGATTGACTGATTCATCTCTATCCTGAGATTTTTATTCAGCATTATTTCCCACTGTTATGCTTTCTTTTCCTACCCTAATTAATTGCAAGAGAAATGGCACATAATCATAGACGAAATTTGGAAGCATCCATTGTTACAAATCACAATCCAATGTTACCTTCTCATCTTGTAAAACTCTCTTCTTGAGTTCTCAATTGAGGATTTATATAATATTCTGCAGACCAACTCCTAGTTTTTTTAAAAAAAACATTTTGGGGGTTGCTAGTACCACATGTAGACTTCCCAGCTATTATTTTTTATTCTAACTATGTAAACTGGCCCACCTCTTTTTCCAAATATCTCTTACTCAGATTATATCATTAACACCACTTCTTGCACACAAATAGAGGGACCATTTTCCTTTAGGTCATCCCCCACATTTTCTCTTTAGAGATTGTGGTATTCCATGATGATGGGCATGGAGCATCACTAGTCAGCCACTAGTCATTTTTAAAGTACCTACTATGTGCTAGATATTTATCGATATTAAAAAATGGGTTCTTATGTCACAAAGTAGCTTGAGATTGTTTGAAGTCACTGTATAGTTTTCCCAATGCTCATTCAGAGCTTATTCTCTTCTTTCTATTCAAGTCTGGATGTGGCTCATTGTCCATCCACGGTATCTGTCACAGATATAATTTGAATAATAAGCGTTTTTAAATCCATTAGTTTTTTTCTTGTTTAGAGATCAAATTGATCTTGTTTGAGTGGTTGTACATCTCTCATTAGAGAGCACATGATGGGGTACCCCACTGCTGAAGGAATGAATGATATAAGCATTTAAAAGAGGAAGAAACAAGGACTGAAAACCAGCATGAATTCATTAAGAACAGGTCATGCCATACTAACTGCATATCCTTTTATTAAAACAAGATTTTTAGACTAGCAAATCAAAGAAATACCATTGAATTTTCTGTGTCTGGATTTTCAGCAAAGCCTTTCAAAATTATCTTTGCAAAGTAGAGAATTATAAATTGTGTTGTTCTTATTGTTGCTCAGTCATTTCTGATTCTTTGTGATGCCATTTTAGGGTTTTCTTGGCAAAAAATATTAGAGTGGAGAAAAACAGAGACAAACAGGTAAAACAACCATCCTAAGGTCACATAACAAATGTCTGAGGCCAGATTTGAACTTGGGAAGAAGATGAGTCTTCTTGGCTCTAAGCCCAGTGCTCTATTTACTGCAACATCGGCTGCCCCATTATAAATGGTGTAATAGTACAATTAGATGGGCTCATATTTGGACGGTCAAGCCAATCCAAAGAATATGGTTAATGAATTAATGTTTACTTGAGAGATACCTCAAGTCAAGAATCCCTGGTCCTGTTCTGTTATTTTCATCAGTGACCTAGATGAAGGAAATATAGTGGCTTGATTATGAACTGTGAAAGGGACATTATTTTTGTACTTTAAAACCTAGTAACAATAGTTAGCAAGGGAAAATGTTAAGCTGTAGATCTGAGTTCAAAATCAACTATGTAAGTAAAAGGGGGTAGGGGAGAAATATAGCTCTAGGAAACCTTTCATGTGAAAAAGACTTAATAAACTTTCAGCTCAAGACAGTTAACTGAGGGATAAAACCTAATAACAATAGTTAGCAAGGGAAAATGTTAAGCTGTAGGTCTGAGTTCAAAATCAACTATATAAGTAAAAGGGGGTAGGGGAGAAATATAGCTCTAGAAAATCTTTCATGTGAAAAAGACTTAATAAACTTTCAGCTCAAGACAGTTAACTGAGGGATATGGTAGCCATAAAGGTCAAATGCTTTCTTTAAGTACATCACTAGAACTTCAGTGTCCATAGAGAAATTATAAACATGTGAGCTATTGGGTCTAATTTGGTTTACTTTATCAAGCTACTTTATCAAGCAGATTTAAAGCCATGTTAGCAACTGAGCCCTTAAAAAAATCAATGGAAGGAGCTTAAGATGTTTAACCCACAAAAAATGGGAAAAGATGAATGGGTTAAAGAGTTGTCATATAAAAGAGGAACAAGATTTGTTCTGATTGGGCCCAAAGACTGAACGCCAAATGGTGAGAAATTACAATAGTAGATTTAAGTTCAATGTAAGGAGGAAAAAACCTTCCTAAAAATTAGAACAACAGCCCCAAAATGGAGTGGGCTTTTTTGGAGTGGTGGTGAGCTCCCCACTGCTGAACATATTCCATTGGAGGCAGTATAACAACTTGTTAGTAATGTCATGGAACACATTGATACTCTAGGGAAGATTAGAGGTTCTCAAAGATCTCTATTAACTCTCCAGTTCTATGCTTGGGTCCCAGCAGCGAGCTAGTCTTCTCTTTGTCAGCACACATTCCATTTTTGCCCTCTTTTCAAGCCTAAAACTAATTAATGAGCCTGAAAGTGGAAGCATCTAGAAAAAAAGGAGAAAATTCTCTCCCCTAAGCAGAGGGACACCTCACATGGCTTAATTATACTGCTCAAATGCAAAGGAATTGAAAGAAGGGACTGCTGTGCAGAAGACAACCTGTACCTGGTGATCAAGTATAATCAGTTTGCAGGGCAAGAAAATTTCAGGCTCTTAGGAGATGCTGGGAGGTCGGGGCTCTAATTAGTTGTATTCCTGCCTGCTTCCCTTATTTGACTAATCCAGAAGCCAGTAATCACATACTGTGGAATTGGCAGTCTGTTTAGTGGGGATGAGATGGGAGAGGGCAGATTCATTTTGAGAATTATAGTCATGAGTACGACAGGGCAATTTCAGTGACTTCCAGGGGTTACGGGTCGTCAGCACTGAAGCGTGAAATCCCTTCTGTGTTTCTTTGCCTGTGTTGTGGCCCCAGGCCAGCTACTACATTTCACCACTTAATGCATTTTAATATGTTAAAGGAGTAGAGCCAGGTAATGTTCCTGCCTGGTTCCTAGTAGTCATTGAAATTAATTGCACAATTAGATCTATGCACAAAACCATTTTTCCATAAAAAGGGATGGGGGTCCCTGAGGTTTCAGTGGTAAAAATCTGTGTCATCTCTATAAAGCACACAAATAATAGAAATATTACTGCTCTTTGTGACTAGAATGACAGCACCATTATTAGGTTAAAAAAGATTTTGAAACTTTTTTAAATTAAAGGAGTTTTTTTTTAATTTTTCCAAAATAAATGTTACTAATTCCTAAAATAATAAATGTTAGAACAACATTGACTCAATAAATAGCCATCCACCCAGGAAAAGAATTTTTTTTCCTGGGTGAATAATAAAGAATGTTCAGTTTAATGTGATGAACCAAATCACTTCCAATAGAGTAGTAATGAATTGAACCAACTATACCCAGTGAAAGAAGTCTGGGAAATGAGTATGAACCACTACATAGAATTCCCAATCCCTCTGTTTTTGTCCATCTGCATTTTTTATTTCCTTCACAGGTTAATTGTACATTATTTCAAAGTCCGATTCTTCTTGTGCAGCAAAATAACTGTTTGGACATGTATACATATATTGTATTTAACATATACTTTAACATATTTAACATGTATTGGTCTACCTGCCATCTGAGGGAGGGAGTGGAGGGAAGGAGGGAAAAAGTTGGAACAAAAGGTTTTGCAATTGTCAATGCTGAAAAATTACCCATGCATCTATCTAGTAAATAAAAAGCTATAATAATAATTATAATAATAATAATAATAAGAGTGTTTAGTTTATACACCAATTTGTAGCCTCCCCATTAAGGGTTCTTAACCTTTGGTTTTATACCACAAAGCCTATATACCCCCTTTCAAATTTTTTTTCAAAATTCATAATTAAAGGAATTCTAAATTGCATTTAGAAGCTTCTCAACGTAAAGATGCTTTTTTCCTATCCAAGTAAATGAATTCCTGGAATTCAAGCTTTGGACACCTTAGTGGTAGATAATACCCAGATAAAGAACTCCTACTGTAATGGGAAGCATGGGATTGGTAGAGGTTTGTTTTGTTTTGTTTTGTTTGCTGAGGCAATTGGGGTTAAGTGATTTACTTCGGGGCTAGTGCTCTATCCACTGCACCACCTAGCTACCCCTAGTAGACTTTTTTATTTAAATTGAGCTCATAGAATTATGTTTATTTTATATGTCATATCTAAAGAATGCTTTTTGTATGTATGTGTGTATGTGGCCATGCTTATTATAATCTTATCTTTTTGGGTGGCTATAATAATAATTGAGTTCAATAGACATTTGCTAAGTATCTCCTACCTGTAAGGGGCTATGCTCAGTCCTCAAAATACAAGAAACAAATGAGAAATAAATAAGAAAACAGTTATTTGACATAAGGGACTTACTTTCAGCTGGAAAGTCTTCCTCAAGAAAAATAACGTAGTTTTAAAAAGTTCCAGATATGTGCAACTCACTATCTATCTTCTGACAAGTCAACTTCTTCTGAGCCTTGGTTTATTTATCTCTTGCCTTCAGTTTCCATATCTATAAAATAGGATAATATCTCTTGTTCTATCTGTCTAATCTGTATATGAGAAGAAAAGCTTGAAGTGTGAAAGGAATTCTCAATTAGAATGAAAAATGAATGGGAATTATATCTCTGAGGGGAGAGATTGATAAGAAGGAAACAGGCATTTATCAAGTCCCTATTATGTGTGAGACACTGTACTAAGCATTTTTTAAAATATCTCATTTGATCCTCATAAAATCCTGGAAGTTAGATACCAGAGCCATAACTAAAAACTGAGTGGTTTGGTGAACAAGGGATGGTTTTATTGTCTTTTACAAAGCCAACAAGATGTGTGTGTGTATTTTTATCTAGCTATTTATTTGTTTACTTATTTATGATCCAGGCCATGTCTACTGATGAAAAGGTCTGAAACTCAGCCATTTAACAACTCACCTAAAATGGGGTTCAGTCTGTCTCTCTCCTGTATGACTCCCCTCCAAAGGTTCCTGAGGACTCTCATGGGTCAGCCTTTTCTGATGCATAAAGGCAAACCAGAATAACTTCTCTTCTTTTTTCCCCATTGGCTTTTTTCTAAATGTTCTCTTGTTGATTTTTTTCTTTGGATCTTCCAATCATCTCCAATCCACTGCCTCACCCCATTGAACCCTTCTCTTACAGCAAAGAAAAACAGTTTAGTAAAGACCACACCAGCAAAGTGTGACCTCTTTAGTACTTCTTTCTAAGATATAAATGGCCCCTATCACAACCCAGGACGTGGATCTCAGAACTACTCATTAGTAAGAGGCAGCATGATGTAGTAGGTAAAAAGTCAATCTCATAGCCAGTAAGAACTGAGTTCAAGTCCCTCTGCTGACCCTTTGTGACACTGGACAAATCTCGAAGCTCTCAGCAACTCTCAGACAATAAATTATAGAGAAGGTACTGACATTTGATGGTAGAAGGAACTTATTTAATGGGAAGTTCCCTATTATGAAAGTAAACACAGGTCTAGTCTCCTATCCTGACCATTTATTATATTGGTTGGGATGTTCCCCCATTAAAAAGAAGAATGAATCAAGTCACAAATACATAGTTTGTTTGTACATATTATTTGTTTATTGCCCAGCAATTGTTCAGATTGTTTTTGTTTTTGTTTTTGAGGGTAGGGTGGGAGTTGAGGCATAGAGGGGGTAGTTGTGATTTTTATTTTTATTTTGCCCCATCATTTTCAAATCTATAATTGAGGGGGAAAGTATGAGGATAAATTTTTTTTTGTACTTTTCAACATCACAGCTCCATTGCAGCACTTTGTATCTGGGTCTTTTCCACGTGCTAACATAAAACAAAACAGATATCACAATACTCTCTAAGGATCTCAAGTCAACTGCCCTAAAGATTTGATGCTGATTAATGATGATTTTATATGAAGCCCCACTTCCTATTTAAAAATTAACCAGTAATTTTTTTTAAAAGCTACCTTTGTGAGTTTGTCGATAGAATGTGATTGTAAATAGACTATAAGCTTCTTGAGGGCAAGAACTGTCTTTTACCTTTCTTTGTCTCTCCAGTGCTTAGGACAGTTCCTGGCACATAGTTGCTACTTAACTAATGTTTATTGGCTCAGGAGTACCCTCCTTAACTGAAGGACAAAATCCAGAGCAGAAGCATTCCTTATCATCTTCTCCAGCAGCTAGGGGGCCAGGTAGATAAGATTTGTGGACAGAAGTTTAAAGGTAACCTCAGACAATGTGTAATTCAGGACAAATCCCTTTTGCTTTTGTTTGCTTCGGCTTCTCTCTCTGTAGAAATAGTAATAGAACCTACCTTTCAAAGTTATTGTGAGGATCAAATGAGATAATATTTGCAAAGGACATTGAAAATATTAAAACTATATAAATACTATGTAAATATAAATAGTATATAAATACCAGCTATGATAATTAAGGATGGTGATGGTGGTATAATGATGATGATGATGATGATGGTAATAATGATCATGATGATGATGATTGATGTTATTGCACAGAGTCCAGCAACTAGCTTTTGCTAGTTATGTCCTCCAATCTCATGGTAACTATATACACATATATGTATATGTATGTATATCTATCTATAAATAGATAGATAGATATGGCTAACACATGACAATATTAGCCCATATTTCTGGACACTCTCCCAGGAGACCCGATGACCCTCGTTTTTCATCTTCCTGAAATACCATTTGCTCACAGAAACAAGAGAGGACTTGTAAAAAGTATCCTGAGGGAAGTAAAAAGAACCCTGCCTCATGTCAGAGGACATAGTTTCCCATCCTAACTACCTGTGTGACCCCTCAGTTTCATTAGCCATAAAATTGGGGGAGCAGTCTTCAGTTGGTTCTCAGGAGGGTCCTTCTACCTCTGCATCTATGATCCTAGGGAAAAAATATAAGCTTTTGAGTATTTCTACAGCTTAGGTAGAAGGACTTTTTTCCTTTCCCATATTGGGTGGTGAGATTGATGGACTCCAATTAAGTCTCTAATCTGGCATAACCGTCTTAACTAAAATTGGAGCTGGCTGTCATACGGCTGACAGTTTTTTCCTTGCTGTTTCCCCAGGACCAATACAAGTTCTGCTATGAAGTCGCTTTAGAATACTTGAATTCTGGCTGATGGAGAAAGATGCCCTGCAGACCCTCACGCCCTCCCGGGAACCGCAAAGCCCCATGATGTTTGTGTATATGAGATGAAGACTTCTCAGTGTCATGCTTATTTTGCTTTGTATAATTGGCTCTTTTTAAGAGTCTGAGAAAGTGTTTATAAACCCGCCTGCACTGCCTACTTTCCACCATACTGCTGCTGCCTGACAGAAACACAAAACACACTCTCTGTGGTCGTCGGATACTGTGTTCGTAATCATCGTCTTGAAAGAGCAGCCTAGACATCTGGTAAATTAAAAGAGCACAATTATATTCTTATGAAGGAATTTGTCCCTTTGAGGTTTAATTTTGTTGCCTGTGATCCTTTGTTATTGTCACAGCTAAGTGTATATTTTTGTTCTGTGGAGAATGTTGTCTGGCATTTATGATAATATATGATTTTAGTTAATATTTGTATTTTAACACATACATAACAGAAAGTATAAGTAGCTTACCTGAACTAACAGACAAAGAACTCATAACAAACCCTGCTAACTTTCTGGAGTGGTAGTTTCTCTCTGATCAATAATGTTTCAAGGAGGAACAACTTGACAGGAATTCACTCTGAAAAGGTCAAACCAGATGACCGGGTGAAATAGATCCAAAGCTTTTTCATTTGTTTATATTGTAAATATTTTTTTTGATTTCATCAAATTATTTATTCATTAAAAGAAATTTTTTGTGAAGCACAGTGAGTGACAATCATTTTTATTAAGCCCTGGAAATGCTTTATTTACTGTATGATAATGTAAACATTTGTTATCTTGTATGGATTCTCAGCTCAATAAATGATGGCACATGGCAGATTTGTGTTGGATTTCTGGTACACCAGGACATGGATGGGCTGAAGCAGCAGTTATTTAGCTCTGAATTTCACCTTTTGGAACTTTCAGAGGAAGCACCATTGCCAAATCTCTAGAGACCCATGAGAAACTGAGATATTCTATCCTGGAAGGGGTTGGGAGGCAGAGGGGCAGAGAGTGTGTTTGCTGAGAGACACTGGTTTGGACTTTTATCATTAAGAAGTCTGTGCTTCATCTACCCCCGATTCTCATGGAAGGCAAAGCACAAAAAGGTCACCAAAAAGATGAGTTGCTGAGCTGGAACTGGCTAGCTACTCCGGCAGAAAGCTGGCCCCTGATTCTGAGAGTCAAGATACTCATCTCTTCCGTTCCCTGAATGACCTTTAACAATTTCTCAGCTTGCTTCAGTTTCCCCCTCTGCAGATTGGGATTGATCTCCCCCCCTCCTTGCCTCATTCACTCGATAATGAGAGCATGAAAATTAAAATGGATGAGTAGTAAAGAAGATTAGAAGATGCTTGAGTATTATATGTATTCTTTAGCTGCATTTTTTGGTATAATAAGTAATCTGTAAAAAAAGAATGGCAGTATGATTCACACACATCCATCAGAATACATACATACACACACACACACACACACTCACACATGCATGCATATACACATTCTTTAGGGTAAATGGCCTTAAAAAAAATTCTACTTTTACACAATGACTACAGTCCTGCTTCCATTACATAAAATGGTTTTTACTATTTATAAGAAAGCCATAATAGACATATTGTCACTAATTTCCATAGTGTTTGGGGGATTTTTTTTTTTTTTGCAAAAATGATTTAAGAGTAATAAGAAACTCTCCATCTCAGATACTCCCTACCCCTACCCTTGGGCTGTAGAATTAACATACCCCAGCCCTTTAGCCACAGGATTAGTAAATCTATGGTAGAAGCTGGATAAAGTGACTCTTTCATACTGTAACTTTACTGTATTCCCTTAGAATTCAGACCTCTTTGTAATAGTATTATTATATTCCTTTCAATAAATTTTGCCCTTTGACAAGGGGGAAAAAAAAGAAACTCCATCTGGGAAATCCCTAAGGATACTTTGTAGACTAAAAGAGGATTGCTTAGGTTAGATAGAATCCCGCAGTGACTCTTTCAGTTCTACTTCTAAGTGTAAAAGCTAGTCCCAAGATCTCCGAACAACCCAGTGCTTCCTTTAGGGTTGAGTAAAGCTTCTTATTCCTCCAGCTAAAGCTGCTGAAGCACCCATCCAGTCTGTTGCTCCTTAAGTCTCAGAACTGTCAGAGAACAGACAGAAGGTCTGTCTTTTCAAGATGGTTAGAACCCTAGAAGCCACCAGAGTAAGTATAAATTGGCAGAATGAATGGCTTAAATGTGCCCTGTTCTTCAAGGTTCGTGAAGAGAATGGACTCTTGGCAATCCTTTTTGCTTAGTCTCTAAGAGATTGCTTGAAGAAAAACATTGAAGGCTGAAAGGTTTGTCTGGACTCCTCTGAAGAATTTTCCACAAGGATTTAAAATTGCGGATCGACACGTGGGGTAAAATCAGCCAGTAAACATTTATAAAGCACCTACTATGTGCCAGGCACTGTGAAAAGTGCTAGGGATACAAAGAAAGACAAAAGATAACCCCTGCTTTTGAGGAGTTTGCCAGATAGAATGCAAATAACTATAATAAGATACAGACAGAATAAAAAATAAGGAAAAGAGAGAAGGTAATAGAATTGAGAGATCAGGAAAAGTTTCCTGTAGAAAGTAGACTTTTATCTGGTTTTTGAATGAACTTAAGCAAGCCAGAATAGGAACATAAGGAGCAAGAGAATTCCAAGCTCAAGAAGAACCAGTAAAAATATGTATTGTAGAAAAAAATTATGTATAGCAAAAATGAAGATGAGTGGACCCTAAGTTAGAGTGGATGGTGTGTTATGTGCTTTTTTTTGGTAATGGGAAATGGTTGCCTTCATATAAGATAATGACCCTTTCTGAACTTTAATCTCTTGATCTTTCATTTTTCTTCCTCCTTCTCCTACAAGAATAGAAGATCATAATCCAGATCTAGAAATGACCACGAAATATACCTACTCCAATCCCTTCCTTAAAATGTTCCTTGACCTACAAGGTCAAACTGGTAGCAAGTGACAGGGCTAGAACTCAAACTCAGGTCCAAGTTCAGTGTTTTTCCTTTAACTATACCAAATAATTGACCATTTAAGAATGCTTGGGTCTAAGCTAGAAATGTTTTCCCTCTCATTTAAAAGGTGGCCAAAAAAAATCATAAATTGTAAATTCCTTAGAATTCAGTGTCAACAATGATGTTTTGGGGGTTCCATTTTGGAGCTGTCCTTTATAAAATCACTGCTTTTTTGTGCTGAATTGAAGATAAAGATGATAATAACACTCCGTAATGTTCCCCATTATTGACTGCCTCATTTGTAAATCAAGGTCAGTCAGTGTGACATATCTGAAGGACCGTCCAAATGCAGGTTAAAATTAATTTATGACCTAATAGATATTTTATGGAATGGTCACAGCTCAGACAGCTAAAGTGTCAGAAGTGGGATCTGAATCCATAGCTTCTTGATTTCAAGTTCACCATTTGTTTCATTATTTAATCAACTAACACTAGTAACACCAGGACAGGTCCTAATTGACAGCTCAGCCACAGTGACTTTAGTAGAAAAAAGGAAATGGAATGTTCTTCCCTTCCCTTATTTTGATGAGATGGTCACCATTTCTTAGACTCCATTAGAAGAAAGATTTTAGGTACAGCTCTGGTATGGCCCTTCAGAAAGAAGTATTCTTAGAACTTTATTTAGCATAATTATATGAGAGCCAAAAACCACAATGTCGCTGTCTGACATACTTTTGACCCTATTTCTCTGCACAGAACCAATGATTTCTCCTATATTTGGCCATAAGATAAACATCAGCATTTAATTGTTGCTCCAAATATATTTGTTAGGAAAGTGGGTAGATCCTAAGTTAGCGTGGATGGATACGCCTTTATGTAGGGTGAGGTCTTAGCTGCATTTCTACAGGGTGATAGCTCCTTGTGGACTTGAATGCCTCAGCCTAACATAGGCTTCTCCCCCTACCCCTACAAGATTATAGGATCAGAGATTCAGAACTAATGTAATTTTAGAGATTATCTGGAAATAACATGGTACTGGGTGTAGGGGAAAGGAATATGCTGAGTTTGGAGTTAGGAAGTCTGAATTTGACTTCTGGTTCCCCAGTTCATTGTGACCAGAAATAAGGGGAGTGAAGTGGATGGGGAAAGAAAAAGCATTTATTAAACACCTACAGTATGCCAGGCATTATGCTAAGTGCTTTACAAATATTATCTCATTTGTTTATTTCTCTTATCTACAAAAGGAGAAATTTGAATTAATTACAGGTACCTTCCATTTTTTAAGTTTTATTCACCTCCCACAGGACATGCAAGACTGGACAGAAAGAAAGGCTATGTAGCCTTTGGCAAAAGGTAGCTTTTTGCCAAAAAACTCATTAAAAAGTAATTTTTGGAGATGGAATCTAAAAGCACTGTTCCTAGGGGCTTTTTTTTTTTTTTTAGAAAATTGACAGCCCATCATCTACTTCATTTCATTAATACTTTCTGCTTTCAATCCTTTCCATCCAAAATAAATGTGTTGAATGATCACTCTATATTTAAAGCATTAAACTATATATTTAAATTTTTCCCAATGTCCTTTGGGATAACCTGAGATGTCACATAGCAAGGGTTAATATTAGTGGCCATACCTGTGGGGACTTGTATGGGCAAATCAAGATCTCATGATTCAGTGTATGGAGTTGCTACTCTTCCCTACATCCCACCCCCACCTTTCTGCCATTTTGCTGACATCTAGAATTTCCACTGAAAGACAAGGCAGGGTAATGTGATGAAAATCAAATTACATAGATTTTCTCTTATTCTTAAAGGGTTAGTAGAAATAAAAAACTGCATTCCCCCCCTCCCTCCTTTTTTTGTGCCTGTCATGTGATTGGAAAACAATGAATTTAGGGCCAGCCCCTGTTGACATGTTACTTGGCAAACTTTCAGCACCTAAGAAGAAAATTATCTACTCCCTGAGCAGCTACTAAAAAGGACATTAGCTAAGCAGGAAGTCTAAGGAGAAAATATTGATCCTTGGAACAGACAAGCAAGAAGGAACAGTCAGATACATGAGCATTCAGGAGGAAAGAAACAAGGCCCAAATGCAGGAAATTTTACAGCAGCCGGGACTTGTTTTTACTATGTTCTTCTAGCTAATGAAGTTAAAATGACTGTCACTGATTTACAGCATCTCTGCTCTGGAGAGGGAGGAGTTGAATTAGAATTCTGTAGTGTAGTTGCGACTATATGTCCTCTCAGGCGCCATCTCTGTAATGACAACTGTAGCTACAACCTCAGCATTTATAGTTATGGGAAATGTTCTGATTCAATGGCTTTTGTGCTGCTCCTCATATTAAGGAGAGAATGAACTTCCAAGAAAATATGCCTTTTATTCCAGCAATTTCGAGGTAGATCCCACAGTTAGTTGTTAAATTCTAGGTTTCTCTGGGTAATGAAGGGAGACGAACCTAAAGAATCCAAAGGAGAAGGGATATAAAATTGTTCAGCAACTCATTTCTCATACTAGCTCCTCATAAATCACTTAACCACCCTAGGCAGCTCGGGGAACTTCCTCTCTTTCATGAAGCTTTCCTAGAGCAGCTCCCACCCACTCCACAATCTCAGGAGTCAGGATAGCAATACCTAATTGGAAATAAACGTATGACAAATTCACAATGGCCATTCTCTTTGCCAAAAGAAAGGTTTATGGGCAGTTAAGTGGTGCAGTGGATCGAGCATCAGCCCTGACCAGGAGGACCTGAGTTCAAATATGGCCTCAGATACTTAACACTTCCTAGCTGTGTGACCCTGGGCAAGTCACCTAATCCCAATTCCTCAGGGGGAAAAAGTTTATTTGGGGGAAGAGGTTGCAGAAAATAAAAGAGGTAAAATAGGTACCAGGAATGGCAAATATGAATTAGAGTTGGGAGAGTAATAGGGTTATTAAGGAAAGAAATTTGGAAGAATACATTAAAGGAAGGCCTGAGTGTGCCATTGACTGGTGGGTTACATCCATGGAGGAGTAACTAAGTTAACTAGAGTAAGGAGAAAAACAGCATTAGAGGGAAGACACTAACAGGGAGAGAGAAAGAGTGCCTCATCATGAGCTTAGTCCTGGAAAGAACTTATCCAAGATCTTCATCATGAGTTTATTTATAGGGAAAATTTATTTATAGGGAAAATACAGCCTGGGGAATTTCTCAGGGAAACCACAGAAATAAAGGCAGGAACTCAGAGGGAGGGATCAAGGAGCCAAATAGGATGCACTTGGCAGAAAAGGTTCCAGACCTGACTAAAGATATGCTAATCAATATCTTATAGATTGTTAAAAGATGCACAAAGATTGGGGGATAGACAGTAGAGGTTGATCAAAGAGTTCCATTCTCACAATACTCTATACAAACAGGATAGCCTGGGACTTGATTATATCTGATAATAACCAGATGGGCTTCTTCCTGACAGAAGAGAGGAAGTACATATCAAATCCTTGGCCCATTCTTTACCTTGGATCATCTTAAAATTAAATGTTTGGTCTCAAGAGAAAAATCACCCTCAATAATAATCAAAGGGATGCCAAATAAAACACTTCAATATCACTTATAATATTAATAAAATAAAAATATTATTATGAGTATAAGCAACAACATTTAATGCCAGTGGAGTAGGACATACACTCATTCCTTTACTGGTGGCCAGAAATCTGGAGAGCAATCTGTCTTTAAGTAGTAAAAGTTACAAAAATAACTATGGCCCAACAAATACACTGTTGGGACTATATTGTTAAAGTATTATTTTTCCAGTTTTGGGCCCCAAGATTTTTATAGCAACATAATTCACAATTGCAATAAATGATAGCAGTAACTTAATTATCCACTGATTGGAAAATGGGTAAATAAATTGTGCTACATTAATGTCATTGTGCTACATAACATCAGTTCTATGGTACAAATAATACTAATAAAAAATCAGAATCAAAAAAGATTGCTAAGTACAATCATAACAAAGAAAAATAAATGGAAATGAATGTATAAGAACCCCAATGTAGTCTTCAAAAGAATAAGTGAAAAGTTAAAAGGGGCAGCTAGTTGGTGTAATAAATAGAACACCTGCCTTGAAGTCAGAAGTTCAAATCCAGCCTCACATGTATGATCCTGGGCAAGTAAGCCACTTAACTTTGATTGCCTTAAAAAAATAAATAAATAAATAAATAAATGAATGAATGAATGAAGTTTCATGTTATATTCTGAAATTTATTCAATGAAACACAGTTTCTAAGAAGATTTGAATCTGGAGAGGAGGGAAAAATACAGGATGGATCTAGACTCTGATTTCATTAATAAAAAGAATTTCTTTGGAGGAAACTCTCAGAGCAGATTTGCATCTACTCTGCAACTTAGAGATTTACATTATTGGCTAGGGTGCAGAGAGTTTAAGTGACTCTTGTCAAGGATAACACAGCCAATATGTATCAGATATGGGATTTAGGCCCAGGTTTTTCTGTCTCCAAGGTTAGCATTCCAGGAAAGCTCTGTACAATTTGTCATTTATCAATGTTCAGAAAGGCAGTCATAAGGGGTTGAAAGGCTTAGATTCAACTTTAACCTATGATAGATACTGGCTATTTGAAGCTGAGTAAATCACTTAAGTTCTCAGAGCATCTCTCTAAGACTCAGTTTAAGAGAAGGAATCATTCTAAAGTGATTATTGAGGAAGGGACACATGCTGAAGAAATTTAGTCAAAACAATAAAAATTCAATATTAAGTATTAGATATTAAGTTTTTCCTTGGGAAGAAGGGAAATATCATTCCATCCACACCAGTCTCCTGGCTTTAGGATAAGAATGCATTCTTTCAAGTGGGGTCTCCTAAATATTGATTGAAGAGATGAAACACCATTCTGTTGAATATCAAACACTTCCTTTCCAGGGAGAAGGAAAAAGGCTCTCCAGCTTGGTCTTCTGCCTCAGAGGAAGGGGAGTGATACCATTCTTCAGTTCTAAGTACTTTTCTTTCCTGATCTGGATAGGTTCTGAGAGTGAAATCTTGTAGCCAAAACCCTATAAACAATGAAAATCTTAGTAAATTCATACCTTCTGCATCCCTGAAATTCTGAATAGCAAGAGGCTCCATTCCCCATTTTCCATTTATCTCATTATTTCCATTCTCAATACCCTCTCCCCCAAATCTCAGTCTAAAGGTACTCAACCTTCTCACTATGCTCTCTCCATTCCAAAAGGAATGTTTGCTCCATAAGCAACAAACTTGCTTAAAACTTTTTCTTTCCCACTCCTTCCAAAAGATACTCATAAAAGCATCTCAAAGTTCAATTCTGTTTTTTGAAGCAAAAAATCTTCCTCAAAATGATTATCAGTTATTGCACTATCTCTGCCAGGATTTCAAAGGCTTTGCATAAGGTGCTATATAAATATTCATTCCCTTTCCTCTTTCCTCTCCTCCCATACTCCCAGGTGAGTGAATATTTTGCCTCGTTTTGACTGAAAAAACTTAGGCCATTGCCTGAGAGCTTCCTCTTCTCCCATCTTCCTCATCATATACCTTTCAGATGTCTCACATAAAGAAATAGCTCTTCTGCTCCTAAAGCAAACTCCTCTTCAGAAACCAATGATCCCATTCCATGCCATTCTCTCCAGCAAATTGCCATTTCCATCATCTCACTGTCACTCTTATCTTCAATTTCCTCCAATATACTGGATGCTTCCCAACTGACTACAAACATGCTCATGTCTCCCCTATCATTAGAAACACAAATTTGATCCATCCACCTTTACTAGCTCTTATTCCATATCTCTCTCCCATTTTGACACTAAATTCCTTGAGAAAGACTACAACACTTCCTTTTCTCTCACTCTCTTTTTAAATTCCACAGTCTAGTTTTCAACCTCATCATTCAATCAAAACTGCTCCCTAACGTTAATAAGATTCTCTTGATTGCCTAATCTAGTGGCCTTTTCTGAGTCCTTATCTCAAATGATCCCTTTCCAGCTTTTGATACTGTCAGTTGGTGATTATATCAGGACACTGCTCTCTCCTGGTTCTCCCCAGTCTACTTCACTGGATCTTCATCCATCTGACCATAGATGTCCCACAGAACTCTATTCCAAGCCCTCTTGTCTTCTCCCTTTGTACTATTTTGCATGTGTTTACATTAGCTCTCCTGATTGAATTGGATTCCATTATCATCTCCACCCTGATGATTCTCAAATGATTCTCGTTTAACCCTAGTCTCTCTGATGATTCCCAGTCTCACTTCTTCAATTGCCTATTAAACATCTTGAACCGATGACCTATTGATTTTACCTTTATAAGATCTTGCCTACATCCTGTTATTTCTTCTGATTCTTTTATTACCCTAATGAAGGCCCTCATCTCCTTGAATCTGGACTATTGAAATATCTGCTTGGTTGACAGCTGGGAGGCTCACTATATCCTAATCCATATTTTACTCAGCTGTTAAGACAATCTTCCTAAATGTAGGTCTGATTAAGTCATTACCATTTCTACTAGATAAACTGCAGTGTCTCCCTATCATCTCCAGGTTCCAATATAAAATCTTTGGGTTGGTATTCAAAGTCCTTCATAACCTTCCTGGGTGGCTTCTCTTCCTTCTCCATCTACCTTTACTGTCTTCTACCCTCCTCTCCCCCCCTCCCCCATGCACTCTGCATTGGAAAGACATTGATCCCTTTACTTTTCTTTGCAGAAGATACTCCATCTATTTACTGTGAGTATTTTCACTGGCTGTTCCCCATATCTGGAATGTTTTCTGCCATCTCTATCTCCTGACTTCCCTAGCTTCCCTTTAAATCCCAGAAAAAGCACACCATTTACAGAAAACCTTTCCCAGCCCCCTTCAATTTCTCTCTGTTGATTATTTTCAAAATATCCTGTGCATGGCTTGTTTATACATACCTATTTTCAAGTTGTCCACTACATTTTTTGTTGTGCAGTCATTTTAGGCATATCTGACTCTTCATGACCTCTTTTTGGGTTTTACTGGAAGGGTTTGCCATTTCCTTCTCAAACTCATTTTACAGATCAGGAAACTGAGGCAAACAAGGGTAAGGGACACAGCTAGGAAGTATCTGAAGTCACATTTGAACTCAGGTCTTCCTAATTACAGGTTCAGTGCTCTATCCACTATATCACCTACCTGTCAACTTCTCCTTTCGAAGAGAACTCCTTCAGAGTTTCAGGTTTTCCTTCATAACAGTTTTGTCTTTTACCTTTCTTTGTATCCCTAATTGCATAGTGCTGATGTTTAAGAAATACTTATTTACTGACTGACTATCCTTCTACTAATCCATTGAATAGTTTTAACTACTGATGGTTTAAAAAAATCTCCCCATCAAAGTAAAAAAAAAAATTGTACTTGTTTTTTTATGAGCAAGTTAACTCTTTACCCGGAAGGGGAAAAGACTTAAAAATTCTCATTGCCTGGTGGAAGAGATGATTCTCTTTATGGTATCAGTCAACAATTAGAACTACCATGATGTTTGATTGTGCTTCATCTGCATAAGTCCATTCCCTGTAACCACCCGTCCTTTCTGCCTCTAATCACACAAAAGAGGTCCAGGAGCAATGGACCCATCACCTCACTAAGGAGAATCTCCATCAAAAACTCCAGATCCAGATACATTGACCACAAGTCATACTTTGCCTCTCAGACTCCTAGAAGGAGTGTTTCCCATCCAAGGAAATATCCTGCCTGTCCAGAAGCCAGTAAGCACCCCCTGCCTTGACTTTTTTAAGTATCTTGGATCACTCCAATTAAGCAAAGCTATTATTAGTCATGTCTAGGCTGGCGTTTAGGAAGAGGACAGATAAGAGGGAAAAGCTAGACTTTCCTAGGGATACCATTCAGTTTTGAAATAACAAAATTTTTTCTCTAAGATGTGACTAAGATGGACACAAAGCCTCTCCTGAAGTGTTGTTACTACACTCTCTCTCCCACTAAATATTTGAAATATGCTTATTTTTGTTCACAAGGCAATGAATAGAGTGCTGGGCCTGGAGTCAGGAAGACTCCTCTTCCTGAGTGCAAATCTAGCCTCAGATACTTACTATCTGTGCAACTCTGAAGAAATCACTTAACTTACTTGCCTCAATTTCCTCTTCTGTAAAATGAGCTGGAGAAGGAAATGGCAAAGCACTCCAGTATCTCTGCCGAGAAAACTTTAAATGGGGTCACAAAGAGTTGAATACAACTGAAATGATTAAACATCTTTGTACGTGTTTCCCCCAAGTAAAGCATAAGCTGGGTAGGCATGGGTAAATGCTTGTTGGATTTTATTGAAAGAATGCTGG